>NC_073698.1:66318940-66650012 GCF_023634085.1 Falco cherrug | reverse complement strand
GGTTGTTCCTCCCCAGCTGCATGTTGACTACTCCTGATGACCTCCTTTTCTACCACATGCTTCAAGATGACCTCCAGGATGAGCTGTTCCATCACCTTTCCAGGGGTGGAGGTGAGGCTGACCAGTCTGTAGTTGCCTGCATTCTCCTTCTTGCCCTTTTTGAAGACTAGAGTGGCATTGGCTTTTCTCCAGCCCTCAGGCACTGCTCCTATTCTCCAAGACCTTTGAAAGATGATAGAGAGTGGCTTAGCAATAACATATGCCAGCTCCCTCAGCACTTGGGGGCACATCCCATCAGGGACCATGGATTTCTGGGTGTCACGTTTGCTTAAGGGATCCCTAACGTGATCCTCCTCGACCAAGGCAAGATCTTCCTTTCTCCAGGCTTTCCCTCTCTTGCCCCTACAGTCTGGGAAACCTGAGGGCTGGCCTTAGCAGGGAAGACTGAAGCAAAGGTGGCATTCAGTAACTCCACCTTCTCTGTGTCCTTCCTCACCAGGGCACCCACCTCATTCAGCAGCAGGCCCACATTTTCCCTAGTCATCCTTCTCCTGCAGATGCACTTGAAGAAGACCTCCCTCACCAGATTTAATTCCAAACAGACCTTGGCCTTCCTTGTTGCCTCCCTGCATGTCTGACAACAGTCCTATATTCCTCCCAAGCAGCCTGTCCCGTTTACCACATCCCGTAAACTTCCTTCTTCTATTTCAGGTTTGCCAGAAGCTCCCTGCTCATCCACACAGCCCTCCTGCCCCCTTTGCTCGATTTCTTACTCATGGGGATGCACCAATCTTGAGCTTGGAAGAAGTGAGGCTTGAATATTAGCCAGCTCTCTTGGTCCCCTCCACCTTCTAGAGCCCTAACCCATGGGATTCCTCCAAGCAGGTCCTTGAAGAGGCCAGCATTTTCTTTCCTGAAGTCCAAGGCTGCAATCCAGCTTGTTGCTCTGCTTCCTCCACGCAGAATCCTGAACTCCACCATCTTGTGGTCATTGCAGCCAAGGCTGCCCCCAGCCTTCACAGCCCCAACCAGCCCTTCTTTGTTTGTGAACACAAGCCCAAAAGCACACTTTACCTCGTTGGCTCCTCCACTACCTCTCTCTTCTTCTGCCTTCCTGTGGAAGAAATTACGATGACCTCTGAAATGCAGAAATCCTCGGGATTATAGTGGGAGAGAAGTCTCAGCTTCTCAAAGCAGGTCCATGAAATGAACCTTAGGGTTGTCCTGCTTCCCTAATGTCCTGCATTCCTGGTACAGGGATAACGGTTCTGTCAGCTAGGCAAAGGTGCACATCCCTCTCCCAGTGTTGAGAAAAATGTGTCTGTTACCTTTGCAATCGCATCCGTCTTTTGCAGAATGAGTTATTGATATCTGCTGATCCAATATACCGTGCTGTAATACACCGGGGACCTTGGATTAATTCTGACTTCATCTCTGCTTTATGTTCTATAAAGATGCCTGTTCCCTCAACAACCAGTGCTAACAGAGTTTTGTGTCCGATCACAACCCTCTGAGCTCTGCCATTCAGCCAGTTCTCAATCCACCTGACTGTCCGCTCATCTAACCCACACTTTTTGAGCTCACTCATGAGAATTTTATGGGATTTGTTATATCTCATTTCTGCTGACATAATTTCTCCTTAAGCTTTTATGTTGGTTTTGTTTTGGTTTTTTTCCCCCAAATTATTGCAAAGGCCAAATGACTGCAGATTCACTTTTTTGAAGAACAATACAGTTATTCAGGGAGACATAGTCCCTCTTCTGGAGAGTCAGTCACACCTGAAGAAGGGAATATATGTAAAGCTGTAAGGGATAAAATGGCAGGACAAGGACAAACATTCATATGCACTAGCGAAGCACATGACTTCTGAAGTTCAACTTATATTTTTGCTTGTATCAATGAAATAATAAATGGCAACTTAGGCTACAGGCCTCCTCAGTATCCTGCCTTATAGACCTAACAGGAGCAGTGGGACCAAGAAGGCAATGTCATTGTCTGCAGTACCAGGAAACAGGAAAGCTGACAGATCCATCCAAAATTGTCATCTTGGGAGTCATCTTGGGCACTTTTGAAAAATGGGTGCTTGATGCTGCTGTTCTAGTTCAGGCTGGCTGGGCAAGCAGCCAGAGCAGGAGCCAGTGAAGGTGGGGGAAGACAAGGAGAATGGGCATAACCTGTCCTCCTTTCACTCATTGTCTGGCCAGAGTAAGTCACTGTATCTTTCCTTGCTTTTGCTGTTTCTCATCGTGTCTGTCTTGTTTTGATTTATGCTCTCCAAGAAAACACCTCTTCCTATGTGTCTGCAATGTGCCTAAGGAGGCCTACATTTTTCTATAAATATCTACATCCTTATCTAATATAAATAACAATAGAAATAAAAAATAAACCCTAGCCTTCTACTTCGACAGCCATTTCCCCAGTACAATGCTATTAGCAATATTAATTTTAAAGCTGGCTGGTTTTTTGGCTCTCATTCATTCTGAGTAATGTCTGGCAGGTTTTATAGCACCTTGTGAATGCAACACAGTGCTAACAATTCAACATGCAGAAGTATTTCCTGTAGTAGAGGATTTATAAAACTGTCGTGTTGCTGTCCAAAGACACTCTCTTCCAGTAAAACACTATTTGGCATGGTATTTACCACTAAATTAGCAATTGCTAATTGGGTATGATAATATTTTTGTTTAAAGAGGCATTTCATTTCACATGAGCTGCCTATCCTTTTCCAGCATTCCTGTATTTGATAAGGAAATTAGAAACATCTTAGAGGCTTATAAATTCAGTGCTCTGCCTCAGTGCTTGAAATGATCCCCTCTTTAATGAAATGTGAATCCTGCAGGATTAGCAGGTAATGAACTTTGTAGTTGTTCATTTCTCCAGCCTGTTTTTAAGGTCTGTGTGATTGCTTTTATAATTTATCTGTGCTTTCATTATCTAAGACTCAGGGGTTTACTGTGTACACCTGATCTGCTAGATATTTGAGTTCTGTTGCTGACACTTTCAGAATAAAGAACTGTTCTCTCTTTCAAATACTGAAATATCTCTTTGAAGGCAATTATTAAAGAAATCCTGGAGTAACACCACATGTCTTAGCCTGTCAAACCTATGCTGCCAATATCATACTTTAATACTAATCCTGTGTTAGAAAACAACCGTTCCCTGGATTTCATAGTGTGTAACTTTAATGCTAATTGGATTTTTCGTATGTCTGTGAGTAATTTTCTAAAGGATTTTAAACTGTAAGCTCTTTAAATCAGGACTTATGTTTATACTTGTTTTCTGTTCTTGGCCAAGTATTTTTATGAAAAAAACCCTAAATACAATAGCATTTTTCACATGGTTCCTGCATTAGTTACCCAACTGGGTAAGATTTAATGTCTTCTCTTTGTAGACCTTGGGTTGAGTTTTGCAGATGGATGGCAACATAGTATCTAGAACACTGAAGCTATTCTAAAAGCGGTGCAGGGAGAGTGGTAAATTAATTGTAGGCATACATATAAGCTTGTAAGAACATATACAGAGGAAGAACTTAATTAGAACTTAAATATATTTTAAGTAATTTTAAAAAGACTTGAAACATGGACTCTTCGAAATACATTGACTTACAATAGTGGAACAGAAATATTTCATTCATACCTTTCTCATGCCATAGTTCCGTGTCAGAGAGACCTTCACAACAGGTATCAGGATTTCTATAGTAAATATACCATGTGTAAATATACACACAATTACAACTTTTTATTTCATTATTACAATATCACTTTACTCCAAAGTTATATGGATGATATGCAGATATTATTCTGAGAGCAAAAGCTCCCAGAGGGTGTCTTCACTCTCTACGACCCAACTGAAGAAATACTTTGCAAGTCAGTCATTTTGTACAGACACCAAAGTGAAATGAAGAGGGAGAGTGAAGTGTAAATCACCACCATCAATGATGAACTTGTTGCAGTCAAAATCTCCACTGCAAGGTCAATGCAGGGGGAATGAAAAGCTTCCGATGCTGAAGGTCTTGCTTCCAATAAATAAAATTCCCAGGTGCATATTAGTGCCTCTCCACTGTTACTTAGAAAGATTGGTATATTACATTGCTGCCATGAGCAGTCCATGAAGGGTTTTGAGGCGGATTAGTTTAGTTTCTGCAGTGCTATTTTCTGACCATACTAACATTAACCAGCTCTGCCAAACACCAACATCTCAGGCAGGTCTAACTCGAACTTCTTTCTGCAAAATAATTCCAAAATAATTCTGAGCAAATCAGTGGCAATTGAATTGCCACTGAAGTAAGGAGAAAGGACAGCAGAAATGCTGGCTTGGACTTCCAGAGGGCCGAGTTTGGCCTGTTTAGGAGACTGCTTGACAGAGTCCCTTGGGAGGCAGTGCTGAAGGGCCAAGGGGTCCAGGAAGGCTGGACATTCTTCAAGAAGGAAGTCTTAAATGCTCAGGAGCAGGCCACCCCCATGCGCCAAAAGATGAGCCAGCAGGAAAAAAGTCTGTCCTGGCTGAACAGATAGGCTGGAACTCAGGAAAAAAAGAAGAGGGCTTATGATCTTTGGAAGAAGGGGCAGGCCACTCAGGACTACAAGCCTCTCATGAGATTATGTAGGGAGAAAATTCAAAGGGCCAAAGCCCAACTAGAATCTGTCTACTGCCATAAAAAACAATAAAAAAAGTTTCTATAAATATGTTAGCCACAAAAGGAGGTCTGAGGAGAATTTCCATCCGTTATTGGATGCAGGAGAAAACAGTGATAAAGGATGAGTACCTAATACCTTCTTTGCCTCAGTGTTTCATAGAAAAACCAGTTGTTCTCCAGGTACACATCCCCCTGAGCTGGAAGGCAGGGAACAGAATGAAGCCCCCATCATCCAAGGGGAAATGGTCAGTTGTAGAGGGATGCAGGCAGTGGGTTAATTAACATTGACAATATGCAGCTGTGGCCTTGCCCTGAAGGCAGTGGGTTGATTGACATGGATGATGTGCAGCTGTAGCTCCTTCCTGCTAAGTAGTTAAATAGCACTGAGGACAGAAGAAAGAGAAGTACTGGATGAAAAGAGACCCAGAAACAAAGGGAGGAAAGAGAGCATCCTGGATGTAGGAGAGACAAGAGGAGCAATGAGAAGGAAGAATCTGGACACAGCAGAGGCAAGAAGCAGGGTGGAGGGGCCTGAAGAGGATGAAGAAAGAGCACTGACAGTGGATGAACTTGTGAAACCTTGTGGCGGATCAGTGGTCGTGCCAGGGCAAGGCACGGGATCTACTTACTGAAGTTAACCTGGTATTTGATGGTAAAAGCCTTGTTGTAGCCAGCTAGTTTGGATAGTGCTGCAACAGTCAGTGACCTCCTACACCACTCAGACACAGTTAAGTCTGTGGGGCCAGAAGGGATCCACCCAGAGGTGCTGAGGGAGCTGGTGGGAGTGCTCACCAAGCCACTGTCAATCATTTATCAGCAGCCCTGGCTAACTGGGGAGGTCCCAGCTGACTGTGGGTTAGCCAGTGTGATGCCCATCTGCAAGAAGGGCAGGAAGGAGGATCTGGGGATCTACAGACCCGTCAGCCTGATCTTGGTGCTGGGGAAGGTTATGGAGCAGATCATCCTGAGTGCCATCACATGGCACGTACAGGACAGCTGGGGGTCAGGCCCAGCCATCATGGGTTTATGAAACACAGGTCCTGCTTGACTAACCTGATCTCCTTCTATGACAAGGTGACCAGCTTAATGGCTGAGGGAAAGGCTACGGAAGGTGTCTATGTAGGCTTTAGTGCAGACTTTGACGCTGTCGTCCCTCCTGCATTGTCCTGGAGAAACTGGCTGCTCGTGGCTTGGGTGGGGGTACTCCATGCCAGATGAAAGGCTGAATGGAGGGGTAAGCCCAAAGAGTGGCAGTGAATGCAGTTAAATCCAGCTGGCAGCCTGTCACTGGTGGTGTTCTGTTTATCTTTATCAATGATCTGGATGAGGGGATCAAGTGTACCCTCAGTAAGTTGGCAGATGACACCAAGCTGTGTGGGAATGCTGATCTGCCGGAGGGCAAGCAGGCTCTGCAGAGCGATATGGACAGGCTGGATCAATGAGTTAAGGCCAATTGTATGAGGCTGAACAAGGCCATTTGCTTGGTCCTGCCCTTGGGTCACAGCAGCCCCATGCACTGCTACAGGCTTGGGGAAGCAGGAGGGTGGAAAGCTGCCTGGTGGCAAAGGACCTGGGGGTGCTGGTTGACAGCTGGCTGAACATGAGCCAGCAGTGTGTTGAGGTGGCCAAGAAGGCCAACAGGATCCTGGCTTGTATCCCAAACAGTGTGGCCAGCAGGACCAGGGCAGTGATCATCCCCCTGTATTTGGCACTGGTGAGGTCGAACCTCAAATCCTGTGTTCAGGTTTGGGCCCCTCAGTGCAAGAAAGACATTGAGGTACTGGAGCGTGCCCAGAGAAGGGCAACAAAGCTGGTGAAGGTTCTTATGAACAAGAAGATGTTCTTATGAAGAAGAACAAGGCTTATGAGGAGCGGCTGGGGGAACTGGGGTTGTTTAGACTGGAGAAGAGGAGACTCGGGGAGGATCTTATTGCTCTCTACAGCTACCTGAAAGGAGGTTGTAGCAAGGTGGGGGTTGGTCTCTTCTCCCAACGAACAGGCATCAACAGAAGAGGACATGTCCTCCAGTGGTGTCAGGGGTGGTTAGACTGGATATTAGGAAAATCTTCTTCACCAAAAGGGTTATCAAGCATTGGAACAGGCTGCCCAGGGAAGTGGTTGAGTCACCATCCCTGGCGGTGTTCAAAAGATGTGTAATGTGGCACTTAAGGCCATTGTTTAGTGGTGGACTTGGCAGTGTTAGGTTTATGGTTGGACTGTGGTCTCAAAGGTCTTTTCTAACCTAAATGATTCTATGAAATATCTCAAAGAAATTAAAACAGTTCAGCAGTCTTATGTTTCGTGAAAATGGGAGTGTCTGTTTCAATAAAACATGGAGCAAAGGTGAAGCTATGTTACAGCTCTGGAGCTGTCCTGCAGTGGATGGGTAAAGAGGATTGAGACTTTCAGGGTTAAGGTCTGGCATGACACAGGTATCATATGACCCTGCACTCATATAGACTCGCTATTATGAAAGTACTGTAATGTCAGTATTTACATAAGAAAACAAAACATGTAAGATCACATCACATTCATATAACTAAGTAGTAATAAATCATGCGAGAACAAAATAGTTGCCCTAGCCACTTGAGCTTTTCCCAGCCTAATGCTTCTTGTATATTTTAAAGTTGTTTTTCTTGTTTTATTAAAAGAAAAATAATTTAATGCTGCTAAAATGTTGCCATTTGCCAGGTTGGTTGATCCAAGATACACTAAGCTATGACAGCTTCTCAGCAGACACTACAAATGGACTGTTAGTTAAGTTAGTAAGCTATTTAATATTAAATTTTTAAGGCACTAGCAAGACACCGATAGTTACTGAGATAATGCCCTAGTATCAGTATACAGAAGAAATAAAACAATTTATAGGTCCATCCGACTTTACATACTCTGCCATTTAGAGACCTCACGCAGTGATTAATCACAAATCTGAAAAAATGTTTTTGAAAGAGTCACTAACATTAGACAGAGCATTATGAACAGTAGAGCTCTATTTCAAAAGACCTGCTTGTCAGACAAAATGGGACAGAATGATTTCTTCTGGTCACCACAGGCAGAGCTGAAGAAGCAAGCTGTTAGAAAGTTTGATGGAGATGCTCTGAAGCACATCTACAGAACTGCAAAACATGGTACTGAGAATGTGTGGTATCAGGATTTCAGTTCTAAGATGCGGGTCACCATGTTGCATAAAAAAGGTATTGTTTGTGGCATGTACTTGAGGACTTTGTTTTCTGCACAGGTAAATACATTCTGCTTAGATTTCTCCATTAATGGCTGTCACTAGAGGTACCTTCCTACAGGCCAGGCCTGTAGGCAGCAAAAGCAAGCTGCCTAAAACTTTGAGATGGCCATTTTAATGCTAGCTAATTACTTCATTCACATTCAGGGGAAAGTTACACTCTTAAAATCTTCTCTACTATGGGTCCCTGTATCTGCATCTTCTGGGGCTATATAAGCCTGGCTATATTGCTGACTTTAAACAGCTTCTCTGTTCCAAGCCTGTGGTAGGACGTTTTCAAAACCCTTAACATAATAAGTCCTGGAGACATACTGTACTATTAATAACAGGAAGATGTAATGCTTAGTGTATAAAGTTACCTTTTTTGTGTTTAAGTTTTTTGTCCATGTTACTTAGGAAAATGTATATTTTTCAGCTGAAAATATCATCTGATACAGAAGACTGCACTAGTCAAGCAGTTTAATTATCAAAACGCAATACCATGAGACAAATACACTTGGCATTTATGTCTTGTGCACCAGTTTAAAATAATGGCTTAAGTGTGTCCAGAACTTCTATTACAGCCAAAAGATATTTTAGTTTTCTCCTAAAAAGTTGTTTGCTGAAGACTCATGTTGCAGACATTTTCCAAGATGGTTTCTTATTTTGGTTATTTTATTCTCATAGGTCCAATTTTCTAAGCCACTCTCCATCCTTTCTTATAACTGCTATTCATGCGTGATCACATGCGAGCCCTGGACTCAACGTGCCCTTGGCTTGGAAGAAAATTTCACAAGTAGACAACTAAAAGAGAAATTTTGTTAAAGCAAATAAACTGTCATGCAACCAGAAGTGTTTATGTTGTTAAAAGATCTGTAATTTTTTGTTGGATTTCCCAAGCTGATTCGTTAACCAACATTAACTATCCATGAGAAGATGTGTGTGTTATAAATCCAAGCTATTGATATTATGCTGATGGCTGAATGAGCACATTGCAACAAATTTTTGCAGTTACAGATTTTAAATACAGAATGGCAAACAGACAAATGTCTCCCTGAGGGGCTTTTAAGAAGAAGAAATGTTAATGAGCTCATCACTTATAAAACCTGAATACCTGCCTGGGGACAGACAATACGAATGGTAGAGGAGTCACGTGGTCATGTTTCTCTTCAAGCCTAGCATCCAGCTAAGCTCATTTTATGTTTGCTGTTACACAATGCAACTTGCACCAAAGCAAGCCTGAGCAAGACAGAAATTATGTTAACCCAAAGTGACATTTTGGTTTCTGGTTATTCCTGTAAAGGATGGGAATGAAAACCTTCAAACAACGTAAGTTTTCTGCTTCTTTTGCAGTTATTTATCCTACTTAGTCTTTCACTGCAAATATGGCTTTTAGAAATCTTGGGTGCTTCTGCAGGAGCTAAGCAAGTGGGTAGTGTTTAGTTTGTAAAATTTAATCACACCTGGTCAGAAATACAACATCCACTAAACCACTGACTTTTATTACCTTTCAGACCCTATAAAAATGCACTGTATTATCTTCCTGTGGAAGAAAACATATCAAACACAGATTTTTTTCTTATTGGCTTCTGGGAAATATTTATAAGTCTTAAACATACAAAACTAAAAATCTGCATGTGTGTCTCTGTTAAACAGCTCACTAAATGTCTGTGACAAAGCCTGTTTTAATCTGGAGTATTTCAGGTGTCCTCCAGTTCTTACAAATCCAACTATCCTCACAGAAGGATATGTTTTAAAGCCTTTTCTGTGAGCATCCTGCTAAATATCTTCCAAGGACCTGGATGGAGTTCCTCCAAGGGCCAGTTTAGCCTGTATGATGTGAGTTGGTTTTGTTTTCTGCTCAGCAATCCAGGGACTCAATGAGTCACTTGCTCCATGAGATGTCTGGGATGATGCATTAAGTCGGGGCAATTTTTAAATTCAGATGTGGGGGAAGGAATCTCTCTTTCCTAGTAACTAGACTTCAGAAAGGGATGACTGTCTCCTACGGAAAACTGGGTATGATCTTGTGGCTTCAATGCAAAATCCTGGCTGTGCGCAGCCTTTAGGCCAGAGCAAGAAAGGGGGAGCACCCTTGCCCAAGCTGCCATGTGTTAAGGAAAGAAAAGTGACTGCACAGAATATGTCTCTGACAGCACCTCTTGTGGCCAACAGCACAGTAAAAGTGCAGCTTAAGTGTACATCTGCCTCTTTTTTTCTTCTTCAGCATCCTTTTTCTGTGGATAACATAGCAAAGCAAGGACAGACCCACAGCTCAGGATTCAGAGACCAGAATTCCTTTCCTTTTATTTTCATGCCACACATTCTCCTGCTGTCTGCTGGCCTCTTCTCGTAGTAAGTTAGGCATCCCATCACTGCTCAGCCTCACTGTGTGATAACTACGATCCTTGGGGGCTGATATCAGCCAAAAAAGCAGTTGCCTCATCTCCCTCTAAAATCACCATACAGTCAGCACCCCACAGGCACTTCAGGCACCTAGAAGCAAGCAGATGGTCACTGGCTTCCCAACTGTGTGCTAGGTGATGCAGGAGCACTCCAGAGATTGGCTAGGCTACAGTCCACAGGTACGGTCAAGTGTACTGCAAAAGAGCTAAAACATACCGTGGTTTTCACAATATTGCCGTAGGTTGTATGGTATAATTTCAAACCAAGCTCTGTCTACAAAGAGAACCAAATTGGATGATAAAAAAAATAAAATACATGGGAGGGGACAATCAACCAAATGGGCACATGTAGGCACAAATGTATTTCAGAGAGAAAAAGTACAAAGAGAACAAAAGTATTGGTTTTCAGTAGTGCTGTCGTCTCTTGTTTCTCCAGCTGATTTCTTCGTGACTTCTTGGATTTCCAGCAATATTGCATGTAGATATGTTTTTCTTTTTTTTACACCAGTCTTCACTACTCTTTTAGCTTTCAAATTCCTTTTATGACCATTTCAGTTGTGTGCTCCAGCTGGAGACCTGAGCTATCAATAACTAACAGCTGATTTCACGTAAATTAGGCAGAAGTCCAGCATGCAACTTAGAAGTAGTCATTCTACCAGAGTTCTTGACCTGGAGGACTTCGCTGTGGTTCTTCTACTTGTACCTATAGCTCTTCAGTCATTACAAGGCTGAAGGCTGTACTCTAGTACAGGGCAAATCGGCTGCAGTTTGCCTCTCTTCATTCTAGTAGAGCTAAATGGAATAAACCAGCACAGCAGGAGTAAATGAGCCGTGGCAAAACTGATCTTAACCTCCACCCCCCTGATCTGGCAGCCAGGTACTAGGGCAGGAGACAAGATAATTCTTGTCAGCTCCAGTGGGCTCTCTAATGCAATTTGACAAATCGAATAGATAGCTCTTATTAATGTAACTAGATGAATTACTGCAAATGGGAGAGGTGGACATTGATCTGTCTTCATGTATGCATTCTGCTTTGGAGGAGGGGAGATATTGGCTTTAAATTTAAAATTCTAGCTGCTACTGCCTGAGGTAGGAAGTCACTGTAATTAATCAGTTCTGCAGTTTCGAGATCCCCAAACCGCCCGTTTAACACTAATATCAATAAGGATAAAAAAGAAATACAGAAGAGCACTATGGATACAGAGCTATCAATGTTCATACTTGGACATTCAAGTGAATAATCAGGGCCAGATTTTCCTGAATATGAATGTGTGCTTTGCTCTTGGTGCTAGAATAGGACTAACAAATATATGTACTTGTCGTATTTTTGTTGAATATTATGATGCCAGTAAAAGACAAGAATGCCCTGACTACATTTCTCAATAACAGCATTTCCTAAATAAACTGCTTAAATAATATATTTCACAGCACATATGGTGCAGATACACAGATAGCTTGCCCAATGAAAGCATCCAAGTCCAGGTCTCTAAAATCAGGCACATAATTTCAGAGCCTAAAGAAACATAAATATTCCTGCCATGTTATCAAGGCTGTGACACAGGAACATCCAAGTGTCAAACCTGCATATTTTATTTGGGAATATACTTTCTTACTTCTTCATATTCTCACAAGTTAGTCCTGAGACAGCTAGAGGGCAGCTTGTGTTCTCCCCCTTCTTTCTTGTCTGTACCCAGAGCCAGAATTTGCACCATGCAGATGCCGAGCATACCTATGCTGACTGAAGTATTGGAAAAATTGTGCTAAATAGTATAAGCAGAAGAAAGACTGATTTAGCATGTGATAGAGGAAGTCTTCTTGGAACCATATAATGTGATGGACTTCTGGGAAAGGAGATGAAGCAACTCTTGGCTTCATATACCTATCCCTTTCAAGACAGGACTACCACCGCATCTTGCTGAGCCATTGTGCTGAACACATGAGATTCTCTCAAGTGGTTCAGCTAAGATGGTTCAGCTTTCTGCATCCTGCAGACTGTTGATGCATTTTCTTTTGTCTCCATCCAATAAAACATTTTCCCTGTTCAGATATGCAAAAATATTTGGGGTTTTATTATCATTAAAAAAACAGAGGGGTTTAGTTTTATTTTTGTATTTCTTTTGATTTAGTTAATTTGATTAACAATGAGTCAATGATTTAAAGTACTTCTGGCAAGTTTTACACTATTTAATCAAGAGGGTTTTTTAAACCTTTCTTCTAACATCTCTGTGGAAGTTAGTGCAAAACTGAAGTATGCCACGTACAAACAAAATCAATGCCTCACAACTGTTAGGGGAAAAGTGTGACTGGGAGTGCAGTATTACCTTAGATTTCTTTTACTAAAGATGTTTCATTTCAAAGTATCTCATGCATCAACTTGTTATAAGGAAGTCTGTCTATACACCAGAACAGAACACTCTCACCAGTTTCAAAAGTTCAGGACAACAAGGATCCACCTAAAGATCTTCCTCTGCTTTTTGACAAAGTGCTTCTTTAAAGACAGAAGACCTGGTGGCAGAGACGCAATAACATATGCCAGCTCCCTCAGCACTTGGGGGCACATCCCATCAGGGACCATGGATTTCTGGGTGCCACGTTTGCTTAAGGGATCCCTAACGTGATCCTCCTCGACCAAGGCAAGATCTTCCTTTCTCCAGGCTTTCCCTCTCTTGCCCCTACAGTCTGGGAAACCTGAGGGCTGGCCTTAGCAGGGAAGACTGAAGCAAAGGTGGCATTCAGTAACTCCACCTTCTCTGTGTCCTTCCTCACCAGGGCACCCACCTCATTCAGCAGCAGGCCCACATTTTCCCTAGTCATCCTTCTCCTGCAGATGCACTTGAAGAAGACCTCCCTCACCAGATTTAATTCCAAACAGACCTTGGCCTTCCTTGTTGCCTCCCTGCATGTCTGACAACAGTCCTATATTCCTCCCAAGCAGCCTGTCCCGTTTACCACATCCCGTAAACTTCCTTCTTCTATTTCAGGTTTGCCAGAAGCTCCCTGCTCATCCACACAGCCCTCCTGCCCCCTTTGCTCGATTTCTTACTCATGGGGATGCACCAATCTTGAGCTTGGAAGAAGTGAGGCTTGAATATTAGCCAGCTCTCTTGGTCCCCTCCACCTTCTAGAGCCCTAACCCATGGGATTCCTCCAAGCAGGTCCTTGAAGAGGCCAGCATTTTCTTTCCTGAAGTCCAAGGCTGCAATCCAGCTTGTTGCTCTGCTTCCTCCACGCAGAATCCTGAACTCCACCATCTTGTGGTCATTGCAGCCAAGGCTGCCCCCAGCCTTCACAGCCCCAACCAGCCCTTCTTTGTTTGTGAACACAAGCCCAAAAGCACACTTTACCTCGTTGGCTCCTCCACTACCTCTCTCTTCTTCTGCCTTCCTGTGGAAGAAATTACGATGACCTCTGAAATGCAGAAATCCTCGGGATTATAGTGGGAGAGAAGTCTCAGCTTCTCAAAGCAGGTCCATGAAATGAACCTTAGGGTTGTCCTGCTTCCCTAATGTCCTGCATTCCTGGTACAGGGATAACGGTTCTGTCAGCTAGGCAAAGGTGCACATCCCTCTCCCAGTGTTGAGAAAAATGTGTCTGTTACCTTTGCAATCGCATCCGTCTTTTGCAGAATGAGTTATTGATATCTGCTGATCCAATATACCGTGCTGTAATACACCAGGGACCTTGGATTACTTCTGACTTCATCTCTGCTTTATGTTCTATAAAGATGCCTGTTCCCTCAACAACCAGTGCTAACACACTTTCCTAAAATATTGCTGGGAAAATTGCATGGACTCTTGAATTTAATTAACTGTTCAAGTCAGCATATCTCAAATTAGTTTCTAAAATGGACCTGGGGCAAACACTGAAGCAGATGAATGACAGTGCTGCTTACCCCAGTAAGTCATCAGTGTGCACAGCTCAAATGAGCCCTGCTCCAGCTGATGGTAAGGTAGAAAGTCACTATTTCTAGGGAGGACATGAAGGGAAATTAAGAAAAAAGCAAAGTGAATGAAGTCTCCATTTCAGAAAGTCTGTACACTACTAATCATGGTGTAGACAGGCTACAGCAGGGAAAGGATCTCTATGCCTCTTTCATATCAACGTGCATCAGTCTGCAGCTCACCGCTGTCAGAAAGAAATCTGCTTTTAATTACTCTGCATATGTGTGCGAATGTGCAGATGTGTACAGATGTACATATATGTATCTGTATATATTTTAATCTGAAAGAAAGGTATCTAATGGATTTTACTTGGGTTAAGAAATATTGTGGGGAAAAAAAGGTCTACAATGCACCAGAGGGATTTTAACGAGTCCACAAAAAAAATTTCTCCTTCCTTTTAGAGAGAACAGATCAGCTGAGGAAGCACTCCCCACATCTATACTGGAAGAGGTTAAAAATTGCTCTTACTCTGCAAAATCTCCTGTTTTCTGCTTCTTTTCTCTGGGTGACAGGTTAATATAACTATTCCAAATACCCTGTCTTTCAGTTTTAATTAAATTGAAATACATATTGTCCACCATTTTTTCATCTTGTAACCCCACAATTTTCAGATCATCTCGGAAAGTGAGATCCTGCAATGGTAGCTGCAAACCAATAAGACAGACACATATGAGCCTTTCTGTTTCTGCTGATCAGTTTTTGTTGCTCCCTGAGCAATGAAGTACGGTGTAGAAGTAGCACACAGTAAACATTCACTTCAGGCAACGTTAGACTACAAAGCCCGATGCCTCTTGTCTTCTTGCTGGTCTTGTCTCAGGGTTTTCTCAAATGTTTATTTTTCCTTCAACTTTAATAAACCATATTATCTTCTCTCCATACAGATTAACATCATCCAGAGTTTTTTCTTCTTTTTTCAGAATCTGTAAACCAAGCCCCTAAAGAAAGATCATGGACAATTCTCAGTGTTGGTCAGTCCTGAATATCTCAGCCTCCTATTTTTGTCATTCTGTTGCATTCTTCAGCTGGTGTCCCCTCTCACTTTTTCCATCCCTCTCTCGATTTTACCACATGTGTTCATTTCACCACTACTCTTGCATATGGGTTTTTCACTTCAAAGCCTGTGTTTATTCAAAGAAAAATATTTTTTGCAAAGCTGAGTCCACTTCATCCTTTCCTTCTAAGCTCTTTCTGTAAAAAATGCTCCACAAATTACCTATTTCAGACTATGTGTATTCGAGATACATCTCCATCTTGAGGTCTGAATTTTATGAGATTTATACTAAAGTAAGGATTAAGCTTTGGTGTGAAAAGTCTACTCTGGGTGGCCTAAGATATTCCTGTTTGTCCTCTACTAATGGAGTCACTAGGAAGAGTGCAGTCTCACCAGAGGAAGGATGCAATATATCTCAACACTATTACTGTTCACTGTAGAAACGGGAATAAAACTATGGATTCAACCTCTTCCATCATGCTCTCCTTTTGAAGAGCTGCCATTTTAGGCACAGAGGCTAGGATCTTGGGATATCTTCATGTCACAGAAGAATGCTCAGCAGCCATCGAACAAGACTACAGAAAGAGGAGGTCCCAGCAGTACTTCTTCTAAAACATAAGTGATGGAGTTTGCTAGAGCTGGCTTTAAATAAGGAATCCAGCAGGACGCTAACAGTACAGAGATCAAGTGCTGGAAGATTAAGCAAGCAGTAAGACTTTGTCTTAATTTGTGATTGCATCTGAGTAAAAAGAGGTGCCCTCTGCTTTGACCTTTGGCTAAAATGAGAGCATGAAAGAGGGAAAGCAGAGATAAACTGAATCTGCAAGACTTTAGATACCTCCCTGATCTATGGAGACAGGAGATTACTTCCTGATACATTTACGGTGTTTTGTGGCAGTGAATCACTGGAATTTTTCCTTGTGCTACTGAGTTAAATAAAGGAGTTGTGATCTTATGCTGCATAGTCTGGATGGGTTTTTTCTCCTGACAGCAAAAACATTATTTCAGCAGTAAATTTAATGGGAGACGGTAGTTTTGATGACTTGCTTACTTGGAATAAAAATGCAAAAGCTAGCATCTAAAATTTTATTGGCTCTTGATGCCAAGGTCAGACAGAAAGAGCCAAAGGAACAGCACTGGCTTTATTAGTGATCTTTATTGCTCAAAGCACTAGAAATTGGAAGAGGAGAGAAGCGATAGGCTGTGTTTTCATTCATTTAGAGGTTCCCTTGAGATGAAAGCATAAAGCATGCATGTGTATTTTCAATAAAAATCCAGCACTGAGCTCACTGCTGTGCCTAGGGAGACAGCATCTGGATAGCATTACTTCACAGTGTCCATTCCTCTTACTCATTCCCCTCCCACCCCCAATAGTATTCACCATAAAAGGTTGTATCTTGCATTTGTCCCTTTATTTTTTGTTTTACTGTGTATAACTAATAGTTTAATAAGCCATTAAAGCATATTATTCTTATTATTTAAGTTTCTGGTCCCATTGGCTGTGTCTCATCTGATGGGATTGGGAATGTTTCCAAGCATCTGTGCTCTGCTGCCTGTGCCCTTACCGACTTCTGCATATCTATAAGAACAAGACTCAGGCACACAGTTGTCATCCCTCCTGCACCATGCATGGTTTCCACAGAGAGAAAAGAAAACTGCTCAGGATAAGCAGGTGCCATGGCATACTCTTGTCTGAGTCCCATTCCAGACAGCTGACACCGTACCCTGGGATGCACTTCATTGCATAGCCACCACTCATTCGTGATGAGAAAAAGGATGTGCTTATTGGCTTTAACCCAAGCATGTCCTTAAACAATACGTCCTTTTAAAGGCTGGGGAATTTGGCTTATGTAACAACCTGTAGCCATTTTACAGCTGCCTAAAGCTTTTGGAGAGCCAGCTGATGGTGTGCCAGGCCTTCCATCTCCTCTGAATCATTTCTTCTTACTGAACTAAAATGCCAGCTATCACCAGTAACTCTTGGTCTCTTAGGTCTTAGCAAAACTCCTCCAGGAAAACTGAAGAATAAATAAGCATTGTACTTCTTTGGCTTGTCCCTCTACCAGCCATGGTTCCTTGGCCATTGTAGCCATGAGCTTCGCTGCATACCAGAACTACCCTGTAGCTTTCCAACTAGTCAGGCAGTGTGGTGAGCAGCAAAGCACTGGCATATTGCTATCCAAAATAGTGGGATACAGCTGCCCAGCAGCTGGAATCCAAAGTTACTAGTATAAAATCTGTTTTCTACCCCAGAAAAAAAAAGAGTGTAATACATTCTACTGTGTGTTCACTAACTGGTTTAGCAGTTTATCTGTGCATTTTACATATAAGTAAAATGTACGTATGTAAAATGTACATATAAGTATGTACAAACCTCACACATCTGCTGGGTCAAATATCCTTCTAGATATCTGGAACTCTGCCCACTTGCAAGTATTTGCCTGGAAATTCCAGGAAATTTCAGGTCTGGTTTGGGCCTAGAGATGCTGAGGGGCTCTAGTTTCTGTTAGGTATGTCAGACATCACATAGGTCCTGTCAGTAGAAACTGACAGTTTCTCTATGAGCTATCATGTATAATTTTTGCAATCAAATAGGTCCAAGGCGTTTTTAATAGGGCTTTTCAAAGGATATGAGTCTGTTGTCCACATTGTCTGTCCCACAGAAAAGAAGACACCTGTGGGGAAGAATATGGTTGGAGATCTGGGTCTTTGTGGTACAGAGCTCCAGAGACACTCTGCACACATGAAGAGAGCAGCTTAGAAAGCTAATCTTTTCCGTTGTGAAAGGGAAACAGTTAAAGAAGCAAGTCAGAGACTTTTTCAATGTGAGAGAAACCAGCATAACTTCTGTACCTTTATGATCTAAACGCTGCCCTAGGAGTCTTAGGGTGAGTGTGACATCATGTGGAAGCAGAAGCAGCACCAGCTGAGAGAAGCATCACAATAATTCACCCCAGACAGCCAGAAAAAGTGATGGATGCTGCACTGACCACAACAGGTTTCCAAAGAACAGTGTCATTACAGCAGGCACATGTTTCGCCTCTGCTCCCAAGGAGTAACACAATTAGCTCTGAGGAAAGCAGGCACCCCTCAGTGCAACTCCATTAGGTGAGATAGCTGAGAAAAATGAGGTACAGAACTGTTGCTCTCTCTTTCGCTTGCATTTCTATGGCTGGATTTATGTTTTTCAGGTAGTCACAAGCTAAGAGAGCCTTACAACTTTTAAGTGTCTGTCTTAAATAAACAAACAGCATTATATTCTTGGGAAAAAAAATTTCCATTCAGCTACCTTCCAAACTGTTGGCATCACTCCCCAAGGGGAAGTCTAGACATAGGTCAGGCAATAACTCTTCACTTGTACTGTATTGTTTGGAACATGAGATCATCTTCATTCATTCAGAGGTCTAAAAAAGCTTCTCCAACACCTGTTGCTTTGAATAAACCTATTTTGAACAATGTGATGATATGCAGAGATACTTCAGGTAGCCTGAATATGGTAACAGAAGCAACCTAGGTGAACCTGCACAGTCCACTGCCCGTGCTAATGAAACCTATTGCTGGGGTAAGGTTGCTTTCAGCAGTAATACTAACTCTAAATTAAATCTCCCTTTTTTTATCTCCAGAGCTAAAGCAAGGCTGTTACCCAAGAAGCAAGACTGTGGTTAGGCAGGGGTCAAGGGCCCATGGGAGAAATAGTGAGACTGAGCAGCCCAGGTGGCTGAGTGAAACAGTAGACCTTGCACACATCCAGCAGGCAAATAAAAAATAATACCTCACAAGAGCTCCAAGTGCCTCTCTGCAATATTGAGACATAAGATGCAGACATAGAAGTCAGGTCATAGAATGATAGAATAGTTCAGTTGGAAGGGACTCTTAAAGGCCGTCTAGTTCAACCCCCCAGCAATGAGCTGGGCCATCTTCAACTTGATTGCTCATCAGCTCAGGTTGCTCAAAGCCCCGTCCAGCCTGACCTTGAACGTTTCCAGGGACAGGGCATCTACCACCTCTCTGGGCAGCCTGTTCCAGTGTTTCACCACCCTCATCGTAAAAAATTTCTTGCTTCTATCTGTTCCCTTGGGTCTCTTTCAAATCCAGTTTAGGTTGTTCTGGTAAGGTGAGGATTAACCTGAACTCAGAAAAGCTTATATCCCAAAGTCTGGAACTCTTATTGTCATTCTCTCTCTGATTCATTCTGTTGGATACAATACATTACTCATTACATAGACATAACGCAACCTCCTTAGGATCATTAGCTCAGCGTAAACCCCCTGGAGAATGGAAAAGTTAAAGTGAAAGATCAGTCCTTATAAAGACAACATTATGCTGAAACTGAGTGTTTCAAGTATGTTTAAATGTTTAAAGTTTAAATTTAAGAACATAGGAAGGTTCAACCGTGACCAGTCAGTCAGTGGGAATATTTTTTTGGGAACAAGTGCACTTAGTTTAATGGACTATGGCTACCGCACCCTCACATGTGGTATCTGCAGTTCATCACAATAAATTCACTTACAGAGCTAATGGGCAGTACCATTGCCATGGACACACATGGCTGAGTGAAAGGAATACAGATCTCAGAGGGTCCAAGAAGTGCTTCAAACGGATACTGTTCTTAAACACATTAAATAGGGCACAGCAAGAGTTGAAGTAATCTTTGATTTGTTGCTTCTTGGACTGATGTCCTTTTGCTGGGACCGCTCTTGAACATGTACGAGAGGATGAAGGAAAGGAAAGGAAAAAGGGTTAGTTTATAAAGGCCAAGTGTTAGCAATTCTTTTCCAGACTGCTTAATATGTTGAGGTGCTAACTACCACATTTTCACTTTATCTTATCTTGTAACCCCCTAATCATAAACCCCTGAAACAGTAAGTAACCTGCTTATACAATTCTTTTCAAAAGAAGGAGGTATTTCACAATTCCTTTTAGTATATGTGCTTCTCAGAATACTAGGATTAACTTCATTGTCACTGTTCAAAAGCCAAATGCTTTTCCAAAAGCCTATCGTATGAGCCACCTTTGTTGAAATGGGGTTTACTTTCATCCCGTAGCTCTGCCAGATTGAGCAGAAGATATTAGATACATTGATTTGATAGTATCCATCCAGTCACTATAATAATGCCATTTATCATTCTGTGATACAAAGCTCCAGAATTACTTCAGAATACACAGTGACAACTCACAAGGGAAAAATGCATAAAAGCATTTTACCTTTAGCTTTTGCAATCTGGTTTCCATTTGTTTTACACAAAGGTTTATACCCTCTTTTACACAGAACTATGTACAAAACACCTTTTTTAATAGTCTAATCCAACACACGACATCAACACACAACACCATCATAATGTGGGGAATCAAAATTTTCTCAAGATTATCACGGTAAAATTCAGGTTGTTATGCAGTCATAAAGGTGAAATTATTTAATAAACAAACACATGTCTTCCAAATACTCATGAAGCTGGTTTTCTTCCTTAGTATCAAACGTATCTAAGAGATCTAGCTGGGAGTGTTCCTTGAAATTAAATATGTCTAAGATCTCTTGCATTCATTTTACAGGGTTATTTTTCATATTCAGTGATTTACCCCATTTCCTACTAGCAATTTGTCCCTCACATAAGCTTATCTTAAGTTCAAACATTAAAAATAAAACTAATCCTCAATCCTGATAACATTCAATTGTTTACAGACAATTATTGTATTTCTCCATGTTCCAACATTATTTTCCAAGCTACTGGTCTTTAACTCTGCCTTTCCCTCAAGTTCAGTACTTCTTGTCCCCAACTAGAAACTTAATTTCCTTTAAAATATTACTCTCTGCATTTCAATTCAAAATGTCACTGCTGATGTTAATATCATCATTAGTTATAGAAATAAGGAATAACTTCATATTCCACTCATAAAACCCCACAGTTTTATATTATATCATATTCTTAGTTGTCAAAAAATGGTGGGACTTTATCGATTCATACCCAGCAAGGACTGCTATAGTTCTATCTTCTTGCTAGAAGAAACTTGCTAAAAAAAAAGAACTATTCCATATTCTAGATTGGAAAAGTATGATTCAGTTCTGGTTTCTGTGTCTAGTACCATTAACATGAGTGAATCTGATCAGATGTAGAAAGTAAATTATTAAAGTTTATTTCTTACTAGTAAAAAAAAATCAGTTATGTGGTTCCATATATAGTTATGTATATACACACACATAATATATGTATGCATATATATGCGTGTGTGTATGTGTGTGTGATCCTAGTCCTGCCATTTTTTTCTGTGTAAATAATTCCATCAACACTGATCAGCAGGCTTTTGTGCTCCAGTAACAACAGCTCCTGTCATTAAGATTTAGGGTGTATGGGGCACTTGTAATGGAATTATAAAATCTATTTCTAAAAGAATGATTGATTCAATTCATTACCAGCTTTCAGTATAAAATAAAAACTTTCTGAACCCTAGAAAAAAAAAAGTCATGAGGCAAATGTAAGTGATAATAAATCTCCTGTATAAATGTGAACAAAATGGACTCAAGGTGTAAAATTCACTCTGCATTGCCATGTTGAATACTCTATAAATAAATCGGGTTTTCTTTTTCACTAAATAACAATTCAATGAGTTAAAATAATTCAACGTAGCTGAAAATGCTTAAAAGCTGGCTGTAGCACAGTACACAGTGAAGGTCCTTATTGACTGATTACCAATTTGTTTCTACAAACACTGCACAGCAGTTGCCCTACTTTGCAGCAGGCTATTAGAGCCTAATGAAAAATGTGCATTTTCATTAGAGTTAATGGTCTTGAACAGAAGCCCTACGCTTCTATGAGGCCTTATTTTGTACTTAAATTCTGAATTCGTGTCTGTGATTATAGCTGTTGTCCCTTGCTTGTATAATACATGCACATTGCAGAGTTTGGTATTACGGTGTGACTCCAGTGAACATGAGGAACGAAGCCTGCCGCTCTTGGATGGTGAAGGCACTGCCCTGTGAGACAAGGCAGCAAGTCCCTGTCAGTAGCTGGGCTGAGGCTTGAACAGCAAAAAGCAGAAACATTTTTGTCTTTAGCTGTGTGTTTTCTGCTTTTGACATTTCAGGCTCTCACTGGACTTTAAAACTTCAGTGCAGAGAGCGGTCTGCTGTATATGACAGAAGCTAAGAAATGACATGGTAAGGAATCACATGGTAGATGAATTTCAGGATTAATTAGAGACCACCGTCTGAGCTGGGGATTCATCTGCCTGGACAGTACAGACCTGTGCAAGGTGCAGGCACCAGGGAGTGGGAGGGAGAGCAGAGCAGTGCCACAGGGCACCCTCTCTGCTGCCACCAGGCACAGAGCACTGCAGGCCAGCACAGCTAACAGCAGCCCCTGTTCTCCAAATTCACCGTAACAAAAAGCTAAGGATAATCTAAATAGGCAAGTAAAACAAAAGAGGCGTTGTTTTACTGTTTAACAGGTGATAACATAGGCAGAGAGACCACAGCTAAGCAATCTTCTTAAGTCTTATCTGAGCCATCCATAACCATAATACTTCCTTCTTCCATCCTAGTACTACTACCCTATCTTAATACTGTTCTCATTTCTGTAATACTAGGGAGCATGTTTTGCACACTACGTCCTTTTAAAGCTTGCAAATCAGCTGATCATTTTCACAATACAACTACATCTGCACCAGCAGCAAGATGCTTCTTGTAGCCTTTGGTGTCCACATTTTTTGCATCAGTCATTGCCTCTTTCCAGGTATACCTTAGTACACATACATTGAGCTGATTTTTGGGTGGAACTGCATGTTTTCCCTCATTCATTATTTCAGACCTAATTTGGAGTGACATGGGTCCAGATTAAGCAAGTAAATTGTTGTGTTTACATGAATATGTGAACACATATATGTGTATGTGTACATGCACGTTACATGGTTTGTGTATATGACCAGTTGTTTACCTGATTTGGCTTCATGTGCATTGGAGCCAGCTTTCATAAACATCTTTGGTCTACATACACATAAATTATGAGGTATGTATATGCCTGACTTTGAGACTTGCACTAATTTTCCTTCTGCTTTTCTTACCTCTCTGAGAACTGCAATGCCTAGCCCTTATCCAGTTCCTGTTTGCAGTTAAAGTGGAATTCCCAGAACCTATTATCCTAAATAATAACAGAAATGTCTGTTTTCCTCAAATTCTCCTTTCTCATCCCTTAGGGATGATTTCTGGAGTGTTCTTTATTTTATTGCCTTCTTTTTATTCTTCATTTTGCTTTCCACTTCTTCAGCTGAAACAGGGCCTGTGATGATAATGACAGTAACAACAGCAGAATTGAATGTGGTGATTTCTTTTTGTGATCTTAAGATTTTGCTTCCTGTAAAAAATTGCTATTGATTGTTCATCAAGGTGTCTGCAGCAACCCATTATTTACATCCACTCCAGTTCATACTTTTGGGAGAGAATTATGTGGCTGATGATGTGAACAAGTGTTTTGTATCTAGAATGTTAGTTTTTCATTGCTAAGCTTCCTATAAGAAACTTTTATTAACCTCTTAATTCTTGTGCCTTTTGCTAAGAATCAAAAACTTCTGAAATTAATCTCAATGAAATAAGTATCTGTTTTCTTAAAATAAGAGACGTAAAAGGATGAGCACATTCCCACCTTGTCTGAATGCACTGAGCTCCTCAGTAACTCAACCAGTTCTATGACTACCAACAGCTAGTTGCAGGCTCATAAATACAGACCACATACTCTAAGTTTGCAAATTACAGCGCAAATATCTACAGCTGATGATATCACATATCCTTTAGCCCATGGGTGTGTGGAAACATCCTTTTAACACAAAATTTTCTCAAGCCGCCAACTGAAAATGATGAGTAGTGGTGGCTAAACTGTGGCCAGAGTAGTCCAAGGGCTACTGATAAGGTATGCTGAGCAGTGTAATGTAGCAACTTCTCAGTTTCCTGTCAGAGAGGCACAAGTGTTTTGGAGGGTTTATAATGACCTGTTGGCTTGGAAAGTGATGTTTCAGGGCAAGCTCATTCATACTGAACACAAAAATACCTGGACCAAACCACTGCCCACTGAAAACACAAGCTCCTCAGACCCCTCCATAGGCACTGCTCACTTGCAGTACAGGAAGCTACTGCTTTATTTCCCATTTTCATAAACTTTGCATAACAATCAAAATACAGTAAATCTTCCTCTGAAACTAGAATCCCCAAGTGCCTCAAAACTCCAATCTTCTCATCCTGCCACTCATCATGTTCCCACTGCTTCAGCTTTCACTCATGGCTTTAATGGCTGGGCATCCTTTTACAGCAAGAGCCTATGCAAATGACACGTCTAAAAACACACTATAGGCAGTTCACAGACAATCACATTAACTAAGAATATAAATTACATTGAGAGAACTGATTTATTTATTCTAATTGCCAAAGTATCACCTAACATAGTGCTTCTCAATCTCTTTTAATTAGAAAGACAACTGATCTTTATGAAAATTGCATAGTCCAGTTTATGCTGTGTTATCTCTGTATCTTCATTTACAATCCAAAAGGGAAATTAGATTTAATTTTAAAGTTTCTACATTGCCTACATTTGCTAGCTTACTTGCATGTAAGTTTCCATGTATGAAAATGTGTAGAGCTTTTTACTATTATTACTTCAGTCAGGTTGCATACTGCCTGACAACGTCTCACACAATTTAATGAACACTAACTTATGAATTTCAAGGTATAAATAAAGAATTAGTCACTGGTTCAGATTATCTGTGATATAGGCACAGAGGTCTGACACATAACCAACAGGACTACAAGACAGAAGTAAGACATGCTGGCAAGGTAGGGCATGTTTACAGGCAGCAGCATGAGTCAGCATCTTAATTTGGGGCAAGCAGGAATTAGGAGGTGATTAGGTTATGTCAATTTTCACCTCTTTTTAACATGATCTGGGGAGGTTCCTGATCAAATATAGTCTTTTCTTGCCCATTCCTGCCTCACCAGGTTGAACCTAGTTCCACTCCTGCAAAAACAGATCCTTTGGGTTGGTTTGGGAAGTGTCTTGGTTTTACTCTAAAAGAACATGAATATTCTGATTATTTGCATTCTCCCTTTTGGGGTAAACGGAGTACATACCTTCCACTTTCAAGTAATGCTATTCAATGTTTAAAATGTGTGTAAAGTCTTAAAGGGAAATTAGGGATCCTCATCTTTGCTAGCTCTCTCTTTAACGTCTGTTCAGAGTTACTTCTAAAGCTGAGTTTGCCCAAGCCATCAGGCTTAACCTTCTGTGCCTAGGGAATTCTGTATTTCAATAAATTTTGTAACTTAAAAAATAATACTAAGGGCATTTTTCCTTTTCTGCCTAATAATTCCCTCAAGAAAACTTGTACATTTGAAAACACAGCTTTACATTATCTTGAACTCAGGATGGTTTTTATGCTTCTTGGAGGAGCTCTTCAGCTCTACAATACCTGTCCCTTTCAGGGACACATTATCCTCCACACTGACAGCACATAAAATTTATTGGAAGCTGCATGTCCCAGAGAAAACTGACATTACAACTGTACTGCTGCCCCTTCTGAGAATGCAGATGTTCTCTTTCCTTATAAGCTCTATCATTTTATAAAAAGTGAGAAGAAAAGGCTGTTACTGCATTTTAACCCGTTACGTTTCCAGCAACTGACATCTGGTTTCATGCTTTCCTGAAAGAATGGGAGTCACAGAATAATCTTCCCAATGGCTAATAGCTGGGCTGGCTTTCTGCAAGGAACTCGGCTGACCTTAGAAGAAAAAGAAAATTGCGTTATGTCAGACAGAGTCCAGATGCCTTGCCTTTTTCCACAACAACTCTTGCTTATATAGAACCTTAAGGATATGAGGCTGTTAAAGGAAATTCTAGGGAGACAGGACATATGATCTTATGTAAAATCTTAAAATACAGAGGACGAATGAGCCCGCTGTATTTTTTTTTTAACAAGCATATCTGCTTGTTGGTTGACGTTGCTATAATCCATCTTAAATTACTACTGTTAATTTAGTGCATTAGTCATCAATTATTTACAGCTAGACACAGAAGCATTTGTCATAAAATTAGAAGAAAAATGGCTCCTACTTATACAATTGTGTGTTTAATTTTGCCATATAATGTGACCTAAGCCATTGGTCACTGACGTATTTCTTTCTGGAAAGGGCAAAAGATCAGCTGTACAGTTGCCCAACAGAATTATAAAATATATCTTTTTTTCTGCTGCATAACACAAGCTGACAGTCACAACAGGAGAGGCTTTCTTGCTCCCTGAATCTGTAACTTTTATCATAAGAGCAGAAAAGCCAGATCCCTCTAATGTGGTCCTTTTCCCTCTCTTCTGCCTCCCAAAGAGCACATAACAACAATCTGCAAGGAGGTGTATATTAAAGGGACTGTCATGCTGGCCAGAAGACAGCTGCTGCATCGTGTGAAGCTCAGGATCACAGAGCTGCTGAGTCTGGAAGGCATGTCTGGAGAGTATCTAGTCCAAGCCCCAGCTCAAGCAGGGCCAGCTAGAGTAGGTTGCCCAGGACCACATCCAGTTGGGCTTTGGATATCTCCAAGGATGGAGACTCCACAACCTCTCTGGGCAACCTGTGCCAGTATTTGACCTCTCCTACTATAAAAAAAATTAAAAAAATCTTCAGCTTAAATGGGATTTCCTGTATTTCAGTTTGTTCCCATTGCCTCTTGTCCTGTTAATGGGCAGCACAGAGATAAGTCTGGCTCCGTCTTCTTTACTCTACTTCCTCCACCTCCAAATCAGGTATTTATGTACTTGTGTAAGATGTCTCATGAGCCTTGTCTTCTCCAGGGTGAACAGTCCCAGCTCTTTCAGCCTCTCCTCACAGAAATGGTGCTCCAATCCTTTAATCATCTTTGTGACTCTTTGCTGGACTAAGTCCAGTACATTCATGTCTCTCTCATACCGGACCCAGCACTCCAGGTGTGGCCTCACCAGGGCAGAGCAGAGGGGGAGGATCACCTCCCTCGACCTGCTGGCCACGCTGCTCCTCATGCACCCCAGGGTACCACTGGCTTTCTTTACCACAAGGGCACATTGCTGGCTCATGATCAACTTCACTGCCCCCTAGGACTCCCAGGTTCTTCTCTGCAAAGCTGCTGTCACTCTTGTTTAGCTAAATGTGCATGACTCTACTGCGCACCTTTTTTCTCCACACATACATGGAAACCAATGTAGAAATAAGAGAAAAATTACCATGGGAAGCATAGGATTCCTACAATATTCACAAACCTAGCAGGTGCTTTATGTCACATACAGTTTTTATTCCCTTCGCTGTGGAAAAAAAAAAGCAAATAAATGCTCTCTTGTAATACATTTTTTTAGGATCCAAGTTCAGTGCTCACAACCCCCTGCTCTGCCTGTGGGTAGAGCTCAATGGAGCCCTTTCATCTCTCAGTAAGCAAGTTATGAAGTGGCATGAGTGGTAATTTGCTATCTTAAATAAACAAATGGGCAAGTGACGACTGTGGAAACAGGGTGTGCAAGTTACAGTTTGCCTGGAGGGATTTAATTTCTCCACTGAACATTCTCATTCAGCATCTGAGCTTTGTAGCCCAGTGATTAATCTTCCTGAACACCAGGCTGCTTGTAACAGGTTCTGGAGGTTCCTATCTGGGGTGTGCAACACTGCTAATTAGCAGATCCACAGAACATCTGACATGCATGGTTTCTAAATGAACCTGATTTATTAAGCATGTTTATTAATGCCTTTTGCAGTCAGATACACAGAAATATTATGGCTAAAGCCATTGGCTTCACCTAGGAAGAATAATTAATCTTGTAAATAAGCCAACAGTGGGATATAAATCAAGGCATCTGATACTTGTCATCTTAAGTCTAAAGGAAATTTTTGCTGTCTTTGGTGGGATGCTGTGTGATCCTTTAACAAAGCTCATCATCATGTTTGCAGCAATGTCCAAATACTGTATGATATAAAAGGAATTAACAGATCCCCAGGTACCTGATGAAGTAAAAGTTGCAGTGATCATATGACTTTTTATACAGACAGATACCAAGAAAAATAAAGTATTCTACAATAATGCAGTACTAAACTTTTGTCTAAGTGCATGACGGATGTTCTACCTATGGTATCTAGTCTCTGGCCATTAATGAATTGGATTTACCCATGTTTTTAATGCAAAGGACTACATAAGGACTAGCCTATGCTAAAAGGTATTAGCAAAATTCCTCAACTGCAAAAAACAGAAATTAATAAGAGCATGGTCTGATGTCACAGACAATTAAAATGTTATAAACAGATTAGACAGATTAACAGAATAATAAAAGTGCCCAGAATCTGAAGGACACAGCTCTGAGTGTCTCCCTTATCACATTGATGGAATTCAAGTAAGAACTGAGGCAGCACTTTTGGATTCTTCCTGTAGAAGTTTCTTCTTACTATAACATTAAAAATAGTTCACTTACTGTCCAGAAAGATGGAGAACTGTACAGCAGTGGTGCTTCCCAGAATACACCAATGAACCCTGAATTAGGTGCTAGTCAAGTTCAAAGGCATGCTCTGACTCTAATGGAAGACAGGACCTGTTCATAGCTATCTGTGTTTAATGCAAAATATACTTTGCTACATGCCCGTTGACAATTGTGGGTGTGAGGAAGCTAAACAACAACATTACGAACGTGCTGGGTTTGGCTGGGGTAAAGGTAACTGTTCAGCTCTTAATCAGCAAGTTTCTGTACTTGCCACAGGGCTTACTTGCCTTACTGTATATTAGAGCTTGGTGGTATAGTGCTTGTTAGTGGCTGCTTTTTGCTTTTCCTGCTTGCTGTGCTGCCTATCATCTACTACTGTACTGTGCAATCAACCAATTCATCTACTACTCTACTGTGCCTGGAAACATTTTGATAACAGCAAAGGTGATGCTCCTGGGCTGGCAGATGGCCAGGGCATCACTGCTGTTTCTGTGCTCCTGTACTGGACAGGCTGGGGCTCCACCGTGAACTTGAGTCAAAGGGACTGTGACCTGTGGATGAGTCCACATGAGAGCAGAAGACCCCAAAGCATCTGTGGCCGTGGATAAGCCCATGCCAGAGAAGGTACATCTCTGTCTTGATTTGACCTTAACTGGGTGCCAGGAGACTACCTGTAGGGGAATGCAGGCAGTGGGTTAATTAACATTGACAATATGCAGCTGTGGCCTTGCCCCGAAGGCAGTGGGTTGATTGACATGGATGATGTGCAGCTGTAGCTCCTTCCTGCTAAGTAGTTAAATAGCACTGAGGCGTGGAAGAGAGAAGCAGTGTGGTCTGACCTCTGGAGGAAGGAGAAACAGCATGGACAGTAGAATCTGGCCAAAGGTAAAGCCTTTTTGCAGCCTGATAGCTTGCTTGTGCTGCAGCAATTGGTGCCCTGTGTGAGGACAGCTGGGTTGGACTCTTGACTACAACAGCTGGTGACCAATGTAGCAAGTGGGAGAACCTGTGACCCCTAACAGGCACTGTGAGAGGTGAGCTGTTGACAACTCATCAACATTGGAGTATTGCAGCATTTATTGTCCATCTTAACTCAAATTGCAACTCCTACTGACACCACTCCTCAACTGGACAGGGGAGAGAAAACAGAATGAAAAGCTCATGGGCTGAGGTAAGGGCAGGGAGATCACTCAGCAGTTACTGTCATGGGCAAAACAGACTCGACTTGGGGAAATTAGTTTACCCTACTCTGATTTGACTGGTAATAAATTAATGAGCAATAAATATCAAAACTTAAAAACACCTTCCCCCTGACCCCTCCCTTTTCCCGGGGGGGGCTGGGGGGTCCCTCAGGCGGTCCCTGCCGCTCCTGCCCCCCGGGGGAGGCTCCCCACACTCTGCCCTGCTCCAGCCCGGGGTCCCTCCCCCGGGAGCGGCTCCTCCGCGACCTTCCCCCGCGGGGGCCCTTCCCCCGGGCTGCAGCTCTTCACGCACCGCCCCGGCCGGGCCCCCCCGCGGTGCCGCCCTTCAGGCCCAGCCGGCTCCAGCCCGGGCCCCCCGCGGGGTCACAGGCCCCGAACCCGCCCCGGCCCGGGCTCCCCCCCGCGGGGCCACAGGCCCTGCCAGGAGCCGCTCCGGCCGGGCTGCCCGCGGGTCGCAGCCTCCCTCGGGCACCCCCTGCCCCGGCCTGGGGTCCCCCGCGGGCTGCGGGGGGGGATCTGCTCCCCCGTTCGCCGCCATGGGCCGGGGGCACGGCCTGCCCCAGCGGGGGCTTCGCCAGGGGCTGCCGGGGCATCTCTGCTGGGCGCCTGGAGCCACCCCTGCCCCTCCTGCCCGGCCGGGGGGCTGCAGGGTGCTGCGCTCACACCTCCTCGCCCCTCTCTCCGGCTGGGGTTGGCTTTCCCACTTTTTAAACACGCTGTCCCAGAGGCGCTGCCACCATCACTGCTGGGCTCGGCCTTGGCCGGCGGCGGGTCCATCTTGGGGATGTCAGACACGGGGAGCTTCTGGAAGCTTCTCACAGAATCCACCCCTGTAGCCCCCCAGCTACCAAAACTTTGCTGTGCAGACCCGATACAGTCTTGAAGCATCTGTGGCGGTGGTTATGTCTGTGCTGCAGCAGGTGTGCCTGTGAAAGGATTGTGGCCCAAGGGTAAAGCCATGCTGGAGAATGTACACCTCAAACCATCTCTGGCTGTGGATAAGTCCATGCTACAGCTTGTATACCCTAAAGTATCAGTGGTTGTGCATGACATCATGATGGAGCACCTCAAAGTGTGTGGTCATGGATAAGCCCATGACAGAGCAGGTTCACCCTTGGAGGGACTGCAGACACAGGTTAGGCCATGTTGAAGCAGGTTTACTTCTGAGGGGACTGTGGCTGTGTGGGTAAGGCCACGCTGCAGCAGATATATCTCTGAAAGCATTGTGGCCCATGGAGAAGACCATGCTGGAACAGGTGCACCTTGAAGTGGTTGTGGCTGTGGATGAGTCTGCTGCAGCAGGTATAGCTCTGCAGCTAGGTAAAGCCCTCGTTGATAAGGCTCCATGTGGAGCAGATGCCACCCTAAGGGACTGCAGTCTGTGGATATGTCCAAGCCAGACCAGGCACAAGGGGAGCAGTTCATTACAATGTTAAATCCTATCGTCTGGTCCAAAGAGACCAGGGGTGGAGATTATAATGGAAATACCTTTAAATTGTTTTAACATGGGATTTGAGTTGAATGTTAGGGGAATTACTATAGCAGAAGCCACCTGAACCAGTGGAAGACAAGCTTCACAAGAAGTAGTGCATATGCAGCAGTGACCCAAAACGAGCTGGCTCTGGGCCCAGGAGCTCCATGCAACACATCACCTCTCCTGTCCTGAGTGACCAACATAGCAGACGGAGCCCAAAGGCAGGGACTAAATGAACTCAGTGGACATCTTACAGACATTTCACAGGGGTAGTCCATAGACTAAGGGAATGATATCAGTGTATTCTATCAAAGGATGAGAAGGGTGGCGGTGGGTAATGAGGATGTATTGGATAGTGTGAGACATGAGCACAACGTAAATTATATGGAATAAGAGGTGGAGAAGGTGCTGATTTGGGTTGGGATAGAATTAATTTTCTTCATAGTAGCTGGTTGGGTGCTATGTTTTGCATTTGTGCTGGAAACACTGTTGATAATTCAGAGATGTCTTAGATATTGCTGAGCAGCACTTACACAGCATCAAGGCCTTTTCTGCTCCTCACCTCACCCCACACCACCAGCGAGCAGGCAGTGGGGGCACAAGGAGCTGGGAGGGGACACAGCCGGGACAGCTGGCCCCAACTGACCAAAGGGGTATTCTTCATGCTCAGCATATAAAGCTGGGGGAAGAAGGAAGGGGGGGATGTTTGGAATGATGGTGTTTTGTCTTCCCAAGTCACTGTTAGGTGTGATGGAGCCTAGCTTTCCTGGAGATGCCTGAACGCCTGCCTGCTGGTAGGAAGCAGTGAATGGATCTCCTGTTTTGCTATGCTTGTGCGCGCACCTGTTGCTTTACTTATTAAACTGTTTTTATCTCAGCCCATGAGTTTTCTCGCTTTTACTCTTCCAATTCTCTCCCCCATCCCACTGTTGGCAAATGAGCAAGCAGCTGCCTGGGCTTTAGTCGTTGGCTGGTGTTAAACCACAACATGAACTGGAGTTTAGTGCCCTGATGATGAGAATAGGAGAAGCAGAAAGACTCAAAAGCAGCTCACATTTCTTGATTCCTCTCTCTTAATACAACTGATGACTACTGGGAACTAAAAATGTATGAGAATATATATTGAGACTGTTATTCTCTTGTCTTCAACAGGTTTGTGTTGTATGTCTTTAAATGGCACAGTGACTTGTTAAAGATGTACTTCTAATGCAGTAGCTTCAGTCCTTTAAAACTGTCTAGCCGTAAAAAGCAACTTGCAGCATTATATAAATATTTCTACAAAGATATTTTCAGAAGCCTCTTTAGACAGTAAAGCTTGCTGGTAGCAGCCTGGCTCTGCCTACCATCAGAAGGATGCGGATAGAAGCTTGTACAATGCAGGTATACAATTAGAAAAATTGCAAGTTACTTTGGAGTATAGTTCAGCAAACAAAAGTCACAGACCTGGACAGTGTAAAGTATTTGAGCTGAACAGCTAAAGTTAATAGCCTGGGATAAAGACCAGGATAACTACTTCAGAATCAGCCCAAACAGAGCTACTGCTTGCTTTTCTATTATTTCAACACAGAACCAGCTGCCATCTGTTGGCAAGTTAAGGCCAGCAAGGACCAAGCTTGCTTCATCAGTGCACAATGGCTACCAATGACAGTGTTAATATTAAAGCTATATTAAAAAAACCCACTGTGATGATTTTCAGAAACACTCTGAAGAGTGCCTGAATTCTTGCAGTCTGTTGGTGCCCAAGAAGATCACACAGCCCCATCTCATTGATAAGATGACAGTTGTTGATCTTGGCTGCTTTAAACGAGTTATCTTTTCTTGCACCCTACGGGGAGAGAGAGTCTGAAGAGACCACATTCCCATCTGTGCTTCTTCTCACAGCAGCATAAACCACGCTGTGGTCTTAAGCAGGTCATCTTACATGCTTTATTATTTTTGACACAAGACAGAAGAAAAGGAAAATCTTCAGGACAAACCCAGAAATACTAACTTTGAGAGGTGTTGTATCCCTGCCACTCTTCTGGTAAAAGATGAGCCTTCTCTAACCCCAGTCAGATCCATTAGGAGCAAATTGCACTAACCTTCTAGGCTGGTATTAAGTGGGGATGTGAATAATCTGAGACTAACTGCAATTTCAAGTATGACATATATTGCTTTCTGAGAACTTTCTATTCACTTTTACTCTTGGGTCAGACCTCATATAATACGTAGTTTTCTTTGAATATAGTCAGCTGAAATGGATGTAATTGATATAATGCATTCATATAAAATTTTATCTAGAAATCAAGACAATAAGTGTTTATTACTACAGGCATGACCTACACTAAAAGCATTAAATAGCATCTATGCAGTTATTTTAAGTTTTTTAAACAATGCTCCACAGAGTAAAACTATTCTAAGAATTATTAGAATAAACATATTAAGAATAAATATCTGAAGAATCATACTGTGCAGGCTTTGAAAGATTTGTTAATCCAGCTCAGCAGATGATTTCTAGAACTTTACAGTGACAGGACTTATGCTTTCCTTCACAGTCTGGGCCACAGCTTCTTAGTGAAATCCAGTGCAATTAATTTCTGCTCAGGCTTCCCACAGCACACTATGCATATTGTCCTCTGCATCTTCCATTTGCAATTAAACAGCACCTGAGGTACCTACTGCCAATGCATAGGTTGGTAAATACAAACACTTTAGTGATCATTAGACAGGAATGATGGCATCAAGCAACCCACCTTTTTTCTATTAATGCACCAGCACTCCTTATTAAAACACTGCTAAGTGACAGAAACACTGGCCAGGACTGTTGCAAACAATTTTCAGTGGACTGCATTTCCTTTCCATTACCCTGGAGCAACACCTTCAGCTCAGGTACAAAGTATTTCTTATTCAGGCCCCTCCTAGGTCCAACTCCAGCAAGCCATGCTGTCACATTGGCAGCTTTCTGCTCCTACCACCCACTGGAGTCTCCCAGCATAGATGAGGGGTTTCAGAGAAGTTCAATGTGCCAAGCTCCTCTCAGCAGGGATTGATGCTACAGAAGTCTGAGAAGAAGCAAAGATCTTGTCCCAGTATCACCATGCAATGAGAAGTTTTCAGGAGTGCTTCCTCTCTGGAAGGTGGATAGCAGTGTGGATCCAGGCTTGACTTTGCTCTCCCCAGTGTCAGCATTTCATTTCCCACATACGCATGTGGTCGATGTGATGCTAATCTGAACAACCCGTTCTTGAAGTGAGGATATAGAACACAGGGTTCACCATGGGACTTTTCTTGAACTCAGCTTCATGGATGTTGGCTTTACAAAGTTAGCTTTCTACTTTTTTACAAACCTAATGTTACAGGTTGGAGGTTAGATCCACAGTACAAGTTTGAGCACTTGTAACTCGTGCGGTGCAACTCAGAAGAACAAGGACAGATATCTTGGCATCCTTACAGAATTAATGGAGCAAATTAAGCACAGTTCCAAGAGTCAATCTGAAAATCTGATACACTGCACATAAAGCCAAGATATTATAGTTAATTAACATTTTCACCTCCTCCCTGGAGTTTAGACATGGTCCATTTGCCATATCTAGTGAGGTGTCTTCTCCTAGCGGAAAGTACCTTGAGATGCTTTCAGGAAGAGGAAGCCTTAGGTCCTGAACCATGTCAAAAATACATGTTTCGGAAGAGCAGGTCCTCACCATACGTCTATACAATGCTCTAATGAAAGAAATATCCATGAAGCCTCTGCAGTTCAGCAGCCAAGAAGATAAAAGCCTTCAACACTGAGAAGTTAAATGTCGATAACTTACTTTGCAGCCTACTGATTATGACATTAACCTGGTAGATGGAGGTCCTGGGCTCTGGTTTACAGGGTGAACAAGTCCCAGTGGTCTTGCCGAGTGGTCTCAGAGTGTCTGGACTACAGTCGTCTTGTAAAGCTGAGTAAATTAGAAAGAAATGTTTTGTGGAGCTTTCCTACACACTACAGCACTGGTAGGAAAGTTGTCTGCTGCTCAAAACTACATCTTATGCTCCGAAAATACCTTCACTTTCAATGATGTCTCACTGTGGAAAAATAAACTTGATCATTATGCTGCAAATACTATGGTGGGTTCCTAAGGCAGCATAAAAATACTACCTCTACATCTCCTTTCCAAAGCAGTGTTTCAATAGTCTTTACAAACTGAAATGCTTACTTGAATTATGACAGAAAACTAAAATATGTATATTAATCTCTTCCTTACCAGATGTAAGGAAAAAGATGAATATTTGGACAGGATCAGGTCATTAAGCCAGTAAGAAAACCTGAAATTAGAAAGCGGTAACTGATTTTCACAGCAGGTCCAAAACTCTGAATTGAATTAGACAATCCTTGAATATGTCTGTTGCATTCTTTTAGTAAGCAGGATTGTTCTGCTTAAAAAAGAAAATCCTCATTTTATAAACTTTCAGCCAAAGCACTAAAAAAAAAAAAAAAAAAAAAAAAAAAAATAGCACAACACTGCTGAAAGAGCTGATGTTTTCTTTGTTTGCAGGTAGTGCAGTGAATAACTAGTTCATGGGTAAAATGCAGAACATATTTTAAATTACCCCTACACTCCAGAGGTTAATAAAGCACCATTTTTCAGAATAAGTTAAGTTTATATGAATTCAAAACCACAAAGATACTGGTGCTGTTTCCTTTCTTTTTCTCTGCAACCATCATTGATTTTTGATTTGTATATTAGGTGCCTGTAAAGCAGTATCATGCAGGAGACTCTTTTTTACCTTTTTCTGTCTGGCTTTGCAAAAGCATCTGCACCCCTTAAATCTCCTCTTCATTCCAATTGCACTTTTCTCTAAGGCAAGAAAATGCCCTATAAAATGTTTTGAAAGTTAATTTTGAACCAGTACCAGAATGGCTCTTAAAAGCAAGCCTGTACTATAAAATCCTGCTTCCAGCTATAATTTGCTGATGTCTAATGGCCATCTGACAATTAGACTGTCTACCCACATATGAAAGAAAGTGGATATACAAAGAACTCTCAGTATTTCCATATCCCAGCTAGCAATAGCTCCAATTCAAAATGTAGCTCTCCAAACATATGTCAAAGAATGGAGAGGATGGGTCAGGGGGGCAGTTGTTTGCGTCACCACAGGTTTCACTAGACAGAATGCATTAAGAATATTTATGAGTTGGAGGAGCAGAGTCGCCCATAATGCAATTGCAGCTCATTTAATTGAGAAAAGGGAATGAAAAACGCTTACATCAACATGTCTGCTTAAGCTGTCTTCTGATTTACTCCATTTGTATCAATACAGGAAGTCAAAGAGGCAAATTGAATTTATGGACCAGTGGAAGATAAACCAATTTTCTCTGGAGAACCCGAGTAACATAGCTCATACCTAAGCTGCCTCCTCTGTTTTCACATCAGTCACCATACAGAGCATTTTACAAAGCAGTAAACCAATTTAAATGATCCATACATGTCAGCTGTTATGCTATTCACGCACCATCCCTACGGTGCAACTTTCCTCTATGCAACCACTGCAGCAGCCCAGCTCACCACCTCAGCCCCATACCTAGGGTGAGGGTCCCAGCACAGGCATCCACACTCACCCCAGGTCTTCGTGGTTTCAGTAAGGACCTGCCAAGGTGCTAGGCCCTCCTGATTCTCTCTTTTCCTGTAAGTGCGCTTACTTGCACAGTGGTGCCTGACTATCAGGAGCACTATACACATGCTCCCAGCCATCGCCTAGTACCAATTTAACCCCAGTCTTTCCCCACCACAACTCCAAGTCTTTCTCTTACGGTTAAGATAAACACATGTGCCTTTCACGGCTGCGTGTTCTGAGTGGCTTCTTCAATTATTTCAATAAATCCCAAGTGAAAAGCAGCAGTGTGTCAAAGAAAAAGCTTTAACATGAACAGGCACATATTTGAAAATAAAACTGTCATGGCACAAGTATTTCTAGACTTAGCATTTTTCTGACAGAAAATGCCAGATTAATCACAACTGAAATGTTCTAGGGAATATGTTGACAAAATGCCCAACCAACTCAAGGGATGATTCCCATGGAAATCTGATTTGTCGCTGGCCCATTTGCGCTCCCCTCTTTCCTCCCCTCATCCCTCCAATGACCAGCACAGGGGTGGTGAGCCAGAAACAAAAGCAGCAAGCAAATCCCAAGTCAGGGAGTGTCGCAGCACTCTCCAAACTATCAAGCTGCAACAAGGTCTTTTACCACCTCATACCAGCATACTCTTCATACAGTCCCTCTACTGCCCTGCCCTCCTCCGGGGCATGTGTTCTCTCTTCTCTTGCTTCTTCTTCTCTCTCTTCTTCCCCAGCTGCCCTCCCTTCACTGCCTCTCAACCCCTTAACAGAACCAGCCACAGCTGCACCTTATCTACATCGGCCAACCCGCCGCCCCTGAAGCCAGCCCACAGCTGTATATTATCAATGATAGTTAACCCAGCTTCATTCCACTACACTTCTCCCCTTTTTTTTCTTTTTTTTTTTCCTTAACATTTCATACCTTATGTTTTTAACAATCAAGGGAGTTCTACCCCGAGGGAGCCTGTGAAGTGCATTCTGTTTTTGAAGCAGTTTTTACAAGATGTTAATTCACAGTAGGCCATGGTGAGCATCTAACCTTCACGCCCACAGCAGCTTCCTTCCTTTTGAGCTAGTGGCAGGGCATTTTGGGCAGCATTACTGAGCTGTCCCATAGAGGCCAATGTGCAGGGCAAATGAGAGTCAATCTCAGCCACTGCAGAAAATCTTAACCTCCTCCATGATTAGCCCCCTATAAACACACAAGAGAAACTGAGATTAGGTAGTGCACAAAGTTTACCTTTAAACAGACTAGTGAAAATGTCACACACGTGAGACTGTGTGAGACATGACTATATGCCCTGATAAAACTGGCTGGTCAGGGAATGATTTTTTTAAAAAAAATGCCTGGTTAGAGTTTCAGTTGGTATAAATCACTCCAGAAGTAAACAGAGCTACACTGATTTATACCAGCAAAAGATCTCAGTGTACCTGCCGATAAACATTCTGATTTATTTTTCAATTAAGTTTCAATGTGGGTATCTTTGACATATATCTTTATTTTGTAGCTGCTCCATATTCTGGGTACCCCTGCTTTCATCCAAATGAGAAATACAGTCTTGTAACTTTAACTGGTTATTACCATCTGAATTTCTGGTAGCAAATGCTAGATAACCATTATTCTATGCAAGATGTGACATGGCTGTTTTAATCAATGACAAATGTTTTGAGGTGGCTCCAATTTTTTAGCTACTTGACTGATGTCTTATTCCTACTGTTAGTGGCATCCTTAATGCATATCAATAGCACGGTTATGATTTGTGCCTCATGTCAATTAATCATAGAATCATAGAATAATTTAGGTTGGAAAAGACCTTTAGCATCATTGAGTCCAACCATTAACCTAGCACTGCCAAATCCACTGCTAAACCATGTCCCTGGGTGCCACATCTACGTGTCTTTTAAATACCTGCAGGGACTCAACCACTCCCCTGTGCAGCCTGTTCCAATGCACAGCAACCCTTTCAGTGAATAATTTTTTCCTTATCGTAGACTCGTAGAATCACAGAATGGTTTGGGTTGGAAGGGACCTTAAAGATCACCTAGGTCCAACCTCCCTGCCATGGGCAGGGACACCTTCCACTCAGCCAGGTTGCTCAGAGCCCCATCCAGCCTGGCCTTGAATGCTTCAAGGGATGGGGCATCCACAGCTTCTCTGGGAAAGCTGTTCCAGTGTCTCACCACCCTCACAGTAAAGAATTTCTTCCTAATATCTAATTTAAATCTACCCTCTTTCAGTTTAAAACCATTCCCCCTTGTCCTGTTGCTACAGGCCCTACTAAAAAGTCTGTCTCCATCTTTCTTATAAGCCCCCTTTAAGTACTGGAAGGCTGCTATGAGGTCTCGCCAAAGCCTTCTCTTCTCCAGGCTGAACAACCCCAACTCCCTCAGCCTGTCTTCATAGAAGAGGTGCTCCAGCCCTCTGATCATTTTTGTGGCTCTCCTCTGGACTTGCACCAACAGCTCCGTGTCCTTCTTACATTGGGGGCTCCAGAGCTGAACACACCACACCAGGTGGGGTCTCACGGGAGTGGAGTAGAGGGGGGAAATCACCTCCCCTGACCTGCTGGCCACGCTTCTTCTGATGCAGCCCAGGATACAGTTGGTTTTGGGGGCTGCAAGCACACATTGTTGGGCCATGTTGAGCATTTCATCTACCAACACCCCCAAGTCCTTCTCAGGAGAGAGGAGGACATTACACTTCCCCCTGCATACAATAAAGGATGGAGATTCTCCTTAGCCCTCCTTTTTGTGGCTAATGTATATATAGAAACATTTTTTATTGTTTTTTATGGCAGTAGCCAGATTAAGTTCCAGTTGGGCTTTGGCACTTCTAATTTTCTCCCTGCATAACCTTACAACAGCCTTGTAGTCCTCCTGAGTGGCCTGCCCCTTCTTCCAAAGGTTGCAAACTCTCTTCTTTTTTCCTGAGTTCCAACCAAAGCTCTCTGTTCAGCCAGGCCAGTCATTTTCCCTGCTGGCTCATCTTTTGGCACATGGGGACCACCTGCTCCTGCGGGTTTAAGACTTCCTTCTTAAGGAATGTCCAGCCTTCCTGGATCCCTTGGCCCTTCAGGACTGCCTCCCAAGGGACTCTGTGAACCAGTCTCCTAAACAGGCCAAAGTTGGCCCTCTGGAAGTCCAAGCCATAATTTCTGCTGACCCTCCTCCTTACTTCTCCAAGAATCAAAAACTTACCATTTTGTGACTGCTATACCCAAGATAGCTTCCAACCATAACATCACCCACAAGTCCTTCTCTGTTCACAGACCAGGTCCAGTGGGGCGCCTTCCCTAGCTGGGTCCCTCAACAGGTGGAAGTTATCTCCCACACACTCCAGGAACTTCCAGGACTGTTTCTTCTCTGCTGCATTGTATTTTCAGTAGACGTCTGGTAAATTCAAGTTCCCCATGACAAGGGCTAGTGATCATGGGATTTCTCCCAGCTGCTTATAGAATATTTCATCTGCCTCTTCATCCCAGTTGGGTGGTCAATAACAGACCCCCACCATGATGCCTGCCTTGCTGGCTTTCCCCCTGAAATAAACACTCAACACTATCATTGCCATCGTTAAGCTCTAGACAATCAAAAACACTCCCCAACATACAAAGCTACCTTCTGAAGAAGTGTAACCATCAATTGCAGCACTCCAGTTGTGGGAGTCATTCTAAGATGTTTCTGTGATGGCAACTGTCATAGTTTTCCAGCTGCACAGTGGCTTCCAGCTCCTTCTGTTTGCTGCCCACGCTGCATGTATTGGTGTAGATGCACTTCAGTTGGGCTATTGATCCTGCCACCTTTTTTGGGGAAAAAAGCCCTAATTCCTATGTGATCATTCTTGGGCACTTCTATGATTTCTAACACACCATTAACCCTTGCACCTTTGTAGTCACATGGCTCTCCATTCCCTACCTCCACTGAGACAGCAGATCAAAGGACCTCACTAGCACACCACCCCTCAAACACTGGTGTGCTTACCTCTAGTGAGCCTGGTTTTATTCCTTTCCCCCTTCAAAGAACTTCTCCTTAAGAACAGCTGCAATTAGTTTGGGACTGAAAAGAAGGCTGTATTACAAAGGTGTTCAAAAAGACAGTATCAATTAAGTATGTGCAAGACATCATCATAATATCTTCCATAATTTAGAAAGTCCAGTTAAAGGCAGGGGTGGTAAATAACACATCCTCCTAAAAGTTGCTTTCTAGAGCATGCGTATGGAAGAATAACATATTGCTTTGTAGCAATATTATACCAATAAGATAATTACAGTCTTACTTTAAATTATTTATTTCTTAGAGTATCTATTTAAAAATAAAATTTGCTGTTCCATTTCTTTCCTTCCCATGATTCTCCCCTCCCACAACCATTTGAATTCAGCATTTGAGCCATGTGAGGTCCTGGAATATTTGGTGAGGGAGAATATATTTAGTGTAAACAAGAAGTCATAGCCCTACTAAAAGAAATAGTAAATAAACTCAGCCTGATGCTGAGCTAACGTGAATGTTCAGTGTCTGGCTGGGTCAGGATAGGGGCAGAGCTCTCTCTCTTCTTGAAGAAGACCACATAAAACCACTATATGGTAGATAGAGTTCCTCCCTCAAAAGACTGAAATCATGTCCATAGTAGAAAAATAAAAGCCCTACGTACATCAAAGTACAGACTACTGGGGATTCTGTCTCTGATTTATAAAACATATGAGAATTAGAAACTCTTTGTTTGGACTTGCACCTAGCTGTCAAGTACTTTTTGGATGTTCAACTTCTACAACTTTTACTGAAAATACGGCTTTCTCTGGTGCATTTTCCCACGCACCTTAGTGCGAATTGTCTCATAGCAGGCTCTTGGCTAGTCCTGCCCTATTGAAAGCAATGGACCCAGACAGCAAGCTACCTCCTTTGAAGTAAGTATTTTGCTGGCAGAGGAGGTTGTCTTGATGACAAGGTCATCTAACAGGCGTCTGTGTTAACCAAAACAAAAGTAATCATGAACTCACTATAGGGACTGGAAAACTTGCAAGGTCCAAGATCTCTCCCCCTTTTTTGGCCTTTTTCCACTAGAAAGGGAAATGAGACAGGAATAGCAAGCAGAGTGCACTGGAACTCAGACGTTAGTGGGACGTCTGTGGATCTGGGCCAGCCCCTTGTGTTTTCACTCTTGTAAGGGGATGCTAAACCAGAGCGTGGGCCAAGTTCCCTAAGAACTGCCTGGTGAGTTAAAAAAGGCTATTCTGCCAAGGTCACCACTAAGCAGACTGACCTCAGCTGCTTTGCAGATGTAGTATAGACTTTCCAACTGCGATTCAGCTGATCTTTGGGTGTAGGATGACATCCTGTTTCAGGATGCAGATTCCCATGCTGTCTATGCCTGAAGTTAGGTAGAATGCATCCCACCTATAGTGCTGAGCACTTCAATATGCGTTTTCAAACACATTAAAACCAGTTTTTTCCACATGAACACAAAGCCTTTCTGTCCTTGGTATACCCTGGAAAAGTTCCACCAAAATCATTATAGAGGGACGCTTATATGCAATTCACACTATGCTCATTCTCCATTTTTTTCCTTAGTGAAGATCAGCATGCAAGATGGTTATTTTCCTATTTGTTAGAATGCCTTCAGATCATTCTGGGAGGAGAGCTAGATGCCATCTCCTTGCCCTGATGAAATTGCATCTGCCTTTCCCACACCATAATGATACACAGGAATCTTGAGCAGCACAAGTCTGATCTACAATGGCTACAAACTAGATTCCAGTCCTTCTAGTAAAGAATAACAAATTGTAAAGGGCACATAATTATTTTTAGTGCTCAGGGCTTAGTTCCAAGATAAGAAATCACTAAAACACTGAGCTTTACCACCACCAAAACCACAAACTCTCGAATGGCAAAAAGTGCTAATACACATGGTTTTCCTGATTTCATGATTAATGTTGAAGCAGAAAGGCTCCAGGCTGATTTAAATTGGCTCTCATCTTGAGAGACATTAACAAAGAAGGGGGTTTGGTTTTGATGATTATTTTTTTTAGAGAGGGTGGTAGTATAATTATATAAAGTTTTAATTCAATAACTAGAACTGCCAAACTCAGCAAGAGAAATAAGATGTGACATGTAGAAGTTACAGAAGAATGATGTAAAAACCATTAAGGCTGTAGCTGTATCATTTATAAGGACAACATAGCCTGAAGGAGGACTGTGTATGTTTTAGCAGGGTGACTCCAGAAGCTAGACTTAAATAGAAGTAACAAACAAGCAAGTGTAATCTATTTTTTGTGACAGGTAACAAACTGACAGCTTCTACAACAGTTATTTATCCCTGGCCCATGGACAGCAAGGAAAACACCACCAGCAGTAAACCATGTCCCACTTCACCCAGAGCTGTCCACAGCCCTAATGTGAAAGGATCACATCTAAAAACAGAGAATGTGACTCTGTCTCTGTGGTTCTTCCTTGCCAATTTGGAGAGTCATCAACTGATGATCAAGCTTACTAAAACGAAATTATAGTCTCCTTACATGTTCACCATTGCCACTCAAGTCCAAATCTGGACTTCAGTTATCTTAATCTTCTCTCCTTAAAGCTCTCCAATAAATGTTTGGACTCACCATTTGGGAAATTCAAAACTGACAGGAGTAGACCAACACAACCTCTGTACCATACATACAGTCCTCTTCTTCCATGGCATAGTCATTTTCTTTTTGTAGGTGCTGTAGCTGTCCCATCTTTGAGGTCTCCTTCACTTAGAGCTGCCTTTGCAGTAGACCTAGCAACCTTTTGCTCTTCCCATGCCCTCCTTTTTCACATTCTTTGTGAAACCAGCGTCTTGGGGTTTCTTTCTATGCTTTGGAGTTTTACTTGCTATTCAACAGCTCCACACACTTCCTTGTAAGAAGTCCTGGCCATAGCCAGCTAATAGCTGGAAGGCTGTGTGTCGTGAAAACAGAGAGTGACAGTGGATCTGTAAAGAGATATTCTGTTCCATAAAACAGTCTCTGAGAGAGATAAGTAAATTGCTGCTCCAGCCCCCCACCCCCTGCACTGTGTCTCCCAAACACAACAGAAGAAGTGGGAAAGACATGCCAGCCTCCTTGCACAAAGCAACCAAGGCAGGGCTTCTGGGCCTCTGAGAGGACAGTCACACAGCAGGTACACACAGAAACATCCACATTTCTAACCGACTTAAACCACTTGCAGCAACTTCTCGGTTTCTCTTGTGCCTCCTTTGAGTTGCTACAGGAGACTTTTGTCATAGGAACTGATAGATGGAAAATTAAATCAAAACCCCATCACCTTTCACAAATGCCACCCTTAACTTGCTTCCATCACAAAGTCCTCCCACTGATAACAAATGCTCATTTGTTAATAGCCTTTGCCTCTTGTTCATTTTTGGTTCAAAATCACAAGAAGTTCCAAGATTTCTGAAAAACTGCCAGTCCAAAGTTTTCTTTTCCCTTCTATTTTGGTTGTATAAGAGGACCTCATGTGTTTGGCTCATTAACTTTATGCTGTCTGGGAAGTGAAGGCAAAAGCTCTGCTTCCAGACGTAATTTGCATGTAGCCGACGGCAGCAATTCATCAGGTTCTGGATCTTAATATATAAGAATCTGTGGCTCAGTTTAATTTCTAAATCAAGTATATCTCCAAAACTACAATTAGGCAGCCTTTTCTAAAACAAAAAAATGGAAAAAATCTTATTATTTAAGATATTACAATTTTCATGGTATCGTTGCATTATGTAGACTTTAAGCAGGGCTATATGCATCTAAGAGAGATCAAAGACTCATCGCTGTAAGGTAACACATGACAGAATAATATATATGGTCACATACACATATATTCACCTTTTGATATCAGGCTTCAAAGACTACCTGGGGCAAAGTCTGGGATTTCTCATTTGTAAGATGTTTTTAGGAAGACAATTAAAAAATTATATACGTTAGGAACATTTAAAATTACATTTTCTGGTTTATCAATCTTATAATACTACTACTTTGTATTTTAAATAAGCAATCTGTCTCTACAAACAGGTTTGAAATCACCTCAAAAAGAATTCAGCCTGCCAGCTAGAACATTAAGCATAAGAGGAAAAAAAGCTGAATTCCTCTCTCAGGTGAAGTTAGTGGGGGGGTTACCCTTGATTCTGATTCAGGTACATTTTAACTGTGCAGATTAAATTCTATAGTCCTTTCTCAGCTGAAATTCTCACTTTTCTTTCTTTTTTCTTTCTTTTTTACCCCAAAGAAAATATGTTTGCTTTAATTACCATGTAGTTGACTGAATTTTATTTGCTTTTGAAGACTAAAATATTAACTAAGGCCTTAAACTCAGTTGCTAGCTTTGTTATTTGGTCAGGCTCAAAGCCAAGTGCATCCAGGAGCTCTGGCTCAGAGCTATTGCAACAGGAGGAACCTGGCCACCAGCACCAAGAAATGCGGTCCAGAAACCTCTGCTTGGCAGCCTTAGAAACAGCTTTACTGTGCAGCTGTCACAACTGCATACCTGTACCACAGAGATACTGATTCCCAAAGTCCCTGCTGAGGCTTAACCCCACTTGGGCAGCCTGACAGACCTCAGACCTCTGTCCCATCAAGGCTTAGCTCTGAAGCCCTCCCACACTTTCCTCCTATCAGCCCACCAGTTCAAACCAGGCCTAACACACACTGGGAGGTTCAGGTTTTTCTGGAGGTCAATGAAGTTGAGGCCACTTTTTCTTCAAGGATGATCCTGATTTCTCCAAAACCCACACATTTTACCTTGTTTAATTGTTTGGTTGGGTTTTTTTGGTGTGGTTTTTGGGTTTTTGTTTGCTGGTTTGGGGTTGTTTTTTTTTGTTTTTTTTTTGCAAATGCAGCTTACTCACTAAAGCCTGAGACTTGCTGGACCTGCGTTCTAGCTCTTTATTCACTATTCAAAATCACTTCAACTGTCAATGAGGGTGTTGTGTTGAAGCTGCGCCTCTGTGCTATGGTCAGGCTCTGACTCTGCAATAGCCAAGGCTGGCACAGGACACTCATTCAGAAAGGGGGAAATCCTGAGTACCAGCCACACCTCAATGACTGCATCAGTATTTTACATTACATAGCCATCTGCTAAAATAGGCATCATCTGGAGCAAGGGCTGGGCTCCAGCTTTTCTTACCAGCCTGCAGCTCTAGCCTCCGTACTGCAGAGTAAGTTCTTCCTCCCAACCTTGTTCTGCCCTCGGTTGATTACTGAAGTGCGGCAGGTCCATCTCCACCGAGCAAGTGGACAATGTCCCACCCAGAATCGCCTCCCAGCTGTGGACACAGCACTTATGGAAAGCAGTTTCCTCGTGCTACCAGGTTCAGCTGTGCATGTAAGACACATCTTACAGTTGCAACAAGCCCCAGAACATTTTGCTATTTCACTATAAATGAAGGACTGTCATGGCAAATGTTACTTATGTATTGGGATGCAAGTTAGCTGAGGTTCATGCTTTGATCTGAGCTGCACAGTGTGTGTGGCAATGTCTGGATTGATTATGTCAGCTTTTAAGAAGTGTGTAATTATTTTCAAGTGTCACTGTTAATCACACCTTCCCTTTAAAAATACCAGAAACTTAATGCTGTAATCAATACACATTGGCAATACTGTTTTATTAATTATTTGCTTACTGACAGATGCAAAAAGAAAAATTAGGCTGTCTGTAAGTCACTTCAATCCTTGACTACATCTTGGGGGTTTTTCCCCCTGTGGGGATATAAGCGTATGATATGGAATGGCCAGTTACAAACCCCATTGTTAAAATCATTAATACTTTCATGTTTCACCTGTTGCTTTATTTTATTTAAAGAAAACAATGTAAATAACAAATGTGTGGCTAACAAATTCAAATTTGAAAGACGCTAGAACTAATATATGTTGAATGTTTATTTAAGTTCTGTAAGTCCTTTGTACTAAGCCTGAAGTCTGAAGCCACTGATTTAGAGATTTTTTTTGACATTAAAATTGTTTAATTTTAAATAAAAATTAATTAAAAGGATTTGTTTAATTAAAACCATATTCAGAAAATGTTTGCAGCAATTTCTTACATCTATTTATTTTATGAAAACTGGAATAGGGATTTACCTGGTCTTGCAGTTTATTCTTTACTTCAGGCTATAATGTGAAATTACACTCATTTATCTTCTTTGGAAATTTACTTAAAGGAAACAAACTGAACTTTCAGGAAATGGTACGACAGTTCTTTGTGAAGGCAAAACTAAAAAGAATTTATTTTGGAGATGGTGCTTCAGGCACCGTAATTAGTTACTGGAATGGAATTAATGGCTTGTCACTAAAAAGCCAATTCTCCAGCTGGAACATCTGGCTGGGATATGACAATTGGCTGCTACAGACGTTGTGTTGGTGTCACGTTACGCGATAAGTAATAGGAGAAGGCAAAATCTCTAAGAGAATGAAGATCCAGTTTTATGATCCTGTTCCTACCAACTAGAAATATGGTAAGAAACCCACACAATGTATCTGTTGTCCAGTTTGTCAGTATAACTGCTTCTATCTTGGATGGTATCTACATTTTCTTCTTACTGTTTTTACGAGACAACATGAACTCTTAAAACAAACCCAAATGTATTCTGCAGTCATGTTTTTGTTTTCTTTATGCTCTTCTATGCACTTCCAGTAATATTATCACAATTCAGGTTTTACTTGCTGCTCAAATGAGCAATTCTATGATGCATTTTCAGTGTTTTGAAGTCCATGGTCTTGATTTGAAATACATTTGTAAAATCCAGTAATTGTTTTGTTCAGTACATGCAGTTGCCCCACCTTTCAGCCATCTTTCCAAGAGTTTCCCAAATTAAGCAAAAATAAATATTGCTACATTGCACACTGTGTTAATTACTAGAAATAAAGGTACTGTCATTGCAGAAACTTAATTTTTTTAATAAACTAATGCCATACAGTTTTCCATGTCTCACTCTTTCTTGTTTTATTTGCATGTTATGTGTGGTAATCTTTCAAGTGAATCTTTCCCTGTTAGTTAATACACTAACCTTTCAGAAAGCCAGACTCAGCAATGAAAAACAAAAGAAAGAAGAGAAAGTAATCCTGATGAAAGGAAGCTGTTAATCACAGAAGCACATATTTTGCTTTTCTGTTTTACTGAACCAAGTCAGTCCTTAAAGCTATCCAGATGCTACAGTTTCAGAGGAGCACTAAAGTAGAAAACACAAAATTACTCTGATTTTCCCAGGGTGATTAAATTTAGAAGAGGTGGTGTATGCATCAGTTGAGTTAATTTAATTTTTTTAAAACATGAGCAGGTCAAACTGTGAAACATACCAAGCTGTGCTTGTGTATTCTTGTTTTTCCTTAAGTAACTGCAGCACAGTTATAAATACACTCTAGTTATGCTTTCTGCTTGGTAGCATGCCAAAAGGTCTCCTCTTCATCCACCCTGCAACGTTCCTGTTTCCTTTTGTTCTGCCTCAGTAACTTCAGAACTTACCATTTAGGTACACACACAACAGCAGATGCATATAACTACACTCTTTACAGAAAACCTTCTGTCTCCAAGGTAAAAATAGAACAGATTGATGGGGTCAGTATTAAACTGGCTGCCTCTAATGAGTTAAAGATTCCCATCTGTTCCATATACTAATGTGGTTGAAGCCTGCAAGGAGGAAAAAAAAGATCAATACAAATTTATGGGCTCTTCATAAGCATTAAATTAACAGCAAGAGAAATGCAGAGCTATGTGGAAGGGATGCTCATGATCCTCCTCTGAGGCTCATAAAGCTAACTGAGCACAAAATGATATAATTATGGTGTTAAATAAGACTTCTAGGGTAAAGTTCCTAGAAGATAAAAAAAGATGCTTGCTAAAGCCTTGACAATTAAAGAAGCCTTTCCAAAAGGAAGTCTGTGCCATCAGCCTATCTGTTGGGGATCGCCTACCCCTTCACTCTCTCCCTCTTTCTCTCTTCCCAGTTTCTCAAATTAATCCTCAGCATTTCCAACTCCCCCGTCTAATTCCCTTCCCCTCCATGTTTCCCCAGATCTTTACTCCATCAAGATTCAGTGCTCCAGCTGAAAGCTATTCACTGGAGTCGGCCTCCAGGCCATGATGCTGCTTCTCTAAATTTATTGTGGCTAAACTTCTCTTGGTCATCTCTTCAGCATCAGCCATTTGCTCCCTCATGATTTCCCATCAATGGGCAAGAGCCAGCTCCCTTTTTTCCTCTGTGTTTTTTTTCCTCTTTATATTTAATAATGTGTCTGATACTGTTCATGCTTCATTAGCCTCTGTTCTCAAACTTTGTGTCCCATTCTTTCCCTGTTAGGCCAACATTTTTCTCAGTAACTTCATCCTCAAAAACAAACTGAACTGCAGATGACAAAGCTCAACAGCTTTTCCCGTGTACCCTCACTGCTAAAATTTCTGTGTAGACTGTCACATCACTGGTTACTGGAACAGCTTTTTCTTCTGATCTTGACTGTCTCCCAGGCCAGCATCTGTACAATCCTCTACAGACTTCCCCTCTTCTGTCACATGAGATAGGAATGACAGCAGTTTTTCAAAGGTCTTTGAGGTGGGTTTCACCCAGCCTTCACTCAAATACTTTGTTTTAGAGAATGGGAGAACTTAACAGTGTAATTCAAGTATTGCTTTGCAACTTGCCTCAGTGCAGAGAACCACATCAGGCACATCACATTTATTGGTACAGAGATAGCCAAGTACCTTGAAGATGGAGGTCTGAACTATCCCCTGTGCACCTCAAATTGTTAGTTGATGAAATATCTATGCCTTTTCATAATTATTTCTCTCATCACCAGTCAAAAGGATAACTTCTGTAAACTTCTATGCACAGTTGTTGGCTGCAGTGATTATTGGTACACGGAGGCAAAGTTTTGCTGTTTTCTCCTTTGGGCCTTTTGCCCTCTTGCAAAGATACTTGTAAAGTCCTAATGACTTACTCTTTCCTCCAGCTGTTAAGTCAGACAGTTCCTTCCATACTGCAAAGTACAAATGCTGTGTATTGAATCTCTTGACATGCAAAAACTTATGAAGCAAACAAACTAAAGGAAGTTTTAGTTCCTGCTGAATCAAACCAAAATATAGGCAAGCAGTCACACTGGCCCAGATCCCCCCAAATTCGAGTCCTCGGTCTTTGCTATTTTGCCCAAGCCTAGGAGATAAGTATCTATCGAGTCTGGTGGTTGTCTTGGACACCAGCCACAGAGCCTTCCTCTGTTCACACAACGGGTCTTGCAGAGGGCTCTTAGCAAAGTGGCCTCTTCCCAACCGGTGAAGAGTCGATGATGACATGACCTAGCTTAACCTTATAATTACAGCTTCTCCTAGGAGATAGGACACATGGGTCTGCACCTTCTCAGCCTGAAAGGGGATTGCTCAGAAGGCAGAAATCATCCCATTTCTTGGAAAGTGCTCCAATCATGGACAAGTTAATTAAAAAGAAACACCATACCTATTTCGTGTATATTGAAAAAAAAAAATGGTAGTTATGGCTGCCTTTTACAAAAAGTCTGTGGGAACGTGCTATGAGTTTAATAAAAAGGCTTATCAAATCAAGCCCTTTGGAGGAATATAGGAAGAAGAATGACTCTTTTCCAGCTCCAGGCTGGTCTTCTGTCACGTCTCTGTCCTGCTGAGCCCAGGCAGTCATGCAGATGTGAAAGAGAATTGCCAGACAGCAAAGCAGCCGTGGCAGCTCACAACATCCCCATGCTAGATAGTGGAGCAGGATATTCAGGATCTAAATGCCATCTTAGTTTCACTCTGCTCAGCAAAGAGTATGCTGCACTGCAATAGTCTTCCTTGGCAATGAGTCAGGAGTACTTTCATGGATATAGCTCCAAGTATTGCTTCTAGCTGTCAGAGGCATAAATAGAATTTTAAATGTTAACACATATAATTAGAATGCTTTCAAGAATCAATATTTTCCTTCTTTTTACAGAATTCTACCTACATAAATCTCAGCACAAAGGACTACATTCCACGTGCAGGCACAACAAGAAAATCTTGGAAAACACCATTGATTCTGGAGATCATGTAAGTTTAGAGAGGGATTCTATTTTCTGTTTCTTAGTACATTGCTGATAAATAGTGTCAGCCTTTACTGTAGTCTAATTACATTTGATGCTGAAAAGCAACATACAGATTAAAATCAGTGGTCTGAGAGTGAGCATCTTCTGATTTGAGAAAGTGAGAATATTAAAATACAAAACTAGTATAAATTACTATAACTCAGTAATGGGAATTTATTATATTACTTGCAAGATATGCAGTTAAATTTTTAACATAGATAACTGGGCTTTACCTTGAAATCTGGCAGTAATAAATGAAAGAAGTCATTGTTCTAACTATGCATCTACAACTTGGAAGTGAAAGAAGGCAGCTTCTCTACATTAGGAACAAAGTAGTGCTTAGTTGCCATTTGTTGTAGTTTGGTGCTGCCTACAGAGGTAGTAGAATGGCTTTGGCTTAATTTGTAACAAGACCCTTTTTAAAGGCAGTTCTTGGGTTTTCAATTGAATCCATTTCTTTTTCCTTTATCTGCTTTGCAAGAAAGTGCAAAGATGAGTTACCTATTCTTCCAGGTTTTCAGACTGCAGAGAAAAAAATATATGTAGCTCCAATGAGATCCCTAGAGTCATCTCCAGAACCAGTCTGCATTAACTGCATAGAAGTTAAAGGAGGAATTCACAGAGAGGGTGGAATAAGTTACACAAAACTTCTAAGGACATCAGAAAAACACCCCTGGTAAGCCTCAGTGTTCAGAAGTCTTTCATCCTTTCAGATGCTCCACATTTATGAGGTTCAGCCTAGCTAAAAATCATCATCACTTATATTGGAAGATTTTTCAACATTTCCCCAGATGCACACAGAAATGCTATGGTTATATGCAGTCTAATGGTTTTCTGCTGCTAAAAGACAATGAGTGAATGAGTCCTGGTGACCAGAGGCAGAGGCAAGAGTGGAGAGTTTTGTGCTGCTTCCCATATGTTGTTATGAGCCATTACATGTGTCAGTATTTCCACTACAAATAATGACTCAAAGCCAAAGGAGATAACTGCAAAGCATAACATCAAAATCAAATTACAAGGTGAACATAATTTGTTTCTGGATATGGACGTAATTGGTATGTTCTGCTTTACTGGGGAGCTCTTTCAATCAAGGCATCCAGACTCTATATTTGAGATATGTTTACAACCTTGAGTAAGTTTTCTATGTTTACAGATCTTTGACTAAGTTCAGAAAAGCTTGTCCATGTGTTTACTGGACTCCGTAAAACTCAGGAAAGAGCTCTTGCAAGGTAATTGCATAGTATGGAGGCAACATTCCCTGCTCATGGGCAATGGACACTGGCTTTCACTCTGATATGAAATCCAGTTCCAGGAACAAGAAGTTCCTGTAACTCTGCTAGTAGGCACAATCAGAATGCGAGATTATTTTCCGAGCAAAACTTATTTTCGGACTACTGTCAGTCTCCTTACAATCCTTCCACACTAGTTCTGGTAAAATTGTTCCCACAGCTGAGATCCCAGGTCCCTGGCCCAGTTCAGATCTTCTCAGCTGGGCTGAGCCCAGACCTAAAACATTGAGCCAGGTGAGCAGGCTGCACACTGACCTGGCAGAGAAAATTTGAGGTCGGCATCCAAGAAGACTCTTTCTGAAAGCACCACAACACATTCAAACCTGAATTAAAAGTCTTCCTCCTTCCAGGAAGACTGTTTTATATGCATACACCTACCTCCACATATTGTTAGGTTTTAGGAATGTTCCAACTCCCTTTGTTGGGTCTTGTCACCCCATTAAAATTAATGAATAGTAACAAAGTTTTGAGGTGCTAAACAAGCTGTTTTGCATGCTGGCTCCAGGAGTGCTGCACAGACTAGTCCAGCCCTTGGCTGCCTGGTTCCCCTGTGCTTCCAGCTGTGCCTCCACCCTGTTCCCTTTCACCAGAGTTGGACTAAGCTCTCTGCACAGTCCTTTCACTGCATTTTGCTCCTTTACCTCTTCCTGGCCTCAAGTGGCAGCAACCTTCCTCCTCCACAGCAAGCTGTCAGAGCAGAGCTGGTGAACAAGTAGGATCAAATAGGGAATGTATGAGTGAGTGAGGGGGGCAGCTATGCTGATACAGCAACTCCCATGCATCAGGCCACTGATGGAGATGGACAGAGTCCTGCTGTCACCCTGCTCCATCATGGGGTGAAGTTCCTGTCTGAGAGGAAGTTCCTATGCCCCCTCTCACCATCCAAATCAGATAGAGGGGTGGCTGGGACTGAAAAGGGGAGGTTCCTCTCTCCAACCGCGCATCTGAAACTACAGATTCCTTGGCTAAAAGGTCTAACAATACTGAAATAGTAGCCAGTGTTGTGATAATAACACTTCAGTCAACGATGCTGAACATACCCCTCTTCACTGACACAGGACTTCTTTAAAGGCTCATCAATCCTTCAGCCAGAAGGAACAACTAATCTTTTAGTCTAAATCCTGGAACTAGAACTTCACGTAATGTATTCAATATTAGTCCTGAACTTTGGCTGAATCTAAATCAAGTATTCCAGAAACACATCTAGTCAGGTTTCTTAAACCTGGAGCAATGGGAATATACCACATAGCCCTTGAGTTGTTCCAGAAGATAGGCCATAGTCACCATTTAAAATAAGCCATAGTCACCATTTAAAATATCTGCACCCTGCTTGAAATCTTGATTTTCCTATCAAAGATCCCAGTTTTGCGTTCTCTGCTGTTGCATTAAAGAGCTGCTGGGTTTCTGAGGCTTTTCCTACATGTAGGTATCTGTAAGCAATGAGGAAATCACATCTGCAACTTGAGTCATTTAAGGTAATGCTGTTCAGGTTTCTGCCTGTTTTCCAGACTACAGCTTGGACTCTTAAAACCGTTTTAATTTTTCAGCAGAATTCTCAAAACTAGGACCCCAGAGCTGAAGCATTTCAGTGATGGCATTGCAAGTGGTTACACAGACAGCCCTGCCTCTCCTCCTACCTGTGCCTTTGCTTATACCTCCACAGGTCACACTAACTCTTCAGCTAACTGTCTCAAAGGAAATGCCTGTCCTGCTAGTTGTGTACCTTTCTCTTAAGATCTTCTTGATGTCACAGCATTACAGTGTATCCCAAAAGTGGGACCCACAGCCTCTGTTTCAAAATCTACAGTCTTAAATTAAGTTGTCTTCAAAGGTCCACAACTCAGATCAACCCACTTTACAAAATAATCCAACTCTACTCTGTACAACTGGTCTGTCCCTGTCTTTATTTACTAATCCAGTAGCTTCAGGTTACCTGCAAATTTTGCAAGTAATGATTTTCTGGTTTCTCTGGTTGATTGATATAGTTATTGAGTAAGAATGCCTTTAATTTACTCACAGTGTATATGTAGTCTCCAGTGAGATAAAGATGCTGGAACTTAGTCAAAGGAGAAATTTTAAAATAACTCTATTGGTGTTTTCTCTTTCTTCATTAAGAATGTCTTTTCCAGTTATCCTTGCCAGACATCTTCACTTGATCTCGAATTGCAATAGAACTCATATGCAAAATTTGGGAACAGTCTCTGAAATAACTTGGACTAAATGTCATTCACCTTGCAGGCTAGTCAGAGTATTTTCCTATCACTGCTGAATTTTCATTTGATAAGACAAATAGATAACTTGCAGGAAGTGAGATTGACATCTACCTATAATCCAAACCAGCCTCGTGATGTTCAGTGTGCAAGAGAGGGGGCCAGCACAGGAGAAAGCACACCTTTTTGCTTTCACTCTGTAAGGACCATCCCCTTCAGACACTTCTGACAACAGAACCCTTTAAATTCCCAGTCCTCCACCCACTATGCATAGCTACAGCAGTACTTCATTCAGAAATAGCTTTTTATCTTCACAATCTACAATCTTCTTCCTCTTTGTTTAAAGGAGAAAGTGCCAGTTTCAAAGCAGCAGCTCAATTCCATCTTCTTTAAAAACAATGGAAACTTTCCAGATAGTGCAATGGACACAGGATGAGATTCCTGAGATCCTTACTGGCATTTTTCCAAATGTGTGTGCATAAAGTGTGTACTTAATTTCAAAGCTGATTTTTCAAGCAGGAAAATTTTAATGTCTTTGGTCCCAGGCAGAGGTCCCGATGAGACTTTCACAAGTCGAAAGTAGGAAATGTACACAGGCAAGTTCAAGGTCAGTTTTTGCCATTTTACTTGTATGCAGGTAGTACCCTGGGAGCTTGAAAACCAGTTGAGTAGATCAACTAGGTCAGCTCAAGAAGCAACAAGTGATGGTCACCTTTCACTCTCAGACTCACGCAGCCAACCATGCTGCCCATTGAAGGGCAGCTCAAAAGTTATCAGTCCAAAAGTGATCAGCCCTTGAAAAACTGCTCTTTACATCTACCTTCCTGCACTTTTGTCCATGGGGCAACCCAGCCTCTGTTGGGTTATTCTGGAAGTAAAACAGGAGCATCTACAACAAACATGGCAATGATTCAGCCATCCTGACGCAGAAACACATGCTTCTTTACTGAAAGGACAAAACAGACTCCAAGCTTATAAAGCAAGCAAGCTGCTTCTCTCACAGACTTGCAAAAAGACAAATAGGGGGAACAAAACAAACCTCAGCAGATGTTTAATGCCACTAAGGGATAAATTGAGACCCTTTTTTTCTGCCAGAAGAATATACTTTGTACTGTATAGCAGAATCACAGTACAGTACTATTATCCATGGAATCAGATCAACTAGTCCATCAAAAACTAGCATGGTTCTGCATTTTATTCCCCTTTCCTGAGCTGAAAGTATTCATATATATTAACAAATGACCTGAGGCAAAATATGAAAAGTTATAGAAATGTTTTAGGTAAATAAAATAGAAAAATTAATAATTGCAGTGAGTGGCAGGGAGGTTAGAATGAAGATGGAACACAGAAATTATTGTAATACTGGAAAATAGCGGACATAATTATGATTAAACAGTGAAAAGGACTCCCAATAGCACACATAGTAATAAGAGTATTTGTAGATTGCTAAGAAACATTCTCTGACCTTAATTAAACCATCTATCATTTTGTGGGTGCAAAATTTGGAATCTCTGCAGCAAAACCTTAAGGGGCCAGAGTTCAATCCCTTTCTAGTTGAATGAGGTGTCCAGTTACCTCATGTTCTTGTAATAAGCAGCTGCTGGGAAAGCAGAAAATATATCGCAAGTTTTCTCTTTTGCAAGAGAAAGAATGGTTCATGCATAGTTGGTAGCTCTCTTATTTTGAAATCCTGTATTTAAAGAAAATCATTAATATACATTTTCTTTGTCTTGTACTTCTGCCCTCCTGGCTTTTATTATAGATTTGTATTTGGAGTGAAAACAGGGGTTGCATATTTTTATGATTTTTTCATTTTACACAGTCTTGTCTTTCTGATACATGATAGCTCTGGTTTCCAGTAGTCTTGCATTGCTATCACACCTCCATCTAGACAGTGCTAAAAAATTGCCGTGTTATGTGTGAGAAAGAGGGTTAAATCTACCCATCACCCTGCAGAGCCGGAAATAAAACTTGTCATCTGGAGTACAGTCCGGTTGATAGAACCACTAACTGTTCTAAAGGTAAAGCACGTATCCCTCCATTTCTTCTAGAGGTAATTATTTTTTGCAAATCAGGGTGGGAATTGCAGGAACCCCATTTGTACATCAAGCATAGGATTCAGCCAGCCAACCTCATCTTCTTTGCTTAGCTTTGAGAAATCACCAGGGTTAAGAGTACACAGCCTCATTTTGCACAGAGGTATGTGAGTAGCTGTTTATGATCTCCCTCCAAAATTACTTAGTTTCCAGCGTGAGTTTCCTTCCCAAAGGTGTTGTAGTAATTACAAGTGCCAATGGTTTGAGCTGACACAGAAAAAAAAATTCATTAAGTAATTTTTCCATTTATTAATCTGTCATAGAAGAGAGCAGCAATAACCCATTTGCTGTGACTTTCTTCTCTTAACTACTTTACTACAAAAAGGTTGAAAGCAAAGTAAAGAAAGAAATGCATACTAACAGAGAGCTGTTTTAGTCAGAGATTGTAGAACAAAACAAAATGCCAGATAAACCAAGTCTTGTTCATTAATAAGGGCCATAGTTATGCCCTTACCTTTTCCTCTGTACAATTTGTTCAGGGCAATGGGGAGTTCCATGTTAAAAAATCAATGGTTCGATCTGGCTCTATAAACACCAGGCAGCGCAGCCTTCTGCAGCATTCTGACAGATTCAGGACAAGATGGATGAGATTCCCTCCTTGAAATTTGCTCCCTGAAAGCAGGAAAATAACTAAAGGGTGGCATACTAGAAAGAGCATAGTCTTAAATAAATGTAATTCTCTAGGATAATTAAAAAAGTCAAGTAAATTGTTTACTTTTCCCTAATGCAAACTGATCGCCACTCCCCAGTGTGATTTGTGTCATCCAAGCCAAAAGAATTGTTGAGGAAAACAGCAACATCTGTTCTGCCTCATAATAACTCGCCCCTAAGGCAGCTCTCTGCAAGCAAATGTCAACCCTCTGGCTTCCATACTAGGGGAGGTAACAGTGGCTCTTCCTAAGGAACTGAGGCAGATCATCACATGTGCAGGTATAGACTGCAGGATAGAGAAGAGAGCTTATGGCACTAATTTGAGCATTTAAGCACAGACTATCACTCCACTCTTACTGAAAGGTGGAAAGCCCTGAAGAAGTCACTGATTGCTCTAGGGGCACTGTGAGACCTCTGGACATCACGTTGTCTCACGAGTTCCCTGTGTGACATCCTTTTGATACTAACAAGGTGCAGCAGGATGAGTTCAGTCAAACTCACATTTAGGTGGAAAAGAGGGCGATGACCCCAGCTCCTGCCTTAGTCAAGCAGATAAGAAAGTGGTCATTAGTGTGACTGATTATCAAACCTTCCCAGGGGAAGTGCTTTTTAAACTGTGATCCTTTCCTCATAGCATATAGATGATAGGTGGTCCTCTGCCTGATACACCCTCGTTGTCTGAGATGTTCTATATAATTGCTTCAGATTGACAAGTATACAGGCAATAGATTACAACTCTGTAGCCACTCTCCCTCTTCTGTTTCTATTTAATGGTTAAGCATTTAATACAGTACTTTTCTGATTTAATTAAAAAAGGAAAGAAGTTACTGTTGTTCAAACTGCATGGCATATTACTGCATAATTTATGTGCCCATAGCAAAGTACAGATTCATTTATAAATGGCACACACAATAGCATCTTTCTGATAACATAAAATTTCAAGATATGACTCACAATAGAGTCATGGCTCGTAGACATAAGAGAAATGCTTAAATGCCTTCCTTTGTGCGCAGAAACCTGCTACAGTGATGGTGCTGAGTGCACCGGTAATGTCATATAGTTTGCAGCCAAACAGGAGTGTCGTAGAGTGCCTGAAACAGCAGCTTGCTCTGGCTAATGGAAAGGGAGTCCTCCGAAATAGCACTGCCCTCCAGGCTGCTGTGTGCAGAGGTCAATCCAAAATGCACAAACTTAGGGACACTGCATCCCTTACTTTGGCTGTGTCAGTCACTCACTTGAATACTGCGTGGACACATTGCCCAAAATCTGTGGTGACTCAAAACTATATGTGGTTCAGACATCCGTGGGAATTTCGTGTAGGGGAGGAATAAGAAGTAAGAAGGGCAAGATTTGACCCTTTTTGGAGTAATTGAGAGTAGCGGAGATGAGTCAGCCTGGAAGGAACTGATATAACTCTGCATTCAAGGTCACCATAATGAAATTATATTGTACAGTTGAAAAGTAATCAGAAGGCTGCTCCAATGTTCATTTGGCACAAGATACTCTCTTATCAAAAGAATCAAACTTTGAGAGCCCTAAATGGACTTCTCACATTTCTGTGCAGCTCCAGTTTAATCCTCTAAATTGCTTATGCTTGCCCCACAATGACAAATGTAATCAAACAAATTAAGCTTATTCTCTAGTTTACCAGAAGCCAAGTTCCATAACAGCTTCTGTGCCACATGAGTATCCAAGTACACAGGGTATCTTCTGAACCTGCATGTGACTTTGAGTGACTGTCTGGATGTCAAAAAGGAAAAAAGGGAATTCATACTGACTTGTAAATGAAATAAGAAACAGCACAAAATGTCTAATGCCTGCCTACCTATGGAAGCCTTTTACTAGACAATATTAAAACATTTGTAGATGTAGAGATGCAGAAAATACACAGGTGGCTGGGAATTTGTTTACAAAGAAGCAATTCAGTACTAAGTAACTTCAGCCTCCTAAAATTCCTTATTTTTCATGGTGCAAATACAGGAATTGCCATACCACAGATAACAGCTGGCCCTTTTAGCACACAGTTTTTAGATTCAGGCTAAGCTATTTAGATGTACTTTCCTACTGATATGCTGTATGCTATTCAAGGCACTGTCCACAGCCTTGAATATAGCAGTTGAACACGTTGCTTATGCTCCACATCCAGCCTAAACAAGTCATAGTGAGTTTTCAAGTTATCTGAAGAAGCATTAGGGACAGTGTGATCCACTTGCACAAGACCCTGACATGATAAAAATGAAATGCTCTCTACAGCAGGGGACTAAAAAAACTACTGTGGCTTTCTGCCCTGCTCCTCAGTGCCACCACCACATGTACGGAACATCAATATCTACACCTAAGCTCCTCTCCTTCCACAGTCAGTGGAAAGAAGCAGAAGCTCAGGACTCATCTCACCTTACAGACTTCTCCTCAGGCTTTTCTCAGACGTGAGCAGTGCCCAGCAAGAGGTTGGACTAGCTAACTTCCAGAAGTCCCTTCCAACCCAAATTTTTCTATGATTCTATTTAAAAACCAAGTGCCTACTTCCCACCACCAAGCATTTTGCTCCAGAAATGCATAGTGAACTACTGCCGCTCCACAGCCAGCACTAATGAAAGATGTGATGTCCTGATAAGAAAATGAGATAAAAACGTGGGGTTTTTTCCCCCCAGCTAGTAGGAGGCAATATAACAGAAGGCATTAAGTCTCTCACAGCAGTCAAGAGTTGAATTGCTCCATCTATTGTGGGACATCACGCACAAAACCATCTAGTTCTGCAGGCGACTTTCCGCATTGTGGCAACACTCTTTGAGACTGGACATTTAATAGGGAGCCAGAGAAAGAGTGGAATGTTGATATTACATGCACATGCTGGTTATTTTGCAAAGTGTCCCATATGGGACTTTCTTTGGAAGTGAACAATATTTTTTCCTGTGTAGGGGCCTTAATAATTCAGCCTGCAGATTTGGACCAAAACTGCAAAAGGTAAACACCTGCGTGATGTAATCTTCTGATATCTAGGAGACATGATTTATCTCACCTAAACTTTACCCATATAATTTAAGTACTTCAGTTACTTTGTGCCATGGTTTAACCCCAGCCAGTGACTATACCCCACATAGACACTGACTCACTCCCCATAGTGGGATGGGGGAGAGAATTGGAAGGGTAACCATGAGAAGACTCATGGGTTGAGATAAAGACAATTTAACAGGTAGAGCAAAAGCTGTGCACACAAGCAAAGCAGAATAAGGAATTCATTCACCACTTCCCACTGGCAGGCAGGTTTTCAGCCATCTCCAGGAAAGCCAGGCTTCATCACACCTAACAGTGACTTGGGAAGACAAAACACCATCATCCAAACATCCCCCCCTTCCTTCTTCCCCCAGCTTTATATGCTGAGCATGAAGAATACCCCTTTGGTCAGTTGGGGCCAGCTGTCCCGGCTGTGTCCCCTCCCAGCCCCTTGTGCCCCCCCCCCCCCCCCCCAGCTCCTTGTGCCCCCCCAGCCTGCTCACTGGTGGGGTGGGATGAGGAGCAGAAAAGGCCTTGATGCTGTGTAAGTGCTGCTCAGCGATATCTAAGACATCTCTGAATTATCAACAGTGTTTCCAGCACAAATGCAAAACATAGCCCCCTACCAGCTACTATGAACAAAATTGACCCTACCCCAGCCAAAAGCAGCATACTTGCCTCGTTTGAAAAGGATTGTTCTCTGAAGATTTTTGCTTCTTTCCATTCACAGTAGCTGGAGCTTCCCCAGGTAGTGAAGAGATAAAGAAAAAGCTATGCATCTAAAATCAGTAGGAAGGAGCCTCAGGTGATGAAGGTTTCCTGCACACATTAACTGACCTTGCAGATGCAGTAACTATAAAAGTAAGTGCCTTCATTGTGAAGGTTGTTATGAAAAAAACAAATTCCCTCTTCAAGTGAATATGAATTTAGTAATGTTTGACTTCTGGTTTAGGTAGTAGTTCTGCATACAGTCATGAAAAGAATAAGATTACTGTTACTTAAAAAATACCTGTTTTTTATTAGAGAGTAGGTACTGTGTGTTTATGTTTCAACTTAGCATTGATTATCGAGTTATTCCCCAGAATTTGTTTGTATAAAGAAATGGATTTTTTTTGCAGTAATGCTGCTTTGACTTTCCATGTTGGCACTTTATTCCAGAAAAATTACATTTTATTTTCACTGATGTATGTTTGTAAGGATGGCAATGAAACAAAAAAACAATCTGGTGTTGGACTTGAGTCACAAATGTTTATTATGCCTCAAATACAAATGCATTTTACCCCTCTGACTTTCTTGTCTGGAGAAGTCTGGAGGGAACCTCATAGCAAACTTCCAATAGCTGAGAGGACATAACTCAGAAGAAGAGCCAGGCTCTGTAATGAGTTGCACGGTGGGAGAACAATAGACAGTAGTCACAAATAGAAACAGGGGAGGATCCAACTGGATATAAGGAAAAAACCTGTTTCATTATGAAGAAAACTAGCATTGGGACAGCATGCCCAGAGAGACCATGGTATTTCCAGCTTTGGCAGCTTCTGAGATCCAGTTTTAGACAAAATTCTGAATTGCTGATCCTGTTTTGAGTAGGAGGTTGACCCAGAGACTTCCTGAGGTCTCCTCCAACCAGAACGACTCTGACTCTACAGTCACACACCTTACGTCACATTTCAAAAAATATTCTTGTTTATATGAGACCCCAATCAACTACAATGACATTTCTAGCTTTCAGTCTCCACAGAATACAGTGTATGGATGCCCTGATGACAAATAGGTCTTGAAATTCCCACGCAGGTAGAGGGTTTTTCTGGCTGACCAGTAGCAGAAAACCTGTATCCCCTTTCTCTGTTAGTAGAATTGCTCCTATGAAGGATCCAAAATAAGTCACAAGAATTTATTATTATATTTATAAACATGTTATGTCTTTTTTCTGCTAAGAGGAAGAAAACTATTGTTTCCACAGTAAAACTGCTCCTCCTTGAAAGGCAAAATCCTGTGTAAAATAAAGCCTGTTCTGGAACCCAGTTAACTTGATGATAAAAATGCTTTCACTCCATGAGTAAATGCCTAAAGGAGAGCGGCAGACTTTCTGCTGCTTTTATTGATTTTGGGGTTTGCTGTGCACTGTCTAGCTTGCACACAGAGGCAGCTTTTCACTTTATCTTTTCTCTGTGCTAATCTAGTGGAAGCCATTGTACAAATTAGGACTGAGCTCCTTAAGATTAAGATTCATAGTTATGGGCTTTGTCAGTGTCTTTAAGTAATTTAATAAAGCAGTGTATCTGTCAGATTGAATGGACATGGTTCAGATAAGGAAAGTTCAGCTTTTGAAGAGGCACCAGACTAATTTCTCCAGCAAAGACCACATGTTGCACAGGAAAAAAAGAAAGGAAAATTCATAAATGTTTCAGGAAGTCAGAATTAGAGATGTGAGGCATTTACCATGAGGGAAGTTTATTTTCTATTCGTTTTCTTTAAAGAGGTATCAGTCCTGGTAATTGAAAGAGATATTTCCTTTTTTCTCTTTTTATTTATGTATTTATTTATTTATCTTTTACACTTACCTGAAAGCACACAGTATTTTGTTTGTATTGCTTTACCGGCAGCAGAGTGGAAATGAGGGTTGATGGAGCAGTTCAGTATAGCTCAGTGCAAGCAAGCTTTGCTACACCAGGACTTGTCCAAGGACGGAGTCATACCTTGGAGGCCCAGCATACCAATAGTAAGATTTTCACCTTTTACACCTTCCGTCCCTTTGATAAGGAACAATACAGAAAAATTTGTCAAAAGTCTACGGCAAGGTGCCTGCTCACATGCACAGTTGCCTCCTGGTTAACCAAGATTCTGGTTTCATGACGTCAACTCCACTAGCTCAGGATATTAAACACTTTCTCTAAAAAACTGTCCATATTAACAAGTTATTATGGGCCCTGCAAAGAAAGCATTTAAGTCAAAACAGGGGTTGGAAACAAAACTAACCATAGCTTGTGGTCAAAGGATTGTAAATGCATCAGTAATCATCTAAACCACTCAGTGCAATCATTTTCGTGCATTCAGATGGCTGCTGCTGACTGATTAGGCTGTTTATCCAGAGTTATCTAAAGCATTTTGTAGGTTTATGAAGGGGAAAAAAAAATGACACTGTCTTAGACAACTGATTCCTTGCATTTTTGGTGCCAGGTGATGAAGTTTCCAAATAATGCATACTTGCACCTTCTGAACAACCATGCCTGTCCTCTCCACCCAGGGAGACAGGAAAGTTCATGGCTCAGGGTCTGGGAATTCTCAGTCTTTTACTTTGGTGCCTCTAGTTTTCTGCTTCATAAATCATAAATAATAATTCCACAGTTCTTTTTCTAAAACAGTTTGAATATTATGGGCCTTATCTACAGGCAAGTAATTCTTCAGGCCACATAATCTACCCTGGCCCGCCAAAAACAATGGCAAAGTCCCTCTTTATTTCAGAGAGGGCAGATTTTTCACTCACTGACCTGAACAACAGATCAAGCCCTGTTGTTAAACCAGAACTTAACAATTATCACTATTTTAAACTTTTTGGTATTTACCTCAAGCACAAAACCACTTGTTCTGTTGGTCCTATTTCAGCAGTGGATCAGCACAGGCCTAACACTTAAGTTCTTTGGCAAAGACAATTATTTCAGGTACTCTGTTCACAAGCTGTGGGTGAGCAAAACACTTTCAACAATTAAAAGGATCTTTCATGATCTCTGAATAGGTATTATATTCTTTTATATCCACTGAGGTGCCATAAAGTTCTGTGTCATGTCACACAACTTTGGTTTAGACAAATGAAAGTTCACCGTTCTGATTTTGACAAAGTATGGCATATAGTGACCTATCATAAATGAACATGAGTTTGCCTCTGTCAGGCTAGAAAAAATATAAAGAATGACATTGCTCAGCATTTATCACCATGAGAAATTTTAAACTTGACAGAAATTATTTTGATAGTGATTCATTGTGCTAATATAATTATTAATTATTCCCTCTTCCTTTTACAGGGAGGAAATATCAGCTTTTTGGCAATCAGCAGAGAAATAATACATTGTGGCAATAATTCTAACAGGAATAACACACGTAAAATCTTGGCAAGCATTTCTAAGCCCAAATACCTACAACTGGACAAAGTCATATCAGACATATAAGAAGAACCTGCAGTTCCCTTTTGCTTCATTGGCTTTTGATAACAAATCAGCATGCTTGAAAACTAGGCCTTTCGTATGCAAGTATCATCTCAGGACAGATATAAATGACTAATTTTAGGAATACAGTCATAGCAAGCATTATCAGGGGTTTTTTTTCTCTCACTGGAAGACAAGCTGCTGTCTGGACAACCCCAAGGTTTCTGCAGCAGATAAAGGCTGCAGGTCTTCGAAGTCTTAGATGACATGTTGGTTGTTCATCCTTGGGAGATGGGCTAGATATGTTACGATTCCTCAGACTGGACCATGGATCTCCAGGAGGAGAGGGTCAGATAGGTCAAAAAGCCATGAAAAGCATGGGGAAATTAAAACCAGTTATTATCTCTTGCAACAGAAAAACTATAAAATATTAAATGTTCAAACACGAGATTTTAAACCAAGAGATTGATTACCTTTTGGCACAGTACATAAATGTATTTTGAATGCCACAGAAGCTTAACATGTGATCAAAAAACGGTTGAGTCAATTCAGGGAAGATTAATCCACTAGGAGATTTTATATATAAACAACCTTCAGGCCAAGAAGTCCTACTTCTACCTATGCTCAGAATCTGGAAGAGCATGCTACAAGAAAGCTTGCTGTTGCCTATCACATTTTCCTAAGCATTAGATACTGAATATGATGGTGGAGATTGAATAATGGATATTTAGTCTGACCCAAATATTTTACTTGATCTCAAGATCAAGAGAGGAAAAAAAGGAGAAATTACTAAACCAGCCTCCAGTGCTCAGTGACCTCCTCACAGCCCTCAACTTTGTCCTGATTTGATTGCACTATTTTTTCATCTGAAATTTTGCAAGATGTTTCAGAATTAAATGCAATTACTTTGAAAGGATCAATAATATTGGAAGACATCTCACTGTGCAGAGTGTGCCTAAAATAAATTCTTAACTTCTGTTTTTGGAAGGAAAGAGGTTTGGAATAGGCCTGTGTATATGTTCAGAAAATATTAAAGATGTCCCTGAATCAGATTAAGTGCTAGCTCTTTGGGTCCTAATATTGTGGCATGCTTCCAGATAGCAATCTTAGTGATTGAGTCATTTTGTATAGGGAGACTTTCTTCAGATAATGCCCAAGTGAGTCATGAGTTTAATTCTGTTAAAGAGTCATGAAGCCCACAATCTTAATTACATTTATGCTACTAAGCAGAGGAATGCTTAATGGAAGAGGACAAGAATAACTCATTTTGAGCCCCTTCCAATGGAACCAGAATAGAAGTAGCATTGCCCATGCCTGAATGTATGAATTTGTCTCTGTGTAGCCTTCCAGTTATGAGCTCCATAAGTGCTGGAACAGTCATGATACCATTAGTGAGATTAGAAGTGTGGGGTGAGGGGTGTGGAAGATGCTAGAAGTGACGGTCTGGCACTTTCCAGAGATTATAACTTCTCCCTATCCTGCTCTGAGTGGAATTCTCTTAGGTTAAGTTCACATGTCAAGATAAAACGAATTTAATGACTGCTAAGTCTAGATAACCATAGACTCAGGCACCACTTCCATTATTCATACAGGCAGAATCCACATTTTCCTGTACTTATCAATGAGTGGGCTTGGGTTTATTCTGCTGTGTCAACTGCATGTAACAGAGATGGGGGTTTTACTCACATAACACAAGCAAAGAAAGAATTGTATTCTATGCCCTATTAAAATGCAATTATTTAGAAGAGCTGCCTCATATTTTCACTGTTTCTTGAAGCTTTATCTAAACAGATATTCAGAGATCAGTATTTTTTGAAGCCAAAATAAAAATACCTTTCCAAAGATTTTTGCTAGCTTTTCTACTACGGCCTAAAGAGGAGGTTAATTACTGTGCATATTTTTTAACCATCCAATCTGTATTCTGGGGTTCTTGAGTTTCAGATATGACAGGCAATTTCATTCTGCACCCCTTCCCTTTTGTTTTCATTTACAAGTACCCCAAAGAAACAATAAAAAATGTCGCTGACACAATATACACTACATGTGGGTAAAACCTCAGTAACTCATCCCTTTGCTGGGATGACACTGGCAGGATCTCTGCTCCATCTGCATCAGTAGGCAACACAGCACCAGGGCTGTAGAGGGGGTGCTGCTCCAGGACGCAAAAGCCCACAAGCAGCCAGAGCTGATAGGGTGGGCTCCTGGAGCCGGCAAAATGACAGCAGCATTAGTAGTTCCCTTGGAGAGTAATGACATGAGGGACAAAGGTTCAGTTAGCACTTCTGTTAGCCATGAAGGGAATATTTTAATCTCTAACTGCTCAACTAGAATGTTTAACATGATTTCTTTACTGCTTGTTTCTGCAGCTAATTAGAAAATAGTCATCATTAGAACTGGATAAAACATACTTAATTTACCACTTCACACCTTGTCTTCACTGAAAAGGAGGTTTTATGCTTTGACATAACTAAATTGGTTGTAAGTTCCAGACTGCTGAAGCAAGCCTCCTATAACAAGATGATCTGTCTTAAAGTCATTTTTGTCTTGACAGTTGCAGACAATGATTTCATCAAGTCTAGCATAAAAATGCCCTATTTTCTTCCCAAATGAATCCTAATCTTGTAATCCAGGGGGGAAAATCAAGTGTGAAAAGGTAACACTTCAATCAGTGAATTCAAAAAGGTTCCAACATACAATGTCTAATTTGTTTCAAAGCAATTAAATTGTAAGAAAACACAACAAATAATGAAATAGAAATCATTACTGAAGTTGTGGATGTAATCTTACAAGCAATCTTTAGCAACTAATTATTTACCAAAAATTTCTTCAAACCAGATTTAAGTGTTACTCTGGAAATTATGCACAGATCTGTGTTTTATTTTCATTGTGCCTTCTGATACTGAGAAAACAATCACACACAGCCACAGGCATCCTGAGCTGAAACGATGAACAGAGAGGGACAGGAGGAATGACAGGCTTCAGCCTGTTTGGTGTCCTATGAGCCTAAAAGTTATATCTTGCACGAGTCATGCAGGATGACTTGCCCACCTTGACAAAGAGAGCCTGCAATAGAGCCAAGTATGAAGCGTGTTTTCTCAGTCTTGCTCCAGTATTTTAATAGTATACTTCTGATCCAGTTTTTGCACAATCACAATCTGAAAAAACAACAGCATGTAGATGCAAAAATCAAACCAAATCCCCGGTTATACTGATATCAACAGAGATGTCTACCTTTGTAACCAGCAATGCGTTACAACCTCCTCTTCACTTGTTATCTAAAAGCACGTTTCCCACATGGTTACAGAAAAGAGAGCAATGTAAAAACAAATAATAATTCACACTACAGGTGTAAAGAGCTCTCTCCATTTATGGATACTTGATCACTTGATACTTATTTGTATAGCTGATTGTAACCTAACAAGGATAAAAATAAGCAAAAGAATATATTTGCCTAAGGATGCCTTCATGCATCTGTCACCTCATGCACTTAATTACAGTTGTTTGAAAAAATACTGACTGAAATACTTAAGAATATTTCCACACTGTTGTATTTCTCAAATAGCTGGACTACATCGTCAGTTCTGTCTTTTCAGTTTGGTATTTCAGTGGCACAGATAGATCAGAAAGCCAGATCACAAATCCCCTTCTACACAAGAAAACAACAGTAAATACAAACTAAAAACTTCAAGAACAGTACACCAATTCTACTCTCACTTGAGTCATCCACCGTGCTCCTGCCAAAATGGTGAGCCCTGTTGCACTCTTCTACTATGACCTTTGCAGGACATCAGAGCTGTGACAGAATACCTGCCACAAACACAGCCACAATGTGCTTAAGCAAGGTAGAGGCAGCAGTTAAAAATGTGGACGAGCATCCTACAGATATACAATACTGAAGCTCCAGTGCTATTTTGTTCTTTCCTCCAACAGAGAACTTGCTGAACAGTAAATCATCCTAATGAATTCATCAGACAAATGGTCATTAGTTAATCAAAGTACAACCCAATCCTTATAGCAGTTCACAGGAAAAAAAGCAACAAGAATGCAAAGGGCTTAAAGATTAATAACAATAAAAAAATGAATTAAAAGTCTTGCAAGAAAAATCTCTCTAAGCAATCTTCATTTTTGGTCTGCTCCAGCAAATTCATTTTTTAAAACTAGCTATTAAAATATAAAACACCCTGTGAAATATTTTCATTGTCTCCTCACAGCCACTTTCTGAATTTGTGCCAACAGAGCTATTAGCAGTGATTGAAGGTGAGACAGCCAAGATGAAATTCTCCAGAGAACAAGACGAGAGACACCTATCTGCCCTCAACCATCAACTATAATGAATGATAGGCACAGTGCATGACAGGGACTGAAATAGGAGACTGTGACAAAGACAGGCTCAGGAGTGCTTCAGAATAATTCATTCAGTTGCATTTGGCAGCAGCAGGTCATAATATTTTTTGTGTAGCTACGCTGTCAGTGCAAAAAAATAAAATCCAGAACGGCATTTGCATGCTGATTCCATTTCAGTCAGAAAGAAAGGAATAGTGAGTTAATCAAATGCTTAAGTTAAATCCTCCCTCCTGCTTCCGCTGCCTGTAAGCACACAGAGTAGTATGAGGCAGCCGCATGAGGCTGAACAGGGAGCAAGACCTAATTAGCAACGTATTGATTACAGCTGCTGCTTCTCCTCTCTCCTGCACATGACGTCCATGCTAGAAAAACCCATGGCTTTATTCATCAGCTGTGTTTGGAGCCTTTGATTGTCTCCCTGCTGAAAGAAGAGCTGGAACGACAGCATGGCCCTTCAAGAGAGGAAAGGGAGCAGGGAGAAACTCTGAGACACATCAAGTCCTGAGGTGGAAATCAGACCCTAGAAGCAAAACTGCAACCCCAGCTGCCAACCCACAGCTGTCACCTCGCCTTACAGACAGTGACCCTCCATCCGTGCTTTACCTACTGAAATCAATGCCTCTGTGTCCACGTGGAGCACACCAACTTGTCACAGCGGGGCGGGGCTCCATCGAAGCAGCACGTAGCCCCAGCCTGAATTTAAGAAACCCAAGTAATGCGGGTTGGTAGAGGACTTCTGCAAGATGCTGCCACAGGGAGGAGGGAGGCAGACAGTATCAGCGTGTTCAAAAGCAATTAGATCTAGAAATGGACCCTGAAAGCAGTGGTATGCTCTAATAGCCCTAACACAGCCACTCTGGCTGGCCAGGAGCCTGAGGAGAGGGGACTGTGGGAGACCGGGCTCCCAGCCCAAGACCCCCATCAAACCTGGCAGGGAATTTCCTGTGTTCTTTGGGTTCTTCTCCCTCTGCCTCCGATGGATTTGCGCTAACAGGAATGCACCAAAACACCTATTTCATGATGCCCAGTGCAGATGCTACATAAATTCCCTGCAGTTCAATTACAGTAACCAAAACATTCATTTGGGGGGGGGCGGGAATAATTTCTTCCATGATGTAGATGGGTTCAGACTTTCATTTCCCACTCCTCGCTCATCGCTGATGTAGAAGCCATTTCAGAAGACAGACAATTTTACCTGCTCCTCCTTTGGAAACACCAGCACAGAAAAATGAAGTAAGCATCATGCTAGAGTTAAACAGAGCACCCAGCCTACTCTGAGGGTTGTTTGGGCACATTTTGGTATTATAATGAAGAGTCTTTATACAAGAGGTATGAAAGCTTTTTGCAGCAAGGATTGATACAGCCAGTGCACTATGCGGGGACCTTCCTTTAAGATGGAAGATGTTTCTTTGAATTCCCACCAGACAGGAGAGGGGATTGAACTTCTGTCCATCACGTCACAGATGACTGCGCAGAACACAAAGCTTACCACCGGGGAGGAGGAAAGACGCTTCCTCTGGTGGCATTATACAAGCATGACCCCTTGCTCTACTTCTTAGAATAAAAATAAGCACAGGCACTTACTTCCCGGAGTTTTGTTCAAGGAGTCCCCAGAGGAGAAAGGCACTTTTTTTGAGTCAGAGGACAGGCTGACTCAGCAGGCTGTTTGCCAGTCTCCGTGGGGTTGGTCAGGACCTCTGTCCTCTGCACGGAAGTTGTCGCCATTCAGATCAAGTGCTGGTGACCATTTTAGGAGCTCAGCACCTAATGCTCCCCCAGGACGTGGTCCCCAGTCCAAGCTGTGACCTCCTGATAGCAACAGGTAACAGCAAATCCTTCCTTCAGTACAGTAACACACTGACTGGGACAATCTCCAACCTCCTTGCGTTGTTCTAGGTAAAAAGATAAACGATGACGAATTACAACAGGTAATTTATTAGCTTTTTTTGGCATGTTTAATTCTGTCTAGGAATTTGAATTGTATTTCCTACACAGTCTGGTACCAAAAAGCACTAATGAATTTGAGCTAATAGAACAAAATCACCTGAATATGAAACCATGGCAAATTTGTCTTCAGGATGTAAGCACACAAAAAGATTTTTAGATTTGCTAGGCAAAAATACTTTAAAAAAACCAAGTAATAAATGTGGTTCAAGAAAAATAATTTCAATTTATTAGATGATGCTATTGAAGCCTGAAAAAAGCCCAGCATGCCAGTGAGATACTTACCTTCGGCTTTCAATGTGCCTACATGGGATGAAACAGAGACCTTCTAACAAATGGATATTTATCAGTAAATGCCAGCGTTTATCTGTCAGCTACAGGTGTCAGATCTCACCACTGGCTTTAGTGGGAGACACAGTATGAATGTCAGTAGGAGCTGGAGCTGAGGTACATCTGTAAAAACAGGATAGCTCTCCTATTTTATTTGGCTGAGGAAAACTAAAATGGCACCACAAAAATGTTACTGCTGATGGCCAGTTAGCTTGGAAATGCTGCACAGAGACAGCTGACATGGGGATACTATCAGGTGTTTGACTCATGGCTTTGATGTAGGTGGAGAAAGTTCAGTATGTGCTTTCCCCATACTGAAAGCACTGAATGAGAAAAGATGAGTGGTAACCAGACATTGTGTGATGAGTGTCTGAACTTTCCAAGGCTCCTGCAAATTCCTTAGGTTCACTCATCAGTAAGAAAAAGTATTCCTCAAACTTGTGAGTTACCAGAAATTTGACACTTTAGACAGACTTGAAAAGGGAATTTGAAACCTTCCTATAATTATGCTTCAAACATCTTGTAATTATCCTTCAAACTAAGCATTGTGTAGAATATAAAACCCCATATACAAGCAGGTCTGCCTACTCTAGACTGATTTGAAGTAAATGTTATCCGAAACCTGAGTACTGAGAAACCAAACAGCAAAAGCATAAGTTTAGTTTGGGATCAATGCATTATTCCCCCCCCAGGTTGCTCAGGTACTTGTTGAGCATCTATCTGTACTCTGTCCAGGAAATTGTGACAAGTTGCAACAAAGAATTATGATAGTGGAAAATATTCATAGCTGACATAGCTGACAATTTTACATTCTTACAATGACTGAGTAAGAGTCAGTACAGAAATGTATAGATGTCTGAGTTAAAATTAGGTTGTCCTACACAGCAGGAAGCGTGTCCTCTTACCACTGCACCATCAGTCCTCACAACCGATTCACAGTCATTCATACTAACCATTGTTTTTCACAGTAGCCATGAAAGCTGAAGTGTTGTATCAGCCTGCAAGTAAATAGTAAAGACCTGGCTCCACTGAAGTCAGTAGCAAAATCTGTGTTTCTTTTATAGGGTTTCCCAGTAAAGAAATAATACAATAATAAGGCATCAAAGTAAGTCTACTGGAGCACAAATATTCCTATTGGAAAACTGATCAGGTGAAAGCAGTGAGGATGGATTACAAAGCCTGATTTAAAAATAAAATTATGTGGTCATCATTTGGTGACAGCAGGAAGATGTTTATATTTTATTTAGCTGGTATTTCACACCCATAACAGAAAGCCAATTAGGTTTGAATCGTAGCAGTGTTTAAGAACTAGAAATCTGGCTGAAGTACGTACTGTGAGAAAGTGACTGGCTCAGTTTCGCTCCACCAGCTGAGCCAGGGTTTGGCATCACGTGCAGCTGTGTGCAAGAGGCGGTGCACAAACTACTCCAGACTGAAAGAAACCTCCAGGGACACTCTAATTCATACATCATGAGAGCACAATAACCACCTTATTTTCCTCTCTGAGACAGATATTTACTTTCCAAGAGACAGATAGCTATTTCCATTTTACAAGGAATTACTAATCCAGCTCTTCCATTTTAGTGATTCTAACTGAAGAGCAAAATATATAGGCAACTCACTACCTACTCCTTTCAGAAGTGGATAAACTCCTTACTGCTACATGTTTGGAAGCAAATATAAGGCTCTCTTATGAGAAGTTAACTTCCATACAGTCTAAAACACAGCCTGGTTCAGTAGAAAGCAAAACCAGAAAGCAGAAGTACTACCCAGTAGGTTAGGCTTTCTCCTATTTTTAATGAAATTTTTAACATAGAAAACAGAAATAAAATGGCTGCAATCTCATGAAGGAAAAAGGATGTTTAATAGTCTCAGATTATTTGATGCCAAATTATTATTATCACCCAGTAATCAAATAGTGTACACGAAGTATCACAACTGCATTTTATGAAGTTGGAATACAATGCCTTCTGAGCCAAGGCTACCTTTGAATCAAGTCACAGGTTTTTAGCAAACAATAAACCTACTGTTTTACATCATTCTGCTCTCAAACTTTTGGTTCAGCGTAGACTCCGTCTAAACAGGGACGAGGGCTTTACTCAAAAAAGGTCACACTGAACCTACTCATCAAACTTGTTTGGACCCAGGCATAAGCTCAAAACTAGAAGAGTCCCTGCCTTGGCTGGGAACACATGGTACAGGCTGCCTGGGCTCACAGTGGCTCCTAATTCATCAATGAAGGTGGGTGGAACAGGAATATGTGGAAATGCTTGCTAAATATTTACCTTTCTGTGACAACTACTGCTCCTTCCAGACTAGCCTAATTCCCTCACACAGATGGTATTTCCCATGAAGCAGGCAAGAAGCTTTTCTGAACCTGGAGGGGCACCTCATCCTACAAGTTTTACTGATTTCAGGGGGAATATCTGCAGAGCGGGGAGCTGCCTAAGACTAGGAAGAGAGTGAAATGTGACCCTGAACAAAGTGAAGATAGATGTTTCCAAGCATGTGTGCGTATCGCTGAGTGCAGTGAGACACAGCGATCGCTATGACTGGCTACCCAAACAGCTTGGTCATGTCACCTCCCCTGGAACCAGACTACGGGTGCAGTTCAGTTTAAGATGAAGCCACTTCAATTTAGCCATTTGCACGTAAATGTATTTGTAAGAGCAAGGATTTGAAGCAGCCATTTGAGTCGATGGAGACCTGCAGCTTGATTCAGTTGCCCAAGCACCATCTCATTTGCAAAGCCTTGCTGTTGAGACCTCCCTGGGGGGCTGGCAAACACAGCAGGCACAGGACCTGCCAGAGACCCCCTCCCTCCGGGGCAGCTGCCGGAGGCCAGCAGGATAACGAGGGCATCTCACCTACAGTTAGGCAACTTAACCATGTCCTTAGTTCGCATGTGAAAACCCACATGCCTGTACCTAAACTTAGGTGTTTTAGCCTGGAGCTGATTAAGACTGATTAGGACCTACCTGTGGTGCCTCTGCGCCCCTGCCATTCCTTCTGCGTGCATATGAGGTGCAAGAAGGGAAGAGCAGAACTGCTTCTGTGTCCACAGGTACTGGCATCTGTGTGTCTGATATGACACATCTGTCACTATTTTAGCATTCACAGGAATACTAACTTTGGGCAGATGAAAAAAACAGCCTTATTTCAGGAAACCTAACAATAATGACAAGCTCTTCTATGTATACATAGCTTTTTTTTCCCCGGAAGATATATTAACAGGTATCCACAACGTGTATGCAAGCTACTCATCTCCCAATAAACACATCCTTTTATTTTTCAATACCTAGCATTTTGAAAGGTTTGACAAGTCGAACAGCATTTCTATAGGCAGTAAAATACAAAGCTTTTTAATATACAAAACTGAAATAGTGATTTCATTTTGCATATTGACTCTTCTCAGAATACTTTGAGGCCTGCAGGGAGCTTGCATAAGAAATTCTGATGAATTTATTTTGTCGTCCTCCTCTTAGAAGCAAAACAGCATAAATAGTAAAGTTGTTTCTCTCTACTGCACAACACACAGGCAAAAATGGCATAAATCATCTTTAAGACATCCATGGGGAAAGTGCTTTCAGAAGTCTGTTTGCCTAGGAGTTTACAAATAAGAGTTTAATCTTTGCACATCAAAGGTAACAAGTAGGACACAGGAATGGTTTATTGAAAGTCACTATTAGTTTGCTTCAGATCTGAACAGTAACCTGCTTTTTGGAAACCTGTCGAAAGAAGGCCCAGCTGTTTCATTTCAAGCCTGAACAAGTGTACCTGAGCACAGGCGTTATTAACTCCTCCGTTTACACTCAATGCATTTGCAGCTTGTTATGGCAGGACAGAGCCAACATTCCTGGTCTTAAGAGCGTCCAGATGGTTTTTACTTATAAACTGAAATCTGAATTTTATCGGTGTCTAATGCTTAGTTTAGAGACAATTACACCATCTAATGCCTTTTTTTTTTTTTCTTCTCTAAATTACTCCTATGTAGTCTCAACCTTAACTGCACGCTGATATGATTTGTGTCTGGTAAACTGTCAGAGGACTGAATTTTTATTGCGGATGTGATGACTGCAATGAACGTGTGACTCATTATCACATCTTTTATTGATGGGGCTGGGGGTTACACTGCAGGACACCAGCAGAGGAAGAAAGATGATTTGCAAATTAAACTCTGTGCAAAGAATAGCATCTTGCAGGAGGCTACGGCCATGAATTAGCCCCTCGGGGGAGGTTGGTCTTTACAGTCATGTTCTCACTGGTTTAGCATTTTTCAATCTCCAGTCTGATTTTCTTTCTTAATCACAGTCAGTTCTCTTTCTCTTTGCCCAGCCATGTTCTCATTGCTATATGCCAAAATGAAACCACTTAAATACCAAACACCCAGTGGTAGGTAGTTCACTATTTGTCTCTCCTTGAGAGCCCTCTCACATATAGTCAGCCAATCCACAAGTAAATCACTGCTCCTGAATGTCTCTTCTTCAAACACCTAGATATCCTGATTTTGTGACCTATTTTGTTTTTCTTCCCCAGCTTTCTAAACCAAACCAACATTCAGGCACTAACTCTGGCCAAACTCCCATATAACATACATTACTTTCCTTCCATTAAATAAAAATAAACAAACGCACAGCTTGGTGAAGACCAAGGGTTTGACAAAGTCCATGTATTTCTCATGAAGCAGCAAGAACTTTCTCAGCTCCCCATAAAGCCACTCCCTCTTAAACTTCCACACACCAAACCAACAATGAATGAACAGAGCCATGTAGACTTATTGTTTAAGTCGGCAACCTCTAACTATCTCAGGCAAGGCTTCATGCAGACTTTCTAGGAGGAGAACGGGCTTCAGGTAATTTTAAACTATTCATGCTCCCTCTCAGCACTGAGCTGGTGCAGGGACTGTGCGATATTTGGAGTCTATTAGAGAAGTTGCAGTTCTGGGCTTTGGCTGAGAGTTATTCATGAGAGATTTTGTCAGGAGCTGTTTCAGTGTGTGAGGAAGAGAAAATGTATTGGAAGGGACTGAGGATGGGACAGAAGAAGAACTAGGGACTGCACTTTAAACTGTGTGTTTACTGAGCTGAGGGAAAAAAAGACAACAGGAGTAACTGGAGAGTGTTACAAGCTTATCTCCGGAAAAGCAAGTGTGAGGAATGAGAATTATCCAGGACAGACAGAAAGGCACCTTTATTAAAGATAAACCATAGCATCGCATGCCACAATCTTGTCATGGGCTACAACTACAACAGAAAAAAATATTCTACCAATCTGCTTGGAAGATTTGATGAGGTGTATCACTGTAGATCTGTTGCAGTTTCTCTTTGTTTTGCTTTCTCCAGTTACCTCCCATTTTGTTTACTTTTTTATTGACATACTGCAACTCACAATCAGGGTATAGTAAAGTATATTTTTCACTAACTGATCATAGGTAACCTCTTGGGTAGAGTGAAAGAGACATGACCTCAATAAAGACATCAAACTGAAAATAGTTTCTCCTCCATAATTTTTTTCCAGCAAGTTTTACAAGTCAATGACTCTGCTTTCTCTTTACCATGATAATCACGTTCCTATTCACAACTCTACCTCTTCCTACCTGGAATTAAAAAATATTAGCTGAAATCTAGTTTTAATGTTACTGGGAGAAAAATGTTGAACGCATAAATGTGTCAGCATCTGTATGTGTGTGCCCGCTTTGCAAACATGAAAATATATATATATATATATATATATTTATGGGTTGCAGGGAAGGGAGGGTTTTGAAAGTCTCAAACCTTGAGGTCCAATGAGTGTTCACCTAGAAGGGAATGAAGCAGCTTGCAAGCTCCCACAGATAAACACCACTGTGTTTCAGGAATATATGTTGGCAGTGCCTGTGAAGCAACTTGCCCTTCAAATCCCTTTCAGGTGACAGGTGGGACTGATATCACTTTTCTCAGTCTGTGATGGCCATCACTAGTTCTTGGCAACAAAAGAGATCTGCACATCTCTGTATTTTCAATCCAACAAGAAGCTAACAAATATTTAACATCTGGCTTTCTTGTACAAGAAATCTATCAATTAAAAAGTTATTTTTCTGTTAAAGAAATAGCAAGTATTTTTGCTCACAGTCCCTAGAGCTATAATTTTTTCTTTAAAAAATACTTATAAAACAGGGCTTGGGCTAGATTCAACTGCATTTGTTCTGTACCACCTTTGACACTATTTAGAGGGAAAGTAATACTGAACTCATAAGAAACTACTCTGGACTGAAACTTAAAGATAATAAAAATCTACTTAATTCTTCTGACCATTTAAATGAGATAGTATATATTAAATTTCGATGTGGTGAGTATTCGGAGACCAAACAAGGATTCAGAGATCAAACAGGCAAAAAAAGCTCTTCCAGAGCCAAAGGCAATTGTCAGGAGTCTTTGGAGTCATCATAGATGCTACTGCTTTGGAAAGACCAGACACAACTTGACCTTATCTAGGAAGAGTCTTCTTTCACTTACAGAAAATAAGCCCTCAGGTCCCATCTCGTAATCACTTTAACCGGAATAAATTATACTAGTTAAAACTAATCACACTGTCATCAGCTTCACTCAGTGCTCACAAACCAACGAACACTCTGTCTGTTTGCATCTTTTTCTTCCTCACATCTGTGATTAAGACATGCAGCTTTTTAAAAATTATACTATTGAATTTCACCATTCCTTTATTGTTTATTGATTATTTAATCTTGGGGTTACTGATACAGTTAATTTTTTATTAGCATACTTTTGAAAAGTTGTGAGGAACTTTACATAGCTGACCTTTTGTTGCGTAGCTGGAGTCTAGATAAATTCATAAATACCTTGCCAGCATATACTAGTGTCCAGAAAAGATCACAAACTGCCCCAACTAAATCATAAGCATACTGAATGTCTCCAGTAACTGAGTTGCTAGTGACCAAAAGGCTATATTTATAAGGCAGAATGAGCAAGTTTTAAGCAGAGGTATTCATAAAAACAAAAAAGAAGAAAAGGAAGAAGAAGACAACATTATTTAACAGCAATTATTTTGGCTATGCCTGAATGAGCACACAGAGCTAACCACCCCAGGCTATCACCAGTTTTAAGCATGTGCTGACATCACCGCTCTGTTCAATGCAGTGCCACGACTGGCTTGATTTTGGAAAAAAGCTTTGCAGGGTACCTTTAGCAGCTGTGGCTGAGTTAACAGCTCATCAAAGTAGTGGCACAACAGACTGTCCTCCAGGACAATGAGATACTACCCATGACTTCTGTATAATTAAAAATGCAAGTGAAAAACGTGGCTCTGAGGAATATCTAAGGCATTTCCTGCTGAAACAGCTATTCTAATAAAGATTATCTTCCTATCAGTTGAGGGTATGTGACAGATTAAACATACGTTTTGGAAATAACACTGGGAGTCTGCTGAAATCCAATCAGTCTATAAATGACATGCAGCCTGCTATTTTTTTCTGCTGCTGCTGATGTACCTCCCTTTAAAGGTTTATAAAGAACTATTATTTTAACCTACAACAGGTTTTTACTGCTGCTCACTTCCACAAACACTGCACAAAGAAAGAATATACCCATTAAACTCATTTTTTTCTGCTTTTGTCCTTTGATGAGCTTGGGAGAGAAAAAAGAGAAAGAAATATCTCCCACAGGCAGCAAGTATGCCTAATAAGTGTGCTTGTGTTCCTCTAACAGGAACAATTCATTCCCAATTTTAATGATAGTTACTTCTTATGTGCCCTGCTATTCGCACAATTTTCTAAGATTTCAACACTTACAGTAATGTGACCATGAGTCCTTACCAGTGTTCAAAACCTGTGTGTGAGAAAATTTAAATTATTCCACAGCTTCCCTTGCTAAATGGCATCACATTGAGCCATGTTTTATTCATCAACCACAAGCCTGACTTTTTAAAAAATTTCTTCCCTGCTGTTTAAAACAGCAAAAAAAGCCTTTATGTCAGTCATTTGCTCTATAAACTGTAGCTCTGGGGCAGACTTCGGCCTCCAGCAAAACAAGAGTAACTTCATGGAAGTCTATGCAAACGTTGTATCAGAAAGCTGCTGCAAACCTGTGTTCAGAAACAGGATGATAATGTCAAGTGCTTTCTGCCACAGAGGATGCAGCTTTTCTTACCAGCACAGAAATCTTTCCTGAAAAACATGCTGTGATTTTTATTGTTAGTGATCTCCCCACCCACATTCATTTCATCTTGTAACCTACACTTTTATATGGCTGCATACACCTGGGTTTCTTCTTCTTATGAATGTGTCCAAAGCCTTCTGTGTCAAAGGTTTCATTGCAAAAAAACTCCCTTTTGGCATCATCAGCACAAGTTATTTTGTTAAATGTACTGTGGCAGGTCAAAGAATGAATACGGGCTTTGTACAATTTTGCAATAAAGCACTGAGAAATGCAATAGTGAGAGCCAACAGCTTATCCCTACCAGGCCGAATGGCCGAGGATGGATCTCTGATCTGAGGATGCAGTTCAACACATATGAATTGCATCTTAAGCAGTTACAGCTCCATCCTGCTTGTGTCTTAAGGCTCACTAAGGGCATAATTGTATTTAGACTACTGCTGCCCTACGTGTGCAATAATCCATATACCTTTACAATTACCCCAACATCCTTATTCAGTTGCATAGGCAAAGACTGGAAGACAGACACAAGATGTGCTTCTGATACATCTGTACAACAAATAACTGCATCGAAGGGTAAGAAGACAGGGAAAGTGGGATCCTTCGTTGTTTCTGTCTGCGTGTACTGTGTGCAAGTCACAGTCTATTGGTTAGAAACTATGAGAAGAATTAACATTTAAGGATGAAAAATTATTCTATGCAAATTTTCCTATTCGCCACTCAGGATGCATCTAGGACAAAAATAAAATGTGCCTAATTACTACCTGCAGAGCCATGGCTCTGCCTCTTATCTAAGTTAATAGCAGCCACAGATGGACAATCAAGAATAAAATTTGGCCAGTGGTCAGGATGAGAACCTGTGGAGAAGTTATGTTTACCACATCACAGACAATATAGTAAGGTTAAAAACAGCAACCTTCATCAATAATTGAGCTACCAGGCAGATTCAATTCTGCATCAGAAAGCTCCAGCAGGAAAAATCAAATGTGTACTCTTTATTCTGGCATTCAGCGATGTTTACTGTTTTATTAGAAATGGCAATAGGAAAGTGTTTCCCCTCTTTCATCTCACGCTCATGAATGTGACTTTCATAAGAAATAAACTGGAACAGCCACCAGCTGGTAACAAATTTCAGGTCATTAGTGCTGACTAGGGCTGAATTTTAAACCACAAATTTCCTTAGCTCCTTCAGTTCCAACATTGTTTTGCTACAATCCCTGCATCATATCCAAAACGCTGAGAGTATGTAGATCTCTTGATTTTAATGTTTAGGGTTTTTGTTTATTTTCTGGAGATGCTCTTCTATTGGGACCACAAACAGTCTGCCTCAGCAAGCTCTGCTAATAAAGTTGCAAAGTGCTTTGATGTACTGAGGAAAACCAAACTCCCTCACCAGCACTTTTTAGAGTATCTCTGCCAAGTACCTGGTAAATTGCTGAAAGAAACAACAGTTACACAGCCACCAGCTGCTGGTTTTTCCAGCATGGGGATACACAGTGCTGGACATGGTGGCATTCATGGAGAGCTTATGCGCCTGGTGAACTTGGTTTTGGAGCAAGACAGGCAGGCAGGCACTATGCTGTAGCACTGCACGAAGTTGCCATGGGTCTGGATATGTTAGGGAGGACAGCCTAGAGATGCCAAGCTAGTTTCACTGCAGCAACATTTCACTCATGCTCCAGCTCTTGCATTTTATCTTTTTTTCTTGCCCTTTTTGCTGTGCATCTTCTGGCCTTTTGAGTGACTAACCAAGAGCTGGGGTTTTGCAAGTGATTCCAGCAAGGAGAAGCCAGTGAAGTAGTTAGCCATCATCAGTATAACTTTATTTAGAAGAATGCCCAAACAGGAAAAAAAAAATTTGCCTAGGTTTCTGGTTTCATCTTTCCTTCCTTCCATGTGAGTAACATGGAGCTGACCATACTACACTCTACATACTCTTCCCTTGTAGATAATACTGCTACTGGCATCCTGTCCAGCTCATTTATTTTAACTTTCCCATTTCCAGGTCCAAAGCAGATGACACACAATGTCTCAGCTCCGCTGGCTGCAAGAACCATGAAAACAGTAACTAATTGAGCTTCATCCTCCACGTGAGGATTGCCTGACAGCAGTATATGACCCAAGGGCCTTATCCTTGCAGAGAAGCAAATTCAGGGGGAAAACTTTGTCGTACCCAATTAAAGCCCTCTTGGGCTACTGGAGATTATTCACCAAACATCTTAGCAGTGAATAATGTGGGACAGTCAGGCTGCTCAGCAGCAGCTTCAGAGGAGTGGTCCATCACCAAGCAGGTTCCCTGATGCTGATTAGCCCTGATTAGGCACCTCCCTCAGCTTCGGCAGCTGCTGGTCCAGCCCTAAGATGGGGTCTCCCTCTCTTTCCTTCTCCACCTCTGCGCTTCAGGATGCTGTTGCCAGGGCAACTTCTTCTACTGGGGTTTTAGGTTCAAATTCCAACATTTACCTATTGGGCGTTCATAACTCTTTGTTGTTATTTCCTCTCCCTTCACTCCCCCTTCAGTAGGTTTCTCTCAGCGAACCCATCTGGCAGATATTTAGCAAACACCCAGGTGAAAGGGACATGACCATGGGTGAGGAGACTGTTTTTCTACAGCAGAGGAGACTGAAATTAATTTCAGTCAGCCACAAAGCTTCAGCCTGCTCATCTCGTGTTTGGTGCTTTGTACCCTCAAACTCCAATGCTCCCACCCTTACAGCTGGTCCCAACACACCTGGTTATTTTGTGTGTTTTGTGGCACCGGGACTGTTTGGACACACACTGGGTATTAACACAAACATGAGCATTACATGCATGAAAAAATGAACTACAAAAAGTATACAGGTTTTGAAAAGGCATTTGAGATCTGGACAAAAAGGCCCAAGGCCACCAGGATCCTGTTGAATAGATGTGAGATTCTGCTTCATGCAAATCGCAGTGATTGAATCCAGGAACTTCAGGGTAATTTTGGATGTTCACAGTGAAATACAACCTCCTACTTTCCTGAAAGTCAGGTGGACGGAACACTGAAGGGGGTTTTCCCACTCTTTCAACCTGGTACCTCTACACTGTACACTCTTGTCATGGCCACACACAGATGCTATACAATATGCATTGTGATTTTTTCCTTTATCATTTAGTGTTATTCTCTCATGCACATACCCTGTCTTGCCAAAATAATACATAGACCTAGCTCATCTACACATATCACACTGCCAAACTGCTTTCAACTGCCTCTGCTTGGGGCAGGCATGTATGCCCCAGTACATATTAAAACTATTTTAAATGAAGAATCTGCTAATTTCAGCAAAAATTAATCCAATCCATAATGAGATAACCTACTCTGCCAAGCAATTAACACATTTTAAATGGTCAAGCTGCATCTGAAATCTCCTTATTCTAAAGGAGACTGGTTCCTGACCTTAACTAAATAATTCACACCCACTAACACAACTATAATTGCAGCCTAGTAGCTCTGAAAGTGCTTGTTCCAGAATGGATATCTGAGGCTTACTCTCAAGCCCAGAGGCAATCACATTTATTATGTTTTGTAGTAGGCAATCACAGGCACAAGAATTAAAATCTGCTTTGAAGAAAAACCCTTTCCAGCTTCACCTGTTTGTCTGGGAGATCAGATTTTTAAAGGGGAAGGAAAAGGAATGACGAAAGTGAGCCATCACTGTTGGGTATGTTTTGTACATGGGAACCACAGTGAAGGAGCAGTTCAAAATGTATCACCCTGTTCAATTAGGGAGTGGAAGAAATGAGAGTGTCCGTAGGTTTTAAAATGTCATGACATTATTGTACAGAAAGAAAAGTAAGAACAGGATATCTAGAAAGGTCTCTTTCTTCACTTCCAGGTAAAATTGCAGAAGACCTTACAAATTAGACGACTAAGTATTTAATTAAATTGCTGATCAAAGTTTCTACCAAAGGCAGAAAAGAACTGGAAGGTAGTTTTTGTCTTGTCCCTTTATGATGCATAAATTTCAGCCCTGCACTAAATACATTTTCAAAAGAGCACTATATTGTGAACTTTGTCAGTGGAGGGTATGTGTCTTGATTGGTAGAGTACTCTATTCCCCAGTGGCACTGGCTGCCTTTTTACATTGAATTTCTAAGCCATCCTTTTATTGCAGCATGTATCTGTGAAAGCATTCAGTGGTGCAGACAATAACAAAGCACAAACAAAGGGTGTTTGTATTTTAAGCCATATATTGTAAATACAGAAAAGATGACCTTAAACTACTTATTACAGTAGGAAATGGCAATGAACAATATTCAGGTTCACTTGTTTGAAATTTTGTGTTTAGGGAATTGTTTGCCTGGGGAAAGAGGTGGGGGAGGATCCAATGTTTCCTGGTCTCTGGCTGGCCTCAGTTTGGGGGTTTTGAAGGGTCGCATGCAGCACAGCGAGCCAGCTGTCGTACGCATTCAGGAAACACCAACTGAAATTCCCACTGAAAGTTTTTAAAATGGAAATGTCGCAGGAGCTAAGACTGCTCAGTGAAGGCTATTTTTCTTGAGCCTTTAGGAAGCCCTAAGAAAAAAGTGTCTCAGTTATCATTTTCCTCTGGTAAAGCCCGTAGTTTACCCAGTTTAGGCCATGGAGTTGCCCGGAGCACAGCTGGTGAAGGCAGCACTCCTCCACCTCCGTGTCTGGCCAGCACCACCAAGATGGAGCACAATTCAGAAATAACTAAGGTGGGTTGCATCAAAGAAATAACAGACATGGTTACCAGGTTTCTCCTGTTATGGATATAATCCCCAGGACCTCACAGTCAGGGGATGAGTCCTTCAAAGAGCATTTCTGCTTTGAGTTTCTGTAAGAGATGAATTATTTTACTCCACTTTGGTTTCCTTAGCATCCAAACTGATCAGGAGAAGAAATGCTGTTTACTTCCAGAGCCTGCCCACTTGCACAGCACATTGCTGGCAAGCTGGCCCTGGGGTTTGCTGACAGAAGGGGACAAAAAGGGGGGAAATAGGGAAACAGGGATTTCTGAAGACAGAGGTTCTCTCTGTGTCTTCCACCCAAGAAGAGAAACAAAACCAGACAGTGGTGAGAAGAAAAAGAACAGAAGAGGTAAAAGCAGTGCTTGGAAGCAAAAGGCTACAATGAAGGCTTGTACCTTTAGAAGAGGGCTGGATCTTACACAGGGCTAAAAGTAGGAACTATGAAAACCTGCACGCTGCTCAGGGAGCCACCTGAACTTCTCAACAGGTGTTAACAGTTGTTCAACAGAGGAAGGTAGAGCTGAAGACCACTCTGCTGCCAGCAGCCTTGCTCTCTCCTGGAAGGAGGCATCAGCCTAGCCTACAAGGGAGGGGGCTGCCCCCACTTCCAAACAAACGCATTTTCACTTGCTGGGAGCACCAAATCCTGTTCCACAGTTGTCTGGGGAGATTTCTTCCTGCCTCTCCAACCATGCAATGGAAATTTCAACAAAGCTGTATGATTGTGATCTTCCCAGTCTACTTGTTATATATACACTTTATACAATTCATCTTAATAGATGTCAGCCCCGGTGCTGGAGAGAGTAATCTGTGCAATAGGATAGTGATTACACCAGTCACCCATCTCATTTCCACTTCACAGGTCAACGAGTACCTCAGAAAAAAACACTTTAAAACAGCACTTGTTTCTTCCCTGAGGAGGACTGGGTCTAAAAGAAAGGACTGAAAACAAAAATTCCTCATTCTGTTCTCACACTAGAGAGAACAATCTACCCTGTGGAGAAGGCTCATCCCACATGATTATGGCAAATTGCAGAGAAGTTGCGGGATCTTCCAGCACAAGGATCCAGAAATTCTGTGGTTTGCTATACCTAATGGAACAAGAGGAGAAGGATCTATTTCAGAGTTCCCATCTCTTGATAACATGAGTAAACTAAGACAGGTCCCCAAAATCCCAGGAACCTAGGGAGGAAGCAGTGTACTCCCTTCGGTACTTCATATCCAAGCTGTTCCTCATGCTCACATCTACTTTCCCTACATCTCAGAGGTGGGGATGGCACCCATATTCCCCCTCCCAGGAATAGGAGTAAGGCCAGGTCAATAACCCGAAGTCACTAGCCAAAAAGTGCTCCCAGATCCGAAAAACATCCCTGGTTTTTCACCTGAAAAGAGTGGCATGATTTAAGCACTAAACCTTATAAGAGAATTCACAAATAAAATTAGCAACTAAAACCTGAACGGCTTTGTCTACCCCAAGGGTGAGCACTGAGTCCGGCGTGACACCAGCTCCTCGCATTCGGGGAAGCCTGAGCTGCTAAGCCAGGACAGAGAATTGTACTAGGCAATAGGGTACCTGAAAGTTAAAGTTTTCCAGTCCCCGAGTTCCCTTTGTAGATCGGGAATATTTAGGTCCCCGCTTCCCTCTGTGGAAGCAGATCAGCAGACAGATACACTCACGGGGTGAATTCACCCCCTCCCCCCGCAGAGACACAGCCCCCCCCAAAGCTCCTTGCAAGGTGGGGGCAGGAAGGGGTATTTCTTACCGCCGACACCAGCTGCTTTTTCTGTAACTTTATAAAACGATCACTGAATTTGCTGAAAACTATAAGGTGGGTGTGTGGGGGTGGGGGAGGAGAGGGGAGTGTTATTACGCAGTAAAAAGGGGGGAAGAGTTGCTACGAAGCAAAGCAACAGATACCAGCAGCAGACAAAATACGGTTACAGCAGTGGGATGCTAGCGATCATTTTCTCTCGCTAGCAACAAACGCCCGGTTACTTTAAGAGCATCTGGCGAAAACCGAACAGCGCCCCCTGCTGGGGCCGGCGGGCACGGCGCCGCTGGCGGGCACGGCGGCTGGGGCCGGTTCCTCTGCTCAGCGACGTCGGTGCTTTCACAGACGAGGCAACGGCTGATGAATGCTGAAGATTTCAGAAGTACCCTTTGCCTTTCATTAAAATGCCTTACAAAATGTTTTCTAAAGGTCAAGCTGCTCCATGCGGTGCTCAGTTTCTTTAGTTTTTCGAATGATGAGGGAGACAAAGGTGTTGTTTTAATTTTTTTTTTTTTTAATTTACACTCTCCAGTGCACTAAAAGCCCAATCAGTAAAGCACTTAAGCAAATGCTCACCTTTAAGCATCTAAGTGGCTTCTCTGATGGGGGCGGAAATAATTGCATTTCCTCAAAGTCCCGTAGAGCAATCAGGGTAAAAAAGAAACATGCTTATGAAAGTGTCTCTTATTTACCAAGGCATCACCCAGATATATTGTAGATTCAGAATAGTGAATGAAAAAAAAGCAATGAAAAGAGTATGTGAAGCAAAAGTTTAGGTTTTAGGTGAAGAAAATGTATACATTGTAAAATCACTCCACCGCTTGAATTAGAACTAATAGAAAATGGATCATTTAGAGTCGTTAGTAACTTAGTATTTAGTAGTTCAAAAAAATTTACATTACCTTTTTATATTTATAGACTTTGCAGAACTGATGCTTATAACCTCAGACTCTTCCTGGACTTTTTAATATACTAAAAGTCTTTCTTTACTTGTGTGTCTAAGAGCATCATGAGCAATGACAATACTAATTTTACAAACTTTATACCAGCTCTAGTTTTACACTTGAGAAACTCAGAGTGTCTAAAGCTAGAATTTAAGCTGTGCTTATCATTCTTGGGTGACCAACCTGAGCTACCTATGGAGTCTGTTTCAGATATAAGAGATTATCACTTTATGAACAATGCAAAGAAGCTGGAAAGGGAATAATTTAAAAAAAAAAAAAAAAAAAAGAAAGGACCTCTAATGAAAGTATCCTGCTGAGGGTTTTTTCATAGAGAAATATATTTTTGGAATAACTTGTAATTAAATTGTGGGCTTCAGTGCTACATTTTGTTAGGGATATCAAAAGTATAAAAGTATGTTCCAAAAGGATTATCTAAATTCATGGATGATAACTCCACCAAAGAGCTATAGTGCTATATTCTTGTTTCTCAGAATTGCCTTTTTGTAGTCATATGTATATTCAAAGCACATTTTCAATCAGCTCCTGTATCAGCTGTGAGTGTGCTCAGCACCACCACAAATCTATCCCTAGGTCTTTCCTACTGTTCTCCAGGCAATGCGATACACATCATTAGTGGCCAACTGTGATCATTTTGTCTTGCAGCTTACCACCCCATCTACAGAAAGGTTTTGAGCACCCATGTGCAATGTGATCATCTCTGTAGGCAGCCAGGGAGCCTCAGAAGAGCCAGCCAGCTCCTTCAGAACAGTGGAAGTTGCTTAAATCCCTGGTATCCAGTTTTCCCTAAACCGCACTAGGATGGGATTTCCTTAAATGTTGGTGATGTCTCTAACATCTAGTCCAACAGAGAGCACACTTCCAGGAAAAGGTTCATGCTCCAAAGGGAAACTATTACTCTGGAAGAAAAAAACCAACACCCTTCTAAAACTAGGTTGGTTGATTCAGGACCTGGTGAGTGGCTACAGCTGTCATGAGAAACTAAACCAAGTGAGAGTGATAAGGAGCATCTAATACCCACCTTGGCTGTGAGCAGGCCCACAAACACTTATTTCCAGCCACACAAAAGCCACCTGATAGCACTTGCTATCTGTACCAGATCCAGCAGGCCCTGGTGCAGCATTACCTGTTCTGGGATCAGAAGCTTTCATTTCATAATTAAGTTCCCACGTCAATTCTCCAAGCATCCTGCATTGGTGATTTAAGAGCTTGTTAAGGAGGAAAGCAGTGGGGATGTAAACACAAAAGGCTGAATTTAATGAAGAAGAAGAATAGGGCATGAAAAGCAGCTCCATGGTTATGAAGGTATCTCTACTGATCTAAGAGTGGAGCAGGAGTGCAAGCAGAAGACAACTCTGGCAGGAAAGCAGATAGAGACAGACAAGCTTTGGAGACCACCACGCCTGTCTTATGGGGAAAAAAAAAAAATCTCATTTCAACCTTTGAAAATGTGATTGCTCCTGTGGTTTGCTACTACTGTCATCTGACAATGAGAGAGGTGGATGAGTGACCAGCCGATGCAGGAGGTGATGCAAGATTAGGTTTTACTGTGAGAATAAGTGAACATACAGTAAGAATAGTGGCCCACTAACTGGAAGATCACCAAGTTCCTCACGCAAACTGCCCAGGTTTGAATCTTTTAGTTGCTGAAACACATTGGGGTTTTTTCCCTAGGAAGGGAAAACCAAGTCTATCTGAGAAAGTAAGTAAGGTGATTTTAGAAGGAAAAATGGGATTATGACAAATTTCTTTTTATTCTGTATTTTACACGTAAAGTGCATGATATTGTACTTTATCTCATTCTGAACTAAAACACAGGACTGATAGGAATACATTTTTCTGGAAAGTAAACACGATGGGGAGTCCTGAGGCATCTCACACGACATACATGTGCACCGTCAGGTATATGCCAATACACATATAGGTATATGCCTATATTTTGAGTCCAATAAGTATGTCTGGCAGTACTTCTAAACAATGGATTGTCTCTGGAGCAAAGGGACAGGAGCTTCATTTTTTTGTGGGATTAGCTCTTGCAATGTGCAGCACAGCTGCAACTGACTTTTTAACATAAGGAAAATCACACTACTGTACAGTTACACTCTCCCAGCTAAATTTAATCCCATGTATTTTTATGCCTGTCACAAATAGATAGGATTATTACTGGGAGTTTGCCACAAGGGGGGAATCAAATGTGTTATTATGTTTTTAAAGACAAGTGGGTCTGTCACTGATGCCCTAAAGCTTTTTGCAGAATGCAATGCCTGGTTCACTTCTCAGCTGCTCTACTCCCAAGGCAGAGGACTGTACTGCTAATGATCATTTTTAGATGCCCAGGCTCAAAAGAATACTGGACAATCTCCGGCCCGATGCAGCGGGACAGTCCGGCTGAATGGATCTTAGGAAGCCCATCCAAGGAGCGAGCACAAGCCTGATGTACTCCCCAGCCCAGTCTTGCTGATCCACCTCCAGCACGGAGGCAGGATGCGTGATGGCAGCCAGGGTGTGCAGAGGTTGCTGTGGTACTGCAGACCCGGCTTCCTCCGTGAGTATAAGCCATGCCCTGAGTGCAGTCTTGGGTTTGCTGCGCCAGGAATCACTCTCTGGTTCTCTTTTACTAACAGTCATATACTCCCTCTGCACTGAATTTTGAGAGGGCCTACAGTCAAACTACAACATAAACGTGGCAACAAAATCCACTTACGGATTTAGCATCACATACCCACTGTGATACATTACAGAGCCCTGGTCCTTTCAGCAGCCCACAGCTGGGTTTGCTTCTTGCAGACACCAGGGACAGAAGGTGGCAGCTGGTGGGTGCCCAGGTCACCGAGACCGCACCAGGTGAGAGCTGGAGCCCTTTGATTTGATGTAGCCAGAATGCTTCCTCCTGGGACAGCCCTCCTGAGAGTGCTCCAGCCCACTGCCACCCACTTGCTGACACGTGGTAGATGCTAGAGACACACTGGCTATCTTCAGAAGGCATTGCTGGCTGCGTTTACATGCTGGAAAAGGAAACAAGTACCATATAGTACACAACCCTGCCATATGGCAACTAATTCCAAGTATTCGTCCCTAAAAAAATGTTGGTGGAAGTCCTGCCAACACCAATCACTTAAATAGAGGAGATCATTTGCTTCGAATTTTGAGGGAGTGTTAACATAGAAAAAAATTTTCATTTCTGACCCACTTCTGCACTTGTATCACAGAGTGCTCACACTTCTGACAACTGCGATAAGGCTCCTCATGTGACTATTTCCTGACCTTACTTTCCAAATTAGATTTGCCAAGTGTTGTCTGCAAGCTGGCAATGAGAAGCAAAACCAGCCATCAGTTCCTGCATACGATGTTCTGAGACAGCAGCTTCAGGTGCTAAGTCTCGAGATCAGTTCCCTGCAGCTCTTGAAGATGACGGAGGTTTTTCACTAGGTTTTATATCTATAACTATCACACGTAATTGCACTGAGTTATCAGAGCTATTGCCTATATGCATTGGGATGTATCCACTGTCTTTGCCCACTAAGGGATGGCTGAGTTACATACACAGGGTCCTTCAAGTGAGTCAGATGCTAATTCAGCGTATTTCCAAGATATTTGCCCGTGGTTGACAGATATGACTCACGAGATTTATGCCCTTCTGGAGAGGCAAGTGGAGGCCAGACTGGGGCATTCAAGGCAATTAGGTTGCTACACTTAGGCAAATAAGTCCACATAACCCTTAGGCTACGCTGGCCCTAGATTAGCCCATCCCTACAGCCCAAGAATAGCCACGTGTTGTACAGCCCCTCCACAGCTTCACCACCAACCACAAAACTCCCTGGAGCCAGCAGCAGCTGCTGCCTTTGAACAGCCGTGTCCCCCCTAGCGAATCACTGGAAATCCCTGTAAATTAGTCCCAGAATTTTCTAGGTTGTAACAAGGCTTACAGCAGAGCCAGGACTAGCAAAGCACAAGCGTGGCAAAAAAATCATTCAAGTGATGACAAGCAACCTAAAGGAGCAGCTACAGTTATGTAGAGCTATGTCTTTGTGGTTTAAAAATATGAATACTTTTTAATAGAAAGGTGTGTTTATTGATCACGTTCAGCGGGCTACTTACAATGAAAGTTTAATTAAAACTCACAGGTAGGCTATGCAAGACAGGAAAAAAATTACTAGCTTCTACTGAGAAAAAAATTAGTTTTATCCTCAAACTTTTGACCCCAAACAACAAAACACACAAATACTTGACTTCAAAGTTTCCAGTATCAGTGAAATAAAAAATAATGGGATTTCAGAGTGTTTTGAATCAGCCACAAACTTAACTTCCCTGCTGTATCCTATTTCAATTATATTTCATCATAAAATATGAAGGTCATGGAGAGAAATTTTTAACTGCTTTTGGTATTTCTGAACAAATTTCTGGAGTCACCCATCTTGTAAAATATGGATTTGCAGAATTCCCTAAATTGAGTGGGTCAGGAAAAGTCACAAACCTTCTGGTATAACAAAATCACAATTCAGCATGTTGGCAAACTCTAGGTCCAGTTTTTGGAGTAGAACAGTATAACCTGCATTGTTTAGGTTAGGGTTTTGCAATGGTTTAGTTGAGCTAAGAGATTCTGTTTTCCTTCAATTAACATAGGCAATCTGTGTAGGTAACTGTACAGGATGGGTGCAAAAGACATAGTCAGCTTTAGGTAAAACCTGGAAATGAGCATAGATAATGCAAACAGCGGGCAGATTACATGGTCATTTTAACCTGGCATATATGCCAGTACTCACCTTGTAACTACTACCTAGTATCACAGTAGAAAGAATAGAATTAATGCTGAGCCTGTAGAAAATCACCTTCAGAGTGTGGCCATTTAGCCACCAAAACCCAGGAATGGTCATGGCTCATTGATTGAATGCCATGTCATTAAAGTACAACTCAAAAACATTCAGAGGCACTCTTACATGTGAAAGCACCATGCCTGAAGAAACAGTGCTGTCAGGTAACTCACCCAGCAGTTAAATGTTCAGAACCTGGAGATATGGGCAGGAACTCCAATCTTGGAGCTCCACTATCACATTATAAAAATGATTGATATTCCACAAGTTGCACTCTGAACATCATGTGCAAAGATAGCCTCAAGAATTCAAAGCTAGACAAGAGTCATCGTGTGTTGATTGATGGCCTTGTGTCACTCCGGTTTATGGGTTATGACCACTGGAGACTTCAAAATGAACTAAGCCAAACATAACAGCATCCTTTGCTCAGTGAAGCAAAGATGCAGGACTCAGAAAGCGAACTGTTCTGTCAAAAAATAAAACACTTAGCTCAAAAAATCTGCCAGACTTTCAACACTTTTGACAGCTTCCATATTCAATGCATGCAAAAGCGAGACTGATGAATGCAGACAACGCATCCAGAATGCTTCTTTGACATTAAAAATCCCTAATCCGGTATATTATACTTAAACACTTCACACATATCTTTTGTGTAGGTCTCCCTCTCTTGAATGCTCTATAGAAGAAACATCTTCATTAAAGCAAACAAAAATAAACTACTCTTCCTGTACTGGGTAGCATTAGAAGTTGTCCTTGCATAAAGTACAAAACTATGCTAATACTTTAATGACCCTGATGAACAGCACATATTAACCGAAAAATAGCTATCTTTTAAGCATACAAACATCAAGTGTGTTCATCTTGCATTAGGACTGTCATTTACTGTGACAGGAAGAATTTTTCTCAGCATGTGAAATAAAACATATTATAATAATGGTCATAATTACCCAAGCCTTCAAATTCAACCATAGCTGTTACAAGGACATCACTTAGTAAGATATTTGCTTTTAATTTGCAATCTTCTGTTCTTTAATTTCATTAGGAATCCTTATGTCTCACATCATTCTTGTTGAAAAAGAAAAATCACATAAATTTGGACTATTAATATTTTGCTGAACTTCCTGCCATTTGGAAAGTTCCAAACAGCACAGAGTTTATGAACTTCCACCAAATTCAACAGAGTAGTTTTACATCAGACACAAGCAATCTAAGGAAAGACACCTATCCAAATTGGTAAAATAAGTGACCATATTTTTCTTCATTTTGTGCTGAAGGCAACATAAAAGTTGTTAACTGAGATTTAATGGTCAGTAGTGATTTTCCAAGAGACTTTTTTCCAGCACAATTAGAAGAGTAAAGAACAAACATTTTTAAAAGGTAAGAGTTTTTCTAATTAACTCAGGAACCATGCTGTCACACTTCTGTCATTCATACAGTTTAGGTCAAAACACAAACAACTGACTGGCCATTTTTTATTCCTATAGCTTTCTTATTTCATGTCTGTTTCGACTTGAAACTCTACTTTTCTTGTTGGGAAGAACTGACAGCAAAATCCTGTCTTTCTGTCTTGCAGATGACACAGACAATCGTGTACCTCAGCATCCCAAGGAACAAGGCTGGAGCTACAGGAACAGAAAGTATGACACTGAGTACACAGAGAAACAGAACGTCATGTGCCTCCTTTACAATCTCTGGACAAGAGGACTGTTCTCTCTGAGATATGCTGTTAAGTAGAGTGGAAACGGTATCTGTTTAGTGCAGAATTTTCATATGCTTCTAAGATTTTTTTAAAGCCTTACAATGAATATCACAACCAAGCTCTTCTCCCATTAAATTAATAGACACATTACCCTACATTTTTATGGAAGCAAGACTAGCCATGCACTTTAGAAATGAGGCTATTTATGCAGGATTTCTTTCAGACCTTCTGTTAAACATTTTGTTGGACAACAAAGACTCAGACTAAAGAAGTTTCTTTGTTTCTACATATACATGTGTTTATATATAGGTTACTGTCCCTCATATAGGGGCTTGTGGGTCAGACTACTTCAAATGTACAGCTCTGATCCCATTTTATTGGGGGGCATAATAGAGTCTGGATCTAACTTGCCTAACTTCAGGAACTTGGAAAGGCGCCTGAGTTAGGAGTCAAGGTGCTTTCGCTGCCCCAGTTGCCAATGAAGATAGGTAGACATCCACCAAAGCAATTCAGTTGCATCTAAGGCTGCTGATACCATGCATGTGCAGTTTTATACACGCAAAGGAGGACCTCACATGTGGCAAAGCACCTAAGTGCTGCTAAAATATGGAGAGATTCCTACCAAACATGTCTCAATCACTGAATACAAACTTTAACTGTGTGATTCTCAGTCATACTAGTCCCTGATGTGAAAAGACAGCTTGTCAGACTTGGATGTTCAGAAAAGCTTTTTCTAATCATCTTTCCACTATACAGGAGTTACACAAGAACAGAAGGGCACCCACAGGCTGTACGAATACAGCCTTTGACACCTCACTATTTGGTTTCATTGCTGTGGTATCTTGAGGGAAAGAGAACAGATATTTTAAGCCCAAAAGTTATGTCTTGAAGCATGAGAGCTTCTTCCTCTTTAATGCTGCCACAAGGAATAGCACAGTCCTCAGTCCGCCATGTAACGCTGAAACACAGGTCATTTGTTTCAGAATGGCATGAGTTCTTCAGAAAACATGACACTGCTATTTGTTTTTATGCCAGTGGCCTGAAGGAAACAGGTTAACTGATTTATTGACCTGTGGGAAGAAAAATACATGGCAACATCAACAGACTTTATGAATCCTGTATCAACTCCTCTCCTAGTTATGTACCCATGCAATTCTGTTAATGTGAATGGTACAGTCCCCAAAAGTGCCTAAATGAGAGGAGAAACACATCCACTCAGCTCTGAGTAGATTTTTATCAATAAGCTGAAAAAACCCCTAAAAGAATATTTAAAAAAGGGGAGGACACATTTCTCACTTTAATATTCCCACCTGCATCCGTTTCAATAACATCACAACAGGCAAGCTCGGTAGGACAGTGAGGCCAGCTGTTGCTAACACCAGGTAACCTCATCCTGGTATTCATCCAGCTGTTAAAGTGCTCTTTTGTTATGAGGCTGGAAAGGGGTGCAGATTCCAGTCTGCTTCAACCGAAGCTCTGGAAATTTTCAACTACTCAAAATGTCTTTGTGATTTACAATGTGAACAGACTTTTCAAAATACATAAAATACCTTTAAAATGTCTACCATTAAGGATCCACCATTGTAAATTAAAGCTGGCTGCCTCTATCAGAACACACAGGCAAGCGAAACACAGAAACTTCTTTATTTCTGAAGAGTATTAGATTTTATGCTGTTAATGAATGTTCGTGATAAAATGTTCATGGTAATAATTTAATTTTTGTAGTCACACGAAAATGAATAATTTTTACAGCTTTGCTTTTCCCCACTGCATTGTGTTTAACAGAGTAAGATCTTTTTACAAACCCTGCATAAAGGCAGCCCTGCCAAGAGAGAAATTTGTATAAGCCTTACTAGTAGGAGTTTCTGTTTGCTCAGGTATCTCACATAAAATGTTTTTTCTGCTACCTAATAAGAATTGTGACACATGGACCTGTTGTACTGGAAAAAATGATAGCATATATGTTCAAATTTTGGGTTTCTGTAGCATCTGGATTCCTTTCTTTAAGTTACGAAATAATCATGCAAGGATTTCCCAGCACCAAGCAGCACTAGACTGAAGAAGTAATATTGTTGGGCCTGAAGAATTTCAGAGAGGAATTTGGCTACTGGTCACAAGTTCAACATTGCATGAAAATTTCTGAATCTGCTTTCTGAAGCTTCACACCCAGAGAGAATTTCCTGTCTCCAAACAGATGTTTGTAAAAAGGAAACTGGAGTTATAATTTGGTTGGCTAAGCAAATGTCTTCTGAACTGGGAATGGCAGTCTTCATGCGAGGAAGTCTCAGCTTGAACAGCAGATGTGCCACTTAAGCAAAACTCCATTTAATTGTTCCAGATGAAAGGTCAAGATGTTTTAGTGCCTAAAGTAGCAGCGGGTATAGCTTGAGCATCCTGCTATACCACCAGTAGAGTCAAAAATTAAATTTTCAATCTCCAGTCTTCAGCTGTAATGAAGTACGTGATTCTTCTCAGGAAATAAAAAAATAATTGCACAAGTTTGATGGTGTTTTGCTCTGACCTGGGTTTCTAGTTTCACGTAGCCTCAGTGGAAGACTGCAGTTGCCACTAGCCCCGGGGGATCTGTATGACAGTAGTGAATCCAAAGCAGTGAAACTATTTTGTCTCAATCACATCCTGTCTAAAGGGTAGGTGTATACAGGGGTTTAAGAGGAAATTAATTTTCCCTGGCTTGCAGGCTGTTTTGTTCTGCTGCTGTGGTACAAACACTCAATAAAGGGCCAAATTGAGGCCTCAGAATGAAATGCCAGTTGAAAGAGATACAGATATGAAATGATGGCAGTACACAAAGTCCACTTCAAAGGTTTGCTTACATCCATAAAGAAAGCTCAATAAAGTGATCACGCAAACAACCTGTTGCATAACTTCACTTAATGCAAGTAGAGGTGTTCACATGAAGCTGTGCTACAAAGCAGATGTTTGGCTTGACTGGAAATAACTTGCACATCAGTTCATCAAGAGTCATTAAAAGAACCCCCACTATTATTGTGGCATGAAGCTTGGATTCAGATCCATAAATGCAATACACGACAACTTAGTCTGTTTAGGAGAACTGGAATCCTGGATCGAGCTTCAAGAATGAGATTCACCTGCTGATACAAAGGAATCAACAGAGAGCTGTGGACAACTTACATAATTTCTTGGAGTGCCTTTTTTAAAAAGCATTTCTTTCCTACTATGATTTGGCAGTTGTAGGGCAGGTTGACACAAAAGGATGGAGAAAATAAATTACTTTTCCACTTAGCACTGCACTGCTCCAAGGGAAAGGACCATAACTGTTCCGTTAGCACTTGCTCATCAAGCCATGCATGCCTGCTGCCTGGAAGATTGGACCCATACCTTTCACCTGCAGTCTGTTGGCTCTTCGGTTACATCTGCTCTTGGGCCACATCTGTCTTCACCTCTGCTTGCTCATCACAGCACAAACTGGGGTCTTGGCGCACCAGTCCCCCATAGCATCTGGCACAAATTCTGGGGCTTCCTTTGGGGAGAAACAAGTACATAGCTGTGACAGGCACCTAAAATTAAGCAGTGCTCCCAAGTTCTCTAATGCAGACTTTTGCTACATCCATGTTTAAGTTTAAGCCTGAGAATGTGAACAGCTTCTATCCTGTCTATATCAAGCAATGCTGCCTGCATTAAATTGTCCACACTAAGCTTGCTAGCAGTGAAGTCTGCAGCCAGCTGTGAATCATGTATTAACATGCTAAGTAATGTTTGTAAGTAAATTCCATTGTTTCGTATATATAAAGGGCACCAAGCTGTAACTGTTGATTACAGGTTTCTGTTTTCCCCTTGTGGCTCTAAACCAAATCTCATTTACGAGTGGGAATGTGTTATTCTGCATAGTGAACACCTGACCTTTTATTTCTACAAAGTAATTTCCAGAAACAATGCCAAAAGCATGTAGTGCCACTGACAGGGTGACACTACAGCATTTCATAAGCATATTTTCTTGGGAAAAGTATTTGGGAAAAGCTGCAGGATTCCAATTAAACTTTATCACCTAACTATGCACGCCCACGATAACAAGATCGTATATTAATATGACTGTGACCCCAACACACGCAGAGCTGGTCGGTTATACACACCGTGGGCTGCAACACTTCCTCTAGCAGGAAACTGTGCTGGAGAGAGGATACTTAAAGCAAAGACATTTCTGGAGTGTGATGGCAGTGGGACACGAGTGCTTTACTGACAGGGACAGCACTTAGGTATTGTGCTTAAATGTCCTGGACTTTTCATTCTGTGTTTACACTTAATATTTCCCCTTAGTATTTATTTTGCTATTATATAAATATATCTGTGATTATTATCTCAACTGTATCTGGCTGCAACCCAGACATTCACTAAACAACCATAACAAGATTGGTAGTACCGTTCCTATTTTACAGATATACCTGTAGGATTGCCCTTGACAACATATGGGCTGTGACAGCCAGGAGTCTGCGACAGGACTTGTCTGTGTTTAACTCTAGATGTGTCCCACAATACCAAAAGTTTTCATTGCCTAAGCATGCTCATCGACTGATAGTCAGGTCAGTTTAACTCAAGTCACCAAGAAAGAAACATAGACAACCAGCTTTTAAAGATCAAGAAGGCTGAAAGTGAAACTTGGGCCTGTCCAGACCACTCTAGTTTCTCTGGAGTATGCATTTTTCTGAATGAGGAATACAGGTTAGTATCTAAAGATTTCAGTAGCTTTCAAGGTAATGTTAAATCTTTTTAACATCTTTGGGAATAAAGAGTGTGTTTTGTCCAGCAGAGGGAGACTAGAGTGTTAGAGAAATGTAATATAAACACTAAGCAAAACAAGGACAAAATTTTTTTCACTCAAATGTATCAGCCATAGATTTTAGTATAGATTTTAGTGTATAAGACATAGTACCCTAGATCATACAGACAACTGAATATAGGGAAGTTCTGACAAAAATGAGACTTAAAACTGTATTATAGTGCTTGATTCTGATGTAGGATTTGTAGCCTTCATCCCACTTCAAGTCTGATACCGTGCAAATAACAAAAGAAAACACACTTTTTCTAACATGATTTGAAAGTCCTGCTGTGTTTCTTGATTAAATTTTAAATGCAAAAATATTCAAATCCGCGTAAAATTTAGATTAAAAGCAGCCTCCTCTGCCTTTAAATAGCTTGAGTATTATTCATGTCCACTAGCCTGAGAGATTTCTTGTTCAAGACATTTCTTTCAGATGGTTTTAAAATCTGATGTAATACATTCAGTGAGTTTTTTCAGTTACTCACATTCTTTCAAATGTTCTTTCTCTACATGAAAATTACCCCTGAAACACTCATCGCGGGGCAAGTAAAAAAAAAAACAAACTAATGTAGAAATGTTAGGACTTTCCATTAGTTAATGAAATAGAACCTTTTGGAAGAGATCTGGTTGCAGACATCTTCAGTAAGAAATGTTCTAGTAATTTTTTTAAAAATGAAAGCATCACATCGTAATGGGAAACATACTTTATTTCTTAGATATTCCCTTTGCATTTTTTTTAAGCTAGAAAACTTAAAACTGATATATTTAATAGGAATGAAAGAAGAGATTTTAAAGAAGATCTCACCTGAAAAACAGAAAAAAATCCAGCATACACCCGACTCCAGAATCTGGAGGGCTAACAGAAGAAAACTGCGTCTTTATTCATAGAATCATAGAATCACAGAAGGTTTTGGGCTGGAAGGGACCTTGAAGATCATCCAGTTCCAACCACCCTGCCATGGGCAGGGACACCTTCCACTAGACCAGGTTGCTCAAAGCCCCATCCAGCCTGGCCTTCAGCACTGCCAGGGATGGGGCATCCACAGCTTCTCTGGGCAACCTGTGCCAGAGTCTCACCACCCCTACAGTGAAGAATTTCTTCCTGATATCTAGTCTAAATCTACCCTCTTTCAATTTAAAGCCATTCCCCTTTGTCCTATCACTACCTGTCCTTTCAAAGAGTCCTGCTCCAGCTTTCCTGTAGGCCCCCTTTAGGTACTGGCAGGCTGCTGTAAGGTCTCCCCAGAACCTTCTCTTCCCCAGGCTGAACAACCCCAACCCTCTCAGCCTGGCTTCATAGGAGAGGTGCTCCAGCCCTCCGGTCATCTTTAGGGATCTCCTCTGGACTTGGTCCAACAGGTCCATGTCCTTATGTTGGGGGCCCCAGAGCTGAACACAGTACTACAGATGGGGTTTTAAATATTATTTTTTTATTTTCTTTCTGATGGGAAACGTGGCATATTTGCATTTTTGAGCCTGAATAGGTTTAATTCAGGTTTATTGTTGTACAAACTCAACAAGAACATTTACTTTTTGTTCACTGATTAGATATACAAGTATTCCTTTCAGATACAACATGAATCATAAACTCTAATATTGTATTCTTTGCTAATACATTTTCTTCTAGTTTTGACTCCATTGTAGTGCTGTTTACTTTTGCTTAACTCCCTTCAGATGTTCTAGTCACTAACATTTGAGTATCTCTGCTCACTCATATAAGTAGTCATATTAACGTCAAGAACAGCAAAGTGTGGGCATGGATAGCCATGAAGCGTAGCAGCAACAGGTATTAATGGGGTCCTGAATCCACCAAATCCCTGAGGGGCCCTCAGGACACACACCTGTGTTTTCAGTTCCCACCAAGGAAGAATTAGAACTGGTAATAAAGCTACACCACTGAATAAAAGTATGTAAGTACATAGTACAAACATGCCCTTATCCCCGAAACAACTGTGGTGACACCATGCCAAATGGAAGCTGTATCCTGCACGGACCAGAAGAGGAGGCTGTCCAGCCCAGGCCAGGCCAGAGCCAGCACTCTGAGCAGTCACCCCAGCAACTTGGTTACCTTGTGCAATAATATTCCTGAACCTCTCTGCTGCTGTTATAAACTGTTGTGTGCTAAAAAAGAGAATTTTACCTGGAACTAAATGATAAATGAAAAATTGTTGGCTTACCATGTGTAGATTTACGAATGGAAGATGAGGACAAAAGTAAGATAAAGGTTCCTCTACTCTCCCTTTGTACTTCCTTTGCTGACGAGATGCAGGTTTCACAAATCACAGTGACTATGAAACCCAGCACTAACTACCCTAACACATAACGCTATACAGCAAGGATACTTCCAAGAACAAATAAACATATTCCTGAGTCGCAGTCATTTGTCTCCATGCTGTGAGCACCCAGCAGTCTCTGCCCATTATTATTTCTGTTGAGTGGCCTGTAGCTTTCCATTCCAGCTAAAGTTCTGTTTTCAGCCAAGCTAAAATAAAATAAAATATACACACTGGGTTTTACATGAAGAAACATCTGCCATCAGTTTGCATTTAGGAAAAGGTGAATGGAAACCTAGAGGAAGCTCTTTGCAGAGAGTGCCCCATCGTCTTCTAGAGTGGCCCAATAAACCCTGATCCCAGACCAGAAATCCAAGTCCCTGGGCTGGGCTGTTCAACCCTCACCTCCTTATTTCACAACAGGAGAAATCCATCACCCGTTGCCTACTTTGAAAGCAGTTTTAAAGCTACAGGCAGTGGGTTTTGACCTCACTCCATCTTATCTGGCACAGTACTACTCAGATTCACAACTGTAATAAAAGGGAGCCACTGAATCAGCAGCTCTTAGGTTTCCCTTTTTTGCGATATATCATCTGATGTGCTTGGGGGATTACTGCATTATCAGGATGGTTGCATAACTGAAGGGGGGGTGAATACCATTTCAAACCAACAAACCAACTGGCAAGTGCAGGTGTGAGGAGAAGCAGAATCTGCACAGGCCAATACAGAAAGGAAAATGGCAAATCCTCCCATGACTGAAGTTGAAGGTAATGGTCACATTAAAAAAAAAAAAAAGAAAACCAAGGAAGAAATATTATTCCTTAACCATATATTCTCTGCTTGTTTTGTGTTATTTGTTAGTTCTAGTGTTGCCAGCCTTCAGAAGAAAAACCTAGTGTCAAAGCCAGAAAAAGAACAAGTGGTTGGCTTAAAGCAAATCAAGCAGTCTTCTTGGTTTCTTGGTTTGTTTCCTGATTATTTGGAAACTTTTCCTGAAATCATACAAGGAATGCTGAATCAATTCACTGACTCCCACAGTCCCTCAACAGGGACCCACTACCTGTCTGCTGTGAGTTGTGACAGGGAAGTCATGGCCTGCATGCGGATCAAGGGGCGGGAGGTGGCAATGCTGACCGGGACACCACTGTACATCCAGGACTCAGAGATCTGCAGCACGGCTAATGTTGAGTACGTGCAGCCTGTGCTGCATAGTTTATCCTGTGCTCGGCTGCTCCCACTTGGTCCCAGTGATCATGTCTCCTGGCTGGCCTGGCCTTTGTATGCAAGGACAACAAGAAGTCCTCCTGTGAAATGTCCTTCAGGAATAGAATTGCTTTATTGCAAGAAAATTATACAATAACTTGAATGGCCAAGCAGGAGGAGCTTCTCTCCACAGACAGGACCTGCTTAGCCTGCCCTGGGAAAAATCCACCAGGGCTCCATCTGATGCTGCACAAGCACAAGGTTCCCAGCATCTGAAGGGACATAAGATTTACTCACTATCTATATTCCTCTTCTTATTCTGTCTTATCAGAACAGTTGCTTTATTAAGCCATTTGTTGTCAGGCTTTTCTTACAGAGATCCAGAAGAGCCCCGCAGTGGCTCACTCTCCCTTCCCCCCTCTCCCCTGGGGCAGAACATCCGTACCTCCCACCTGTCCCTTAAAATACACAGAAGCCTTTGCAAGCTAGATACCTATTCTCCTTCTACAGTCAACTGAGAGCAAATCCATACAGTTCACAGAATGCAGAGCAAGTCAGCGCACATTTGGTCAGCTGAATCACTTCTAGACTCTACTGGTCATGCTGGCTAACTCTCCATACAAGGGTAGGATTACTGCAAGGATGGCTGCACGCTCACTTGATTAGGACACATGAAATGTCTTTAAAAAATTACATAGCCAAAAGTCATTTTAGATACAAATGTTGCCAGACCATCCAACGCATGACCAAAAAGGACCTTCAGAATTCACAGTGCTTGCATGCTTTCAATGGAATGCAGAAGCAACGCCTGACAGCAAACGCTGTTTCAAAATAATTTTCCCTTATGAACGCAATCCATTCAAACTTGCTTGAGTTCAGCTGCAGTGACCTACTTTTTGCTCAACAACAGCTTTTCCTGATGTAATCAAACATTTCAGGATGACTGCAACAGCTGAAAACTAGATATAAAAGTGTCATTGGTTTACTTTTGGCAGCCAATGTTACTATGCTGTTTGTGGCTAGTCTGGGGCATGTTATTATCTCTCCCAGTATCTCATATAAAGATAGGCAGAGACTTAAATCTTATAAAAGAACATTACCAAACATGCAGTGATCCCTAACCTCTTAATGCCAAGCTAGTTAAGAAGTGAACCTGTCTAGAAAGTGCTGTAAAACATAAATGGTTGACCCCAGCAATGAAACAGACCCTTAAATATCTATTAAATGAGCATAGTGCAGTACATGATGAAAATGAAAACAAGTGACTTTTAATTCATTCATTCTCATTGAACTTAATTATTAACAAATCATAAACTATTTTGTGATTTAGATTAGATATTAGGAGGAAAATTAATTATTCCAAGATTGTTGACAATGACAGAGAAGTTAAAATAATCTTGCTGGAACTACTGACCAACATTAAATGTTGATGCCAGTAAAGAATCATACTTTAGATGAGAATTCAAAGTATTTTTCCTTCACAAGATTAAAAAAGAATTCACAAAGGAAGCCAGAAAAGCTCTTCAGTGGTTGGCTGCCACAGCACCTCCTCCTTCACTCTCCCTCATACTCATAGGAGGAACAGAAACTGCACACAGGCTTTCACCCTACTCCTGCCTGAAGATAGAAGTGGCTGCACAGTCATCAATACAGCCAAGGATCGAAGACATTCAAGCATGAAAAATTCTCTGGTAAATTCCTTTTTCCTTCTTTTTTTAAAATTTCCTGGGTCACTGCCCAGCTACAAACCTAACCTCTCGCTTTGCTCAACTGAATCTGTGGGAAATCGGGTGTGAGCAAACAACGAAATGAAAGGAAATACCTTGGCAATGTTTGCTGTTGGGACTGAAATGTCTTTTTGCTGTCTGATATTTTAAATTGAGATTATTTTTCTAGCCTCCCTTTAAGCAGAACTTTCCTCTGTCCAGATTCTGGAACTCTGAAAGTTATGGCTAAGCGGCCTCCTTGAGAGAAATCCAGAAATCAATAACTAGTTACTGTAAAACTGTATAATAGGCAGTAGATGTAACTAGATTGATTGAAAGTCTAACAACCTTTAGTTAATGATCTGTCTAGTTCAGATTATTTATCTGCAACAAATCTCAGCATACAGCAAAGTGCTCTAAGAGCGAAAAGCTGCAGGAACAAAACACAGAAGAGCTCTGCAAATATTTTTGTGAGTATAAGGCCCAAAGGGTGTTAGCAGCTGTTTACTTTCTTGAAGAAGGAAGGATTGGGTCCTGTATACTGACTTTAGTGGGAGCTGTTACACTCTGCCTTCTTTTGAATCACACCACTGATTACTTTTTCTTATCTTTCAAAAGCCACATACTTAGTGAGAATTTTACATAAATATGTTTGGTAAAATATTTAAAGATGGGAATAATGGCGCTTTTTTTTTCTTTTTGTATCTAAGTAAACAGAGTGATTTTTAGAGATGTTGAGAACCACCACCAGCAACATACCAAGCATTTCTGAAAATCATATCCAGTTTTAAGGAGCCTATGCATGGTTCTAGGTAGGCTGAATCACAGCCAAAGAAATCAGAGGACATGAACTTCAGTGAATAAAAGAGACCTGAAGAATGGATGAGTAAATGGAGGTATTTTTCAGAGTAACTGTGTTAATTCCAAGACTTTCTTTCTTCATGCAGTGCTCGATGGCCCTGGACAAAATGGAAGATTTGAGTCTGAAACAGACGATACCCAGGGCTGAGATAGGTGAAGTGAAAGGTATTCCTCTCACAAAGTCAATATGCAGCACGTGGGACCAAGTGTGGAGCTTCAAAGCCAGACCTGATGATCTGCTCATTGCAACCTATGCTAAAGCAGGTTGGTGTGGGCAGGAACAGAATAGGAAAGTCTGGGATCATGCTTATTGTTGGAATTGTCCTGTGGTGACTGATACCTGTTTTATCCCAAACCAGACATATATTTTAAAGATGTGAAGCTCTGTCAGCTGAGACTAGTAACCTGTGACTTCTTTGGCAGAAGTAACAACCATCTATTATTACTGAAGTTTAAATGCTTGAAGTCTAATTACCTATGCTTAAATGTTTCCTTTGTTTTAGATTATATACATAAATGGCACCAATAGAAGTTTTGCACCAACTGGTAATGGTTTAACAATGCCTAGTAAAAAGTCATCATTACTAAGAAATAATAGAAACTGACTGAAAAACTACGGATTGTATTACATATTTGGGGAATGTGTAATTTAGTGTGTAAACCAGTACTGATTTCTGGAAATGGGTTAATTATTTTAAGGAAATAACCACATTCACTTAATAATTTCAGCCTATAAAATAAAATTCCCACCATTAACTTCAGTTATCTGGTATTTTATTCAGTGATTAACCACTTAGCTCATTGCTATTTCTCATCTTTATGAGATCCTTTTTATTTTCTATACAGGAGAACAATTAATAACAAGCACCAATATTAATCCTGGATGAATAAACCATGTATAGTTTAGAGGATTCAGGAACAGGTTTTGGAGCATTTAATGATCATAAAAAAATAATTACTTGAATTAGAACGAATTTTGAAGTATTTTTTTTTCAGTAGCGGAAAACATTATTACAAATAAAACCCCATTATTTTTGTAAAACTCGAAAGCTTTTAATTTACTTCCTGTATACTGAAAGCAAAACCATATTATTATGTCCAGTCTGGATTAAAACCTCTCAGCTATTGAACTGAAAAGAAAGTTAGGAGCCCATTTGACATTATCTGCCAGAGATACACAAATCGAACATCTTAAGAAGGGCAGTTCCCTTCCAAGCCACATTCCAAGTTATCCCTTAGCCTGTTCTCTAGCTGACTTGCCACAGTACCTCAGAGGAGATGTGGTTAACCCAGTGATCATGACTACAAGGGAAAAGAAGAACCTAAGAGACAAAACACTGTAACTCTTAGAAGACATTGCAGTAGCTCAAGCAAATGAAATGTACCGACCTTCATTAAAGTATTACAAATGGGAATGTTGCAAATACTGCAACTTTTTTCTATTTTCAAACTGTATGAAATTTTTACTCACTCAAAGTTCAGGTATTTAATTGTTTCATTCAAATTCAGGATGAAAACAAATGTTGAAATACCTGAATTTTTGTGAGATATGAAAATTGGGAGGAGGGAATTTAATTTCTCCCTGCAAATAATACAGTCTCAAAATAACAGTGAGTTTATCCCAGAGCTTTTTTTATTACTGGTGTGGGGGTGGAGGCTATTTCTGTTGGCAAGAATCCTGTCTAAAATGGAATCCCTGAAACTGTGCTTTGGGAATTACTTTTGTATTCTTAATTATGTGGTTTTCCTTCATTATCCTCTCTTTCCACTTTGTCCATCATCTTCTGTGCTGTTCCTTCCTCCTTTAACAGGGAGTCCATTATTCGGGCTTTCATTTCCCTATGAGAAATGAAAAAAAATAGAACAAACTCTTGGCTATCCCTGAGGGAAATGTCTAAACACTGACATTTTCAGGTACCACATGGACACAGGAGATAGTGGATATGATTCAACAAAGTGGAGATGTTGAGAAGTGTAGACGTGCCACTACTTACAGACGCCATCCTTTCCTTGAGTGGTCTATCCAAGAGCCTCCATCTGTGCGTTACTCAGGTGAATATCATAAATAAGTTTGTATTTTAGACAAAATTAAGCAAAAAATGCACTCAGTGCTGATGCCACAGGTTTCCTGGGGACAGTCCCACATGCTTTGTCACTGACCTATGCACTGTGTTGGGTATCAGAGATCAGTTCAGTTGCTTTAACATGAACATCCAGTGCTACTCAAGCCAATTAAAGGCTGGTAGATGTGATTCAGGCACTACTGAACACCATGGTGTTTCGGAGTGGCATCTGAAAGCTGATGCTCCACAGTTACCTAAACCAGCAGCAGTTATGCGTAAAATGGCAACATGGGGGCAACTGAATGCCATTCTCTGATTAGGGGCTGTATGGAAGAGAAACCTATGTCATGGATGTATTCCCAAAAGGTGAATAATGTTTTCAGTGGGTTTGCTACTATTTTAAATAACTGCTGTTAAATTCTAGGGTCTAGTCATCTAAACAAGCTATGGGGCATTCAGGCAACCAGCAGGACTGATGGTTTTGCAAAGACAGTTTCCTAAAAGATTCTTCCCCCAGTAAGGGCTCTCATGCCACACAAATCTTCAAGCCAGACTCTCTTCACATTTGAAGCTAAAAAGCTTGACTAAATCTGCACCAGAAGTGCTACTTTTTCTCTTCTAAGCTACACTGTGTTGACACAGAGAGACAAAAAAAATGATAGAGGATGACAGACGATAAGAAAAAAAATGATAGAGGTGATGACAGATGTTTAAAAAGGAAGAAGGAAGGGGTAACACATCTCCACATATCACCAGATATTCCCAAGTATTCCTATGTACGCATAGCTACTCAAAATCCACTGTCCATCATATGCCTAGTTTCTCTTTACATGCTATCCAGAAAGCCTAGTCAGCCAGTACATTATTCTCATATCCTAGAAAGAAGCAAAAAATTCTTACCTCCGAAGGGAAATATCACTAAACGTTGCGAAGGAAAAACTTTGGTAGGGTAAATTAAATTAGTATTCATCACTAACTCTTGGAAGGCAGGGGTTAGACATGGACCCAAGAAAGCAACAAAAACATATGACTCAGTGTTCCCCCTTTCCTCCTTGAATATATAGGCAATAATTTCTCTAGAAACACTGAAAATGCTTACGCAATGTTGTATGTGTTACACTGCTATGTAATTGCTTTGGAGATGAATGATCATTGCAAGTTGAACTGCTGAAAAGTCAGTCAGACATATGAGAATAGCAAAGAAGTGCTAATGTAATTTAGAGAACAAGTCACATCTCATAATGAAACATCCCACAGGCCTGGAGTTAGCTGAAGCCATGCCTTCTCCACGAACAATAAAAACTCATCTCCCTGTGCAGCTGGTGCCTCCCTCCTTCTGGGAACAAAACTGTAAGGTAAGGCTGGAGAGGTAGGACTCAATTCTACTCCACTTGAAAAGACAGTGACATAAACCAGGACTGAATATGGTTTCCAGAATCTTTATGAAACTTAAAGGTCTCCCCAGATCTTCTCCCTTTAATGTGCAAAGCCTGTGTGAAACTGAAGAAGTCATGACTAAGTTACCTGAGTTGGATTTCAGAAAATGGCAGCTTCAAAGCAAAAACTCTTAAGGCTCTGTCATCAGGCTCCAAGAGAAAACTCCAGGAGGTGCTCAAAATCTATATAAATATGTTTAAGTTATTTTTATTTCCTCTCTCTCTCTTTTCATATCAATAAGATAATCTATGTGGCAAGAAATGCGAAAGACAACCTGGTGTCGTACTACCATTTCCACAGAATGAATAAAGGAATGCCTGAGCCAGGAACCTGGGAAGAGTTCCTGGTAAAATTCATGACCGGAAAAGGTGACGAACTGCAATTAGTTGTATAAAAGATTTTGTGAATTTTTAAAAAATGCATGACATTGATCTAGTTATTTCAGCTATGGTTTGAAATCCAGTGCTGACACTTCATGGAAGGATATCTACTGAAGGTGTTTCAGTAGTAATTTATTTTCATTCACAGTTTTTTATTAGTACCTAAAGGATTAATTCTATCTTTACATTCCCATTTTGGAAAAAAAAAAATGCTAGTCTTTATTTTGTTATCATTCAGAAACATACGACAATTTTTGGGCTTAATCTCTTCTCTCTGAGGTTGAAAGAAGCCGGTTGGGAAGGAACAGTAGTTTAATTGGTTTAACTCTAAACTGATATACAAGAATCAGAGGGCTGGACGAGATGATCTCCAGAGGTCCCTTCCAACCCTGATCATTCTGTGATTCTGTGAAAGCAAAGTTCAATTTTGTGTAGAAAAGTGCACCACGCATTTGAGATGAGTCTTTTACCTAAATACATCTATCTAAAAATCAGGCATATGAGCAAAGCCAGTTATCTGAAGACAAGCAAGCCTAGAAGCTGATTCTTCCCTTTCTGAAAGAGGTACCTATATCCAAGAATCATACAATCATAGAATCACAGGACCATATAATCATTAAGGTTGGAAAAAGACCTTTAAGTTCATGAAGCTCAACTGTTAACCCAGGACTGCCAAGTCCACCACTAAACCATGTCCCCAAGCACCACACCTACACGTTTTTTAAGCACTTCCAGGGATGGCCATTCCACCACTTCCCTGGGCAGCCTGTTCCAATGCTTGACCACCCTTTCAGTGAAGATATTCTTCCTAATATCCAATCTAAACCTCCCCTGGCACAACAAGAAAACCTGTTCAGGTGAATAGCAGTTCGCAATTCAGGTCAGTAGATTCCATAGGTCCTTAATATTTTTGCCACCATGTAGGCCTAGAAACACCACTGTCTGGACCATCATGAGACTCTCAAGTCTAAAGGAGACCTTGTGTCTTGTGTTTGACCAGCTTGGCTTGGGAGCCATCTGTCCCAGCGCAGACATCTAGAACATAGCTTACTCTATCCACGGTAGTCATATTGATACATGCTGGAAAGAAACAGGTACTTCTGACAGTATACCAAATATTTAAGCCAGTCAGAATCACAAAATAATGCAAGTTGGAAGGGACCTTTGGTGTCTGTCTGGTCCAAAAGTAAAATCTGAGCCAAAATTGGCTCAAAGTAGGGCCAATTAAGCCCAGTCTTGTTCAGCTGATCAGATGAATCACTCTGTAAACATCTATTTCTTTCCATCGACTGTAGGCAGCCTTGAATTTTCATTCAAGTGTAAGCACCTGCATGTGTTGCCCCCTACAGTTACACATGAATCCTCTCTAAGCATCCATACACCTGAGGCATTAATAGCGTGACTGCTGTGGTAAGCACAGAGCACAGCAGTCAAGGCCGCAGTACGCAGCTGGGAAATGCTGAGACACTGGTTATGAGGGAAACATGAGTGCCACAGGTACCTAAAGACAGTTTGGGCATTTATAGCTGCTGCTGCTGTTACTCCTTTTTCAGTGCTCTGGGGTTCCTGGTATGACCATGTAAAAGGATGGTGGAAGGCAAAAGATAAGCACCGTATTCTCTACCTCTTCTATGAAGATATGAAGGAGGTAAAAGGCTGAATGTATGTTTATAAAGCTGTGAAATCTGGACGTTCAGTAGGTACTACCTACAATCAACAGACTTCTATTACAATGCCATCTGTATCAGTAAATCTTCCAATAATCTGATCTTCTCACCCTGGCAACTGCAACTTTAATACTATGTTTGATTTCTTTGCTTTTCCTGGCTCTGTATTTTAACCCATTATTCTCTCTGCAGAATCCAAAGCAAGAAATTCAGAAGATTCTGAAGTTTCTGGAGAAGGACGTGAATGAGGAGGTTCTAAACAAGATACTCCATTACACCTCATTTGAGATAATGAAGGAAAATCCCATGACAAACTACACCAAAGAGTTTCAGGGAATAATGGATCACTCTGTTTCCCCATTCATGAGAAAAGGTTTGTTACTGGCATCACCTCTGTCTTCCTGGTTGTCATTCTGCTTTGAAATAAGCTTGAAGTACAAGTATTTAGTGAGTCATGGCTAGCGGGCTTCAGGAAATACTGGCAAATTAATCTCTCTCTTTTTGCTTTGCTGTTTCTTAGGGGTTGTCGGGGACTGGAAGAATTATTTCACTGTGGCACAGAATGAGAAATTTGATGAAGATTATAAGAAGAAAATGGCTGATACCTCTCTTGTTTTTCGCACGCAAGTGTGATTATTAGCAATGGGAATCATCCTCTGTCATCTTCAGCTTTTTCCATTTTATATATTTTGCTTTTCCTTCACAAAATGCCCATGTCTCTAAAGTTTCTCTCTCTTCATCTCTTGTTCATAAACATCTCTCTTCAACACACCATTGATTTTTCATTATTGTGAGAGCACCCAAATTATGGGGACGTTTGGGTCTCCCTGAAGAAAATAATCCTTCTGGATACTTCTTATTCATGCCTCCCACAGTAAAGTTCAACATCAACAAAAATATTGCAGTCATGCCTTGAGTTTTTGTCTTTGTAAAACTGCAGTTGATATTGCTGGCATTTTGAAACTAACCTTTAACTGATACACTCTTTTAACACCTTTTTTCCCAGTAACAGATGTGGGCATTATGTGCTATTCACACATTAAATGAACATTTAACAATAAACAAGTTTAAAGGTGGTCAGTATAAACAGAGCAACAGAAGTGTACAAAATAGAATAATTTTCTTTTTTTCTTGTTTTAAGCGGGATGTCATAGATGCCGTTGAGATGAAGGCAACATTTCCAAAACCACCAAACACCCATTAATTCCTTTGATAAATGCCTCCATGGAGCCCTTTAGCAAATTTTATCTGCAATCCAGCTGTGGAGGCAGTAGTCCCTACTGCATCAAGAGAAGAAGCTTACCTTATTATTGCCTTTTGAAACGGACAGCGTAATCTTCTGTTAACATTTGGCGAATTCTGAAAGCTGGTATGAACCACGTCAAGAGTCAGTGCTGCATGTACTGCCTCCCTCTTCTCCACCATTGCAAAAGTCTTCATCAGATGTACCATGTTATTACCTCTTCCTTTTCTACACTCTTCCCTTGCTAACCAAACATACAAACATCCCATTGAGGTCTCTTAGTTGCCACAGAGCCTGGTCCATATTATCAAAAAAAGACCAGTTCTGCTTTAGTATTAGTACCAGCACTATAGCCATGCTTTGAGTTTGTGGAAAATTAACTGAAGCAATTCTTAGCCCATTTAATTATACACAACTGTTACCAATCCACTTTTGATTTTAAAGTGCCACCACTGAGCCTGGTGCACAAAAAGGCCCCAGTGAGCTCCTGCTTAACTGGGTTTGCACTCTGAATGTCAGAGGGAAAACAACATAGACTACAGCAGCTGGAGGAAAATACTGTCTTGGTCTCATTTAGTCTACTTTAGTTTAACACAGATGTTTTCTGGGGGTATTTTCTCTTTGGCCTGTGGAGAGTTCCACGGGTTTAGTAATAAGAGCAGCTGTCAACACACACAGTCCATTTCAGGCTACCTATTTAATCCAAATATCTAAAATGAATTCAGTTCTCTAAAAAGCAGCAATATTAATCTGGCAGAGGCACTGCTGTTGATTGCAGCAAGGCTAAATATCAGCCTGGGGAGCTTTTTGCTACTTGTTTGTTTATTGTTTATGATTAACTTGACTTGCTATCTTACTATTGCCAGTATGAGGAAGAAGCATTGCCTGCTGACATATTTCCATTCTCTCGGATTGCTTCATGAAGCCACATGAGTTAGCTCAGTTTGTCAATCTAATCCTCATTCAGTGTCATAAGAGCCATCAGTAAATGGAAAATGTGCTTAACTCAGAGCTTGGTGACATTTTATGAGTGGTGCTGTACAAAAGGTCACACAGATGACCTATTTGTTCCTCCTTTGAAATCTCTGAATCTATCAGAAGTGCAAAATGCTGACAGTGACTGAAGCCTGGTCTGACAGGGAGCTGCACAGCCACTGCAAGGATAGAGGCACCATATAATAAGGGGCTTGTATCACACTGGCAAAGTCACCTTTGCTCTAGCTTCCTTAAGTAACTCTTCACCCAGCTGCAATTCAGCTGCTCTGAAAAACAGGTAAGAAGTTAGACAGGTCAGAGTACAGTCCCAGAAAAAAAAAAAAGGAGGGAAACAAACACTGCGTGGGTGGCTACATAAAAACTGGCTTTTCTTATCCTATTGATGTTATCCTTATATATATTCACAGACAGAAATTTTAACTTTATCATAAAATATAGCTGGCAGGGAGATAGAAAAGTGGGATGTTTCTGCTTTTTATGCTTTGTCAAGCCACCATAGCTGAGAGAGATTAAGCTGTACATTCAGCCATAATTTGCAAAATGTTATTAATTGTACCAGTGTAAAGGCATAGGGAACAGTGAATTGTTACCAGGGAAAATGATTGGATCTGTAGTTACCAGGAAAGTTTGGGAAAGGGGTTAATAGGCTGTGCATCCCCCAATGGGCCTGGACGCTACTGTGGTTTGGTGTCTATTGTGACACTATGTCTATAGAGATGTGCATATGCTTCTGGGTAGATGACTGGAGGGTGCCTACAGCTAAAGCACCTTTAACTTAAATATCTTTAGGTTTGTCAGTTGTTTTGTACAGAGCTTTAAATTATGTGTCTGTATGCAGAGATTGTTCACTAATTTTGACATAAGTTGGTAAGAGGTTTATTTTTACATAAGATACTGTAAATCAGTGAGCACTTGCAGAAGGAGATTGCATGTGTTGAACAAAATTATTTCAAGTCACCTTAAATTATTGTCAAGCTTCTGGTGCAACAAGTGACTCTGTTTACTATGGTGATAGAGCTCCATATAGAACTATATTAGACATATGTCCTGAATATACACTTAAGCTTTTTTTTCATCCAGTTACCTAGATGCATGATTTCACTAACCAGATGCAACTTCTACGTCAGTTAAAAAGGACTTGTGTCAGTTTAGCTAATGCAATTCCACAGTAATTTCTTCAATGCTGCTTGCTCCTTCTTTTATAAGAAAGTATACCTGAAGAGTTTTGATATTGGGAAAACCTTGTTATTTGTCTCTAACAAATATTTGAAAATCAACGTTGATTAATACATGTTAACGTTCACATGATTCTGTTTTGTAGCTCTGCATTAACAACTACCAAAACACACCACCACCACCACCCCCCAGGAATGACTGAAGATTCCTGCTTTGATACAGACTTTTTAACGGGAACTGCTGTGTTAATTCTAAGGTAGTCATGATCACCATTCAGTGTGACTGTTGATAGCAATGCAACCATTTACAAAACAGAATGGAAGAAGCACCAAGCTTCAAAGGATTGAAGAAAGAGACAGAGAAGGGAGCTGTTCTATCTTCTTAGTTAGCAGTCAAAGACAGAGGGACACTGCTTTCCTTTCTACTGATTTTATGGTAGATTATCTGCTTCATGCTTGGCATGTTTACCCAGTCAGGAGATAAATCATGGACAGGAAGTAGTTTTTATTTAATTTGTCCTGTCCATATAGGATATGGGTATCCTATTCCATATGTTTTTTATAATGGTTTATGTCAACAAGTTCACAAGGAGCCTTATCTTTACAACAAGGTTAATTATTAATTCTGGCATTTCCCAGAGGTGCATTAAGATTATAGTTTAAACCTGGACTGAAGCTTCTATTTCCCTAACGTCCTCAACGAGTGATGCAAGCCCCATCTTAGTATAGGCTGCAGGTGAGCCTAGAGGCACACTGAGAAAGTTAAGCCCTTCATACTCACAGGATGCAACCAAACTGCTGCCAGACCCAAAGCCATAGGCTTAGGCTGGATAACAAGGCTCTGCCCACCCTCCAGAACAAGCACAAAGTTTGACACTGCGTAGGTGGGTCAGGAATGTTGTCATGCAGCAGTGTCCCATGGTTAATGCTGAAGAGGCAAGTTACTCATAGATTATTTTGCAGAAGGGCTTTGGCATGGTCTGCTGCAAGGGCAGTCAGTATTTATCAGCAGTGGGAGCTCAGACTGGCTTTAGGACTGTGTGAAGGCTCACAGTTGAATTAGAGCCATCTACCACGACCATGGAGACAGAGGGATTATGTCAAAAGCAAGACACACCAGGTCCTGCCTTGGTACAGGCAATATAGGTATAGGTAGATTCTTAGGTAACTTTGTTGTTAAAATTTGGCCTCTTGATTGACAGTAACTTGTTATTGTACCAGCAACCCTCCCTTATCCATATTTGCTATTATCTCTGTGTGTGATTAAGTGGGCTTTCATGTTCTGTCAACAATGGAACAGTCTTATACTCAGACCCAGCCCTAAGTGTTCAAACAAAACGTTAGCTTCCTTGTTTCATTTTCACACTAATATTTCAGCAGGCTTGGTGGGCTTTGCAGATGAGTAACAGAACACCAAACTTCTCACCTCTGTTTCCTATTACAATTTAAGAAGAGAATTAAGGACTACAAGTAGAATTTCTTTTCTAATACCTAAGCAAATCCTTCACGTACAAAGCAGTATCAAGATAAATACAAAGAACAATACCGCCCTTGCATCTAATTTACTCATTCAGATTAACCTCCCCTTTTACACTTCCTTAACTCTTTCACCGTACCTGTAGCCTCTCCCATTCCACTTCAGCAGGAACCTACTGAACCTGAATCCAACCCAACATAATGGCCATAGTCAGCCAAATAATTTACAGTTCATTTGCACAGGGCTTTAAGCTTCCAAACAAAGAAGAATAGTTAACATACTGTAAATTCATACCCCGCTTTCCTTTATACTAATTTCACATGTAGAAAAGCCATAAAAGTAGCTCAAAGCAAGAATGCTGACTGGCCCAGCGTGGCTCGTAAGTAAAAGTCTCTGATCCTCAGAACCTGTTGGAAAGGCAGATTCTGCAGTGCCAAGTATTTAAAGTATCAGCTCTTATATGCTGGAAACACATTCCTCAGTTGCAAAATTACAGTAATTTTCTCATTCTTTGCTCTTCAGAAAATTCTTTGAAGTCTAGTAATTCCAATGATAGTGAACAAGCATTTGTACCCTGCCTTGATGTAAGGGCTAATCACAGCCCTGTAGGACTTGGCTTTTCAATGGAATTTAAAGTTTGTTATGCTCTGCCCCAACACATCTCGTAAACGTCTTGTCACTTGTTTTACATAAACAATACTATTTAAAAAGATGAACTAATTATCTTTTACAAAGATAATGAAATCATAGAATATATGAAGCATATAAATTATGGTTGGTTTTCTCATTTGTCTCAAAGTAGCTGAATGCAATATGTATCAACTTACTGGCTCCTTCTGGATAGGTAAGACATACAATTCACAAACTGTTTATGAAAATTATGTAAGACTATTGCCAGTACAAATTGACAATTTTTCCCACAAAATGAGGAGCAACTTGTACTTTATTGTAACTGAAACAATCAAAATCATCAGTCTTTTTTCTTCTAGTTATACTAGAAACTTCTTACATTCTTCTACCATTCCCTAACCAGGATGCCTCAATTGCTGTTGCAATTTAGGACCAGAATGACAGACTGTCGTGACAGTCTCAGCTGTAAAGCATACCTAAATTCTGTTGCACCAAATGGACCTGGGTGGGAGGGGAGAATTTGCCTGTCCCTGTCAAATACCTCTCTCACAAGAGCAGGGAGCTCGGGGAGGGGGCATGGCTGAGTGCTCCCTAGCCAGAATCTGTTTCAGAAAGCCTGCAATGAGTGAGCCAGTGCTTCATTGTCTTCAGTACAAACCCATCTGAAAATCTCCAAAATAAGTTTCCTTATAGTCTAAGCCATGAGATGACCCAAGAGTTGGATCCTAATACCTATTTTCTGAGTATACACTGAAGAAACAAATTCACATGAAACATTTTTTTTTCCTCTGGGGTTTTCCCAAAGAGAAGGTAAGCTTTCCTGCAGCGTCCTCCCCAAATGCCCAACTTTAGTTGGAGACTGACCTGGAAGGACAGAGCCCTGCAGTATAGTGCAGTTTACGGTCAAAACCCTTTGCTGAAGGATGGTTTTAGAAGGACTATATCTAGAAAGGCTCTTTGTGAAGCTGTGTGAAACCCACGTTAGACCATGGCAGCACAGGCATAGGTACCCAGCTCAATATCTCACAAAGTGGACGGGGAAAGAAAGAATCAATCTGTTCAGTTCCCTGTGGGGCTTCTGAAAAGTGTAATAACAGAAGTAACGGAAAACAGCTTCTTGCAGTTTGGTTAGGATCTATTCCTTGCCAGCAGCCTCTGGGAGAGCAAGGAACCATATGCTGCTGTGGTTGTGTACCTGCATAGATCACAATAAATAATAATATAATGTACAGCGAAGGCATTGAAGGGGAAAAAAAAAGAAAAGACAAGGGAATAATTTCTGAGGTATATGTGAAGAACCTTTCTGCCTTTTGTCACTACTTGCCACTTGAATTTTAAAAGATGAAGGACAATAACCAGACGTGGAAAAATACCAAGTTATTCTTCAGAGAGCAGCCTTTTGACTAACATGACTTCTTTTACATGCAACTAACAGGTATTCTCTCATGGCATTGTAATTCATTTGATGATATTAAATAGTTATCCAGTGAACTGTAAAAAGAATAATACGCCTAAACTTTTTCTCACAGGCAACTCCTCAGTAAGTCAATGACTTATCATGAAACATCAAAAACATCTGAAGTGCTACCAAAATGCAAGCATGACTACAGTAAAAAATGTGTGTACTTTAAAGTAGGTATCGCTCCCCTCAAACCCCTACCCAAACGGTATGAAAATGTCTCTTGTAACACCAGAACTACAGGCCGTAGTGCCCGGCTTCTGGTACTTGCTCTGGTGGGCCTTCACACCCAGCGCCTGACAAATAACTCACGCTGTGCTTCCACCGAGATACCAGAAACAGGGTCTTAAATCCCCAGGTCGCTGCCCGAGCACAGAAGCTGCTGCCCTCACACGCCCCTGACGGTGACAGGCACGCTGGGCTCACAGCAGGCTCCCCCACCTAAAGGTGCAGTGGCGGGCACCCCTCAGGAGCCCCTCGGGAGCAGGACGTGCCGGGGCGCAGCCGTACCCCTTCCCTTGGGGCGCTTTTATTACGCGCAGTGCGTGCGGCCGGCAGCGCTCCCTGCGCCTCCCAGGCCGGTCTGTGCCGCCGCCGCGGCCCGGCCTCAGCGCTCACGGCTCCGCCACAGCGGCCACCGCCCCGCCCAGGCAGGCGTTACCCTGCCGGCGCCGCGCGCCAGGGGCGGGGCCCGGTGGCGGACAGCCCGCCCCCCCCCCCCCGCCCCGCCGGCTGGGCGCCGCGCTACCGGCGTGCGGGGATGACGGAGGCGGAAGTGGGTCGGGGGGCGTGTAGCGGGGCTGACGGCGGCGCCGCGCTCTCCCCGCCCCTGCAGGCAGCCGGCCCCGCCATGGAGGTAACGGGGCGGGCGGCGCGGCGGGGAGCCGGGAACGCGGGGCCGTCGGGGGGGGCTGTAGCTGGGGGGGAGGCGGGAAGAGGCGCGTGACCTTGGGCTTCAGCAGCGGGGCGGGGGTAGCCAGCCTCGCCCCCCGCCCCCTCCCCCTGTCGCGCAGCGCCCCCCGCGCTGCCAGCGCTCTCCGGCGAGCGGAGCGGTCGCGCCAGGCGGGCGGCGCCGCTGCCCTCGGGGCCGGCCGGAGGTTGCTGGCCGGCGGCTGCTGGCCGGCGGCTGCTGGCCGGCGGCAGGGGTAGCCCGCGGGCCGCTGCGCGCCCCTTCGCCCCCGTCCGCCCCCGGCGCAGCCCGGCCCGTTGGCGGCAGCGGTGAGGGGGTTGCGGTGCGGTGCCGCCCGGGCCGGTAGCGGGGCCCCTGGTCCGGCCCTGCGGCTGCGTGAGGCGCCCGTGCGGGCTGCGGGGGCTGCCTGGTGCCGCCTGCGCGGAGGTGGGGGGGCGGCCGCGGCGCAGGGGATGGGGGCGCGCAGCCGGCGCGGGGAGAAGCGCCCCGGTGACACACAGCGGGTGCGCGGCGTGGGTGCCCTTTAAAGAGCACCCAGGGGCGAACAGGCGTTCCGCAGGGCACCTGGTGTGTTACCAGCACATCAGCTGCGAGACACTGTGAACACCAGCAAATACACCTATTTCAGCGATGTTATCTGGTTTAGCAAACCCAAAGGCAACGCCGAAGAGTTTAAAAGTGATACATGCCACTGACTTTCTTGGTGGTTTCTGAGCTGCAGGCGTACTGAGTGCCTGTTTGCTGAAGGGATTGGGACTCTGAACATGTTTTGATGTGACCTGGTATGGTTAGAATTGGCGATGTCTGGAAGTTGCACTCAGCTCAGAAAATTGCAGTTAGTAATGGTCACTGCTGCTGCGGTTCGCATCAGAGCCTAATATATTGCATTTATACATCACTTAAGCTTTCTAAGGTTCTGTTAAGCCATTGCAAAAGTAAGGAGTAGATAGCAATTAAAATACACAGAGCATGCTAAACTGTGGCTTGAAAACGCCTTAGTGTAGATAAAGGAGGCTTTACATTAAAATATATCAGTAAGGTAAGGCAGCATACCCGGGTTTCAGAATGGTGGAATAGAAATTCGAGAATCCTTGCAGGATTCAGGGTTGTGCTTAGAAGTGTATTTACTGTCTGCTGGCTCACAGGCTCAGATACACCTGATCAATAAAAAGTTTAGGTTTTTTCAGTGACTCATCTTCCTTGTGCTTCTGATTCAAGCGGGTGAATGGACCCCTCTACACAAGCTGCTTCTGGTTTCTGCTACCAGAACTGCAAAACTGGATGTATTGTCTTACGTGATACATGGTTCTGCCTCTGTGCCTGTTAGCTTAAAGGAGAGTAAAAGTAATATGTAGATTCATCTGACCTTACTGTAGTGTGGAGAGACATGTGCTATTGTTTTCTAAACAGTACATACAATTTGCTGAATTTAATTATACTCTGTAAGCATACTGCTTGTGGTAACAGCATTTTGCTAATTGCAATGCTGAAATATTAAGAATGTAAATGTTGGCAAAGTTTTGTGCACCAAGGAAATGTGAAACGTAAACTTTTAGTTGTTTTTTTAGTGCTGTGTTTTGTTTAACAGGCACATTATTTTTTGATAAGTCTGCTTTTGCCTTTTAAAAGAAGCCTCTAGCTCATGTGATACAGAAAGAGAGATAACTGTAACTGCCTTTGACCTTGGTCTGTACTTGAACTCATATTTTTAAGGATGACTTCCCTTATTATCTGTATCAGCTGTTCTCTGTAAATTATTAGTAATTCTTTATTTTAGTAGTGTTTAGATCCAGTTTGTTTTTTCCATAGTTTCTAATAGAAGAGGGATTTTTTGTCAGAACAGAGTAGCAAAAGAAAAGTGAAGATACATGTGTATACATATGCACACACACAAACGCGTAGATACATAAAAATACAAATATATATACACCCCTTCACTTTATATGTACACGCATGATAGTAAGAAGGATAAAGCAGGGTAAAGGTCAAGGCTTGGAAATACTGCCTTTAATATATTGGAATTGTCTGTTCCATTTTCCTTTGCCCCATCTTAGTTATGTGCGTTTTTTCATGTTCTGGAGTATAGGTAAGCATCTCTCATACAAACCACTGTAAAGTAACATAGAGTCTCCCAGGTTAGATCTGTGGAAGTTTAAAGTAGAAGGCATTATATATGTATGTTAGGAATAGGGGGCCCAGAATTTCCAAAGCCTTTTCAAATATGTTTGCCAGGCCAGCATTTCTAGTACTAACTAATGTTTTTGAAAAACAAAACAAAAACAAAGAAAAAGAGTGAATGGGTAGGGGGAGGGTTATTCCTAGCTTTACAGTCTTTTCAAATATATTTGTTCGGCCAACAATTTTAGCGATAACCAGTGTGTTTAAGAAAGAAAGAAAAAAAAATTGAGGGGTACATATGGCTCAGAAGTTCCCAAAGTTTGATTTAATAGCTAATCCGCTACAGGGATTTTTTTGTTCATGCTTTTTTAAATTAGTCTTTTTAAGAACAAGATAGTGATTTGCACCTTTGTAACCTCTTGTAAATGAAATAATTTTTAAGTAGCGTATCAGCTCTGGATATCAGTTCAGTAATGGAATCATAAGGTCGTACCGGTTTGGAAACCTGGAGTTTTCTATTCTATTGTATTGTACAAATCACAATAGACCACTCACAGTTTTTTTCAGTTATCCTTCTGACTAGTCCTGCAAATAGTTTTTTACTTTTTTTTTTTTTTTTCTCCTTGAGCTCTCACTGTATTCAGTTACTCTCAGTGTTTGCAGGCTTGCAGTTAGTTCCTTTGATAGTGTTAAATTTAAAAGTTCGGTTACCCCAGGTTGTGCTTTATCTTGTTGTAGGTGCAAGATGCTGGGCAGGAGATGGTGGCGTCTTCTGTCACGCCAGTATCAGGCAAATCAAAGGTAATCAGTCTTCACAGACCCCATTTATTTGCATAGCAGTAGTCGAAAGGGTTACGGCTTGGCATGCAAGTTGTGACTAATAGGAAGACATAAAGGTATTTTTAAAGAGTTTCCTGTCTTTTAGACTTCTTGAAAACTTGATTTATAAACTAATGCTACGGTTTTTTGGAAACTGGGGTGGGGGGCAGGGGGGAATCTCTTACTTACAAGTTTGCTTCCTGTTATAATATGAGATAAAATATTAGTAGCAGCCAGTTTTAGCAGCAGTTTGGTTCATAAAAAGCACAGACTTCTTTATTTAATTTTACTTCCAACATATGCAATATCAATGTTAGGTCAGCATGCTATTTTCAAAACACTTCATATTATATTACTGAATTGTAACCCTTCCTGAGCTTTCCGTCTAACTGAGCCCAGTTGTGTGCTCTAGAATGATTTTGGAGAAGTACAGAATTAGGAGTAGCTTCTGGTTATTGGACTTGAAATAACAGAGTTGGATAACAGAACAGCAGTAACTTTGACTGTTAGTTTTCATGCAAATGTGTGGTAAGACCATTTCTTGCCCTAAAATTTGACTTCTTGGAAGCTGGATGCTAAAATTCTCTGTTTTCAGTTTACCTCTGCGTTAGAGGAGTCTGGTTCTCTAATATGTACTTTTTTTACAGCTGGACACATTGCCCAAAGAATATGTCATCAAGTTTGCAAAAAAACAAGTGATGCTTTTACAGAAAGTGAAGTTAAGATGTACAGGTACTTTACTGGAAAGAGAACAATTTCTGTGTTAATGCTTGGTACTATCACTGCATATTTTTGCTAGGTATATTTAAATTCTAGGCAAGTATCCTGGATTTTTTTCCTGCGATTTCACTGGTTTTTGTGGGAGGGTAAGGACTGAAGTCCTTCAAGCAAGGAAGGGAAGAAAAAGAAGCATTGCTTTTGTTGGGTATTAAATTAATTTTGATCTGGCAGTATGGCATGATGGATCAATGTAGTTTGTGTAAGAGTTAAAGTGGGACTTGTAATTGTTCCCCTTATCAGCTGCAGGATACGTGTTGCTTTTCAGGAAGCAGATGCGAAGGGAAATGTCTCTGATGCATGTTTTGCATAATTAGTACAGTTGTAGAGTGCAGTGGCTTCTTTGAAATAAATATCTACTTTATGTTTGATCATTTGCTTCTTTAACAAGAAATTGTAAATTATACTAAACAAAATTTTGTGTTGACCACCTAAAAGTATCCGGTGTAAGTCTGTGCTCTCATGTGCTGTCCCTTTTCCTCCAGTGGCCCACTACTTGGACTGGTGTCACTTGCCGTTTGGAGTTACAGTTATGCTGACTGCTTGTAGCTGCCCAGCGAAATAATAAGGATGGCGTGGGCTATACTAGGCTTTTCCTCAGTGGGGTTATTCATAAGGTCTTGTTCTTCTACCTGCTGCCTATTTTTAGAGAACCGATAGGAATTTAATATTTTTTCTCTGGCTTAAATTGATTGTGAAGTAGAAGGTAAGACGATCATCAAAAGAATTCCTATCTCTTGTCCCTCTGCCCCAACGAGGAAGCTTTGCTTCCTCAGGAAACCATGCTAAATGTCAGGACTGGAGAATTAGTACTGAGTGTTTGTTCTCTTCCAGTTAGCCCCTTCTGTCACTCAGTAACAAACAAAAACTGATGAAGTAAAAGACATCTCTGGTTTGAATGAGTGTGGTTAGTTTTGCTAGGTTTGCTAGTAATTTGCTACTGTGATTGAGCATCAATTCACACTGTGAAATTACTTTTTTAAGAACTAGAGAAAGAGATTGAAGAACTCAGATCTAAAGCAGCTACTGGAGGAGCTGATGATATTATTCAGGTAGGAATAAATAATGGATTTCTAATTAATTACATAATGTTAGCTGAAATAGGTTACAGAAATAATTTGGCAAATAGTAAACAGCTTTGAAACTGTTACTCAAATTGAATTTAATCAATTTTCGGGAATTCAAGACAAGTCCAAAACCATCATTTTATTTTCCTCCTCTCCCCATATCCTTACTCTCCTTTTTCAGAAAACACTGTTGGCTCTGTGAGGAACAGTACAGAACATACAGTTTCCTCAGCAAGACTTTTTCCTCGTGTAGCTGGTTAGACAGGCTTTTGTTTATTTTAGAATGACCACTGTGGAAAGACTTCAGCCATTTAGAAAACTTCAGAGACAGTCATTTGATGAGATCAGAAACACACAAAATTAAAGTTGCATGTCACAGGAAATACTTTTAGGAAGATAACTGCATTTTTTTTTAAATTCACAAGAACATTTGTTTTTCACAAAGTAAGGGTCATAGACAGCATATGAAAGTGAAAAATGGTAGTGAGGAGGAATTTATCAACTCAGAATTTCTTTCTTAATAATTTGGATGGAGGTTTCTTTTCTGTGGAAGGGAAGCTCTCCCCCACCCCCTACCTCGTGATAATAAATTAGCTGATCAGAAATACAATTTTGAACAGAACCTGTTATTTGACGTTGTTGTTTTAGTCTGTCTATTCTATGTCTGTCATGTTTGGGCTGAAATTAATTTTAAAAATCAGACTAATCTGTTTAATTGACAAAAAAAGTCATGACCAATGGATGAGTTCATATGGTTTGCAAAAATTCTTCAGGCTTCCATTGTTATGTAACCCTTTTTTCAGTGATCTTTCTCCCTTAAAATTAGGCTCTCACAGAAAGACTGGATGTTGTACTTCTGGAAAAAGCTGAAAGTCAGCAGCAGTGTGTAGCTCTGAAAAAGGAAAATATTCAAAGAAAGCAAGAAGCAGAGGTACTAAAACGAGCAATAGAACATTAGTGAAATATTTCAGAAATATGTTTATTTTCTAGTTTTGCTTGTTGTGTATTTTACTTCCGTTGTAATCTTTTTTTCTTCACTTACCTGTGTTCTGTTTTACCTTAAAAAAAAATAAGTCTAAATACTTCATATGTTAAAGCATATTTTCTCCGTACCCCTTAATTTATAATTTTTATAGGACTCTAAATGCACTAGTTGGATCCACAGCTGTTCAAAAAGAATTCAGTCTGTGCATTAGTGGCCTAACATATGTGATGGCTTCAATCAATCAGCATTGGGTTTTCATAGGAAATAGGAGGTTTACATTCAGATATTCATAGGAAGTAGCCTATCAACCAAGACATCTATATTTTGTCAGTGATCTCGGTTAATAACAGCGAATTGCTTGCAATTGATTAATAGTTATATTCCAGATACTTGATTTTGATGTGCCTAAAGTAATTTGGTCATTAATACATTACCAGAATAGTTGTTAAAGTTGAACTCTATCCTGACCATTTTGTGAAATTATGCTGGTAAACATGATTTAAGACTTAGTTTTCCTTTCTCATTCTGCAAACATTTTTGTACTCTCTGCGGTGTCTTCTGAATTGAGTTGTCCTAATATAGGCAGATATTTTAAAATGATAGCAATTTTAAAAACTAAAAACTCCTAAATCTTCTAATTAATTATTGCAAACAATTTTATTTGGAAATTCTGTGTGCTAAATTACTGTATTTAATAACTTTCTTGTTTGTTTAGGCTGCAGTGGCTAAGACAGAAGAATTGCAGAAGCAACTGGAGCAATCAAGTCTTGACTCTCTGAAAGAAATAGAAGCTCTGAAGAGTGAATTAGAAAATGCACAAAGTAAACACAATGAGGACATAACAAAGCTGAAAATGGAATTAGAGGAACAAGTGAAGAAACAAATGGGGCTGGTAGAACAGATCAATTGTCATAATGATAGTCAAAAAGAAGTTAAAAGATTACAAGATGATGTCCAAAGAATTAAATCTACTTATGAGGAGCAAATTTTGTGTTTGAGCAAGCAATTGGAAACGGTGAATGAAGACAAAAACAAAGAAGTGACAAATCTGCAAGAAACTATTAAAAGCAGCTCTCAGTGTTACCATAACAAAATCAAAAATCTGAATGAAGAGCTTAAAAAATTAAAAATTGCCCATCAGGAAGAGGTGTCAGAGTTGATGCATCAGATTGAAATATCATCTAAAGAAAATGAAGAAAAGCAAAATCAGATAGATCAGTTACAGCACAGTTTATCAGAGGAGAGCCTAAGAAGAGAGAAAAAAGCAAAGGATGAAATGTCTGCTCTTGCTGACCAGCATGAGTATGACTTGGAGCAGCTGAGAAAAGTCTTAAATAAAAATGTAGATAACAAGATAGATATTGTAGATACTCGAGAAGAACCTTGTGTAGAAGCAAAAATGGAAGAAAAGGTTAGGCACCTGGAGAATAGTTTAGAAGAGCTCCAATCCCAACACAGTATATTAAAAGATGAGTTAACATACATGAGTAACGTTAAACTGGAACTGGAAGAGGAAATCCATCGCATAAAGGATGAGTACTTTCATGAGCGGGAAGACTTGGACTTTAAGATAAATGAATTGCAGCTTACTAAAGAAGATTACTGTTGTGTAATTGAAAAACTAAAGTTGGAGCTTCAAGCAGCAAGACAGCACTGTGAAGCTGTTGTAAACGAGCATAAGCTAGAGACTCAAACTCTAAAAGAGCAACATAAGAGAGACATTTCTGAACTAAATGAAACTTTATTATCTGGGTCTGAAAAAGAAAAGATGGCATTAGTTTTTGAAACACAGGAACTAAGAGAACAGCTTGAAAAGCTAACTCAGGAGAAAGAAGAAGCAGTGTCCAATTACAACAGCCTGAGAGAAACAATGGAAACTCTACAGACTGAGCTAGGGGAATCTGCTGGAAAGATCAGCCAGGAGTTTGAATCAATGAGACAACAGCAAGCTTCTGATGTCAGTGAACTGCAACAGAAACTCCGGGCTGCTTTCAATGAAAAAGATGTTCTTCTTGAAACTGTGAATCGCCTCCGGGAAGAAATAGAAAAACTGTCATCTAATCAGCCAGAGGTAGAAGAACTTCAGTGTAAAATTGTTAGTCTTCAGGAGGAGAATAACACAATAACAAGCTACATCAACCAAAAAGAGACTGCTATAAAAGAACTGGAAGAGAAGATCATTGTTCTTACTGATCAAAACAAGGGTATTTTAAATGAAGTAAAATGCTTGGGTGAAGACAGAGAAACCCTTCAGGAAAGGTGCAAGCAAGAACAAGGAAAAAATCAGGAACTTCAGAAAGAAGTGGATGTTGTTAACCAGTACAATAGCGACCTGAAGAAAAAAGTGGAGGAATTAACAGAGAGACTGAATGAAGCTTTAACTAGGAAGAGTGAAAATGCACAGATGCTAGAGCAACTGGAAAACCAGGTTGTATCCCTGTTGCATGAAAGAGAGAACCTTTCATGTGAAGTATATACTCTTCATGAGAAAAATAAGAAAATAATTCAGGAAAAAGGTGAATTAAGTGAAGAGCTGGCAAAGATTACCTCTGAAAAAGATGGTTGGCTAGTGTTGAAAGAACAGTCTGAAAACTTAGAAAAGAAACTGCAAATGTTGAATGCAGAAAAAGACCATTTATCAACATTACTTGAAAGTGAACAAGCACAGAGATCTCTTATAAGAACCCAGCTGTACCGTTTACTTGAGCAAGTGGGTTCCAGTGTTTCAGATTCTAACGAAGAACATGATTCTCTTAACTTGTTAGAAATTGCAAATGAGTACTTGTCAAAAACTAAAGAAGAGCAGTGCCTTGCTAAACAGTATGAGGAAGAAGTTCTTCATCTGCAGCGGGAAGTTGGGAGACTGGAAGAAGAAAATGCAGCTCAATATACAGAACATAGATCCCTGATTGAGGATTTTGAAAAAGAAAAGGATCTCTTGAGAGAAGAATTGGAAGGAGTGTTGTCTGAAAAAGCAGCACTTCAACATGATATCCAGGAGCTGAAGAATGCCAGTGAAAAAGCAAGGACTGAAAATCAAGATCTTCTAGCTAATATTGAAGAGATCACTCAAAAACTTGCTTTTTGTGAAAGTCAAATACAAGAACAGCAAAAAGGATCAGAAAAACAAGATGACTTAAATTTCATTCTGGAACAAAAGGAAACTGAACTTAGAAATGTGAAAGACGAACTGAGTTCTCTAAAGGTTATATTTTGTTATTGAAGTATACAGTCTAAACCTCTAAAGTCTTCAGAATTAAGGTTCAAAAAATACTTTCAATTCTCTCTTTGTTTCTTTTTCTTTTTTTTTTTCTTTCTCCCTTGGCCTGAAAGTGAGTTTCCCTGCTAGAAAGCTCATGATTCTGAGTCTCCTAGCACCATAAAATCACCTCCCTCCCCCCAGAAAGAAACAATGGAACAAAACCAATCATAATGCTATTTTGACAAAAATTGCTTGTACTTGAACCTCTCTTCCTACCAATACCCCTCAAAGTGATCATTTAACTAGATGGACTAACTGACCTCATAATCTTTTACCTCTTAATTTTCTATGGCTCCATCTCAAACAAAAATACTGCTTGATCTGCATTAACTACTCCTAACTTCAGGTCCTGGGAACTGATAATTATGTAAAACTGACAGCTGCAGAATTAATGGTCTCCCGTCTTTTGTCCTCGGGCAGGATGGAAAGCAGCTGTTAAAAGGTTGGAATGTTTTCTTTTCAACATAAGTATGTTTTCCAGTTACTAGAGGGTTATGAAATTGCATGTAAGGACTTTCTTGGTAGTAAGAAGTAGACACAGTCCAGCTGTAGCTGAAACTTCTGATGGCTTCTTAGGGGAAAACCAGATATCACAAATAATTTTTTGTAATACTACTTGTATCTTTGTTTATAATACAGAATTTGATGGAGGCAGAGACTGCGAAAACTCATCAACAGTCTGCAGTAGCAGAGCTTCAAGAAAAAATTGGTATCTTTCTTGCTGTTCTCTTTTACGTAAACAGTTTGGGTTTTTGTAGTTGTTAGTTTTTCTTTCACTTCATAGTTTTCCTGTATTTCCTGCAAGCCAAGGAAGGTGGGGAAGTAGATACCAATGCAGCTTCCTACAATATTCCTTCCATTAGGGATTTAGAACACATCTTAAGTTGGTTATCATTTGATATTTTTTAAGCTTTTTTTCTTCCTGTGTACATTTGTAGTGGATTTCATCTTTATTTTTTTAAATATGGGAAAAACTGTGTCAATAAGAATCCCTAAGACTGCCAAGAGGAGAGGAAAACAACATTCTGCCAAAACTACTGTTACCTTATTGCAGTTATCCCAACACATTAGAAGGAAAGTGGTTTTGAGTTGTTAGAACTGTATGCAGGAGTAGACAGGAATATGGCTGTTAACATTAACTGTGATGGAAGCCTCTGAAACAGGGAAGGATTGACCCTAAGCTGTCTGTGTGGCTGGATGTTTTAGCTTCAGATCAAATTTAAATGCTTAATTGAATGAAACATTTTAAAGTCTCCCCCTGCTTTCTGTTTTGTTTTCTTTTACAGTCATGCTGGTATTTGTGTTCTAATTGAAATGCATTTCAGTTCTTGGGGGAGAGGTGAGGCATATTTTTTCACTTTCTTATTTATTTTAGGAAGACTGGAAAAAGAATCTGCAGAAAAAGGAGAGAAGCTAAATAAAATTAAGGTTGTTGCTGTGAAAGCAAAGAAAGAATTGGATGCCAGCCGAAGAGAGGTACCCTAACTGCTTGCTAATATATGGAACATTCTGCATGTGATGTTCTGTTTTAATGCCACACAATTCTTTTTAATAAGACGCAGACTCTGAAAGAAGAGTTGGAGTTGGTTCGATCAGAAAAAGATCAGTTGTCTGCTTCAATGAAAGATGTCATTCAAGGAGCTGAAAGCTATAAGGTAAGAATAGTACTGTGTTTATGAGACAGTTAACTGTCAGAAAATACTTGGCTTTTGAAGCCTAGCCTAGATATGTATTGCTATTTACTTGCCAAAGTTTGGCAAAAGAAATTGTGTCAGTGCAGCTGAGTACCCAAATCAAGAGGTGTAAGGTTCTAGTAATGGAACTGTGCAGCTGCTGTCAGAAGGAAATAAGGCACTTCTTTTCTACTGGATGGTATTTCAAAACCTTTTAAATTTAGCATCATGCTTATCAAACAACGTGTTGCTGAGGGAAAGCATAAATCCTTATGAATTCTTTGAAGTACATTAAATTGGGGATCAGTTGGAAAGTCCTTAAGTGGTGAAGGCATAAACTAACAATTCCCTGGTAGTGAGTCCTCCTGGAGCATGTCTCAGCACGTGAATCAGAAGCTGGTGGCTGGGGACAGTCAGCATCGATTCACCAAGAATAAATTGTGTCTGATTAATCTGATTGGCTGCCATGATAAAATGGTTGGAGGTGCGGATGAGAGGAGAACAGTGCATGTCACTTGACGTTAGGAAGGCTTTTGATGTTGTCTCACAGTACTCTCTCATTCATGCTAGGACATTACAATCTAAACGGGTAAACAACTTAAAAAAATTAAAAAACCTGGTTGCGTGGCTTGGCTCAGAGTAGCAGTGATTGATGGCTGGTACTAGATGCCAGTAACAAAGGGGACTATGCTGGGGCCTGTCCTGTTAAAATTAAGCAGTTACCTAGAGAAAATCATGGAGTACACCTTCATCAAGTTCTCAGATTATTCCTGATTGGGAACAGTCAATAGACTTGAGGGCAGGGCTTCCATTCAGAGAGACATAGACAGGTTTGAGGGGTGGGCTGACAGAAGCCTTCTGAAGTTCAGCAAAGACAGATGCTGATTTCTTTGTGTGGGAGAGAGTAACTCCGTGGTACGAGCTGGGGACCGTGGGGCTGCGGACAAAAAATACAGTTTTGAAAAAAAATTCAAGGATCACGATCTGATCTCGTTGCTGATCCTGCTTTAAGTGGGAGGTTGAATGTAGAACTCCTGAGGTCTCTTCCAACCCAAATTATTCTAGGACTTCATGAACTGAAAAAGGTTTCTCCCAAAGCCTGTAACGGAACAATAGCTTTGATTTCATTCTGGTATTTCTGAGGTTGCAATAAGATAACTCATATGCTGAAATATTAGGAGGGTAAGTGTCTGAGGTATAGAATGTGCTTATTGAATGTCTATTGTAAAAAATGACGGGTTTGTGTTTGGATGTGTTAAGAATCTTTTGATGGAATATGATAAGCAAGGAGAACAGCTGGATTCTGAAAAAAGCAGAGCGAATAGTCTTGAACGTCAGATAGATGACCTCACAAGACAGCTACAGGTGTCATCCCAGCAGGTCAGTAATGTATGTGTGTCTGATCTGTTGGTAATTACAGTAAAAATTATTTTGCCTATTGAGTCTAAATATTACTCATGTGCTTGTTACTATATATAGTTTCCTAATCTAAGTGCATTTGGGATGGTGACATGAAATTCAGGAGGATTTTTGTGATTTCTGGTTTTGATTTGGGTTTTGGTTTTTTTTTCCCCTAACTTTTAATACCTTCATCTGGACTGTGATAAAATTAAATATATGTAGAACAGCTGGCTTTCTCAATAGAAAGAATTTAATTTACCCTAGGTTAACTCACAGAAAAGAGCAGGTGATCACCTCTGGCTTGGTTTGGACATACGATTCTGCTGGATATTCCAGATACAAAACCAAACTTGCACTGTTTCTCGCAATTTCACACATACAGTTCTCATGAAGTACAGTAGCCTTTAACTGTTAGATTTGGGTTTTTTCTGTTTCTTAGACAAAATTTCTTTTGTTATTTAATCAGCAGTGTTCAAACTTACTAAATTATGGGCTTTTGCATCTTTCACAAGGATTAGATTTTAGGATGCATTGTAGACTACTGTAGTGGCATTTAGAAGATTCTAAGATGGTAATTAAGCAGCTGAGACATATTTTTGCAAAGCTAACTGCAGTGGGTTTAGGATTTAAATGGAATTTATGATTTTAAACTCCCAGACCCCGTATGTAGTTACACTGAAGATCTACCTAGGCCACCATTTTCTTATAAACAAAAGCTAGTAGTGAATTGTTTAGGAAGAAATAACAAACAGAAGCATATATTTTTATGATTATGCGGGTATTGAATTTTTCAAGTTTGTTATGAAGTATTTTGTAAATAAAAACACTGTTTAGGTAATTGGCAGCTTCTTTCATTTATACTTTATTCTTAATCTGCATAATAGAGACTGAGATAAAACACTGAAGACGTCTGAATTAAATCTGTTAAAATAATTTCAAAAATAGGCCAGATACAGGAGACATGCTTACTATGTACTGATATGATCTCATTGAAGACTTGATGATGCTGCAGTTAAAACTTTTTTAGGAATTAATGGTATGACCATTTATTTATAAAGACAACTGTATGTGAAGTGGGGCAATAAGTACTCGAACGTTGCATATTATTGTGGGAGGAAGGTGATTCTTGCAGAAAGCATAAACGTTGGGGTATTTTTTCAGATTTATTGTCATTCTAGTGTCTTACAGAAAGTTGGGCAAATGAACTCTGACCAAAATAATCAAATTGTGCTGGTGACTTTAATTTAGCCTATTTCTTAATCTGGTTTAAAACAATTAAGATGGACAAGGCTCGTCTGTAGCAGTGCTGTTTCAAGGGAGTTGCATAGAAATCAGTGTTTGTTTTTTAAATAGAGACAATATCTTACCAGTCAAAGATGCATGCAAATTCAGCTTATGTTTTTATCTTTCCATTATGATCATTTCAGCATGATCAGTTACACTCTGCTAATGAAGACCTTCTGGCTCGTGTTGAAACACTGCAATGTAATTCTAAGATGCTGGAAACTCAGATACTGGAGATGCAAAGAGCCAAGGCAAAGGCTGACAAAGAACTAGAAGCTGAAAAGCTTCTAAAAGAACAGAAAACAAAGGTAGTATTCTGTAGAGATGGCAAATGGGCTTAAGCATTATTTCACTGGATTTGACTTCTGTTAGACCTTTGTAAACTGTGGTTTTATAGAACAAGTTCCATACTTTCTCTTCTTGTTATTTGACTTGGTCTTTTTTGAAGGCTTCATCTGTTCATTGAAAGAACTTTGCAAGGCTTTCACTTCAAGTAGATCGGGGATTCTTACAGAATGTGAAAAACACTTCATAATCATCTGGGTTTTTCTTTGGTTCCCAGTGATTTCGTAAAAAATGAATCAGTTGTCTCTGTACAACCTAAGTGTGTGTGTGTAAGTGTAAATAGATGCTGACATCTGTTCTGAAGTTGGACTGCTTAATTGAGAAGTATTTGAATTTCAGGAACATACTGGTGCTCTCCGAGAAATGGAGGAGCTTCAGATGCAACTTCAGAAGGAAAAGAAACATCTGCAGAAAACCATGCAAGAACTAGAGCTGGCCAGAAAGGTAGAGCTGCTGTTCATGTTAATGTTTAATATAGATTTTGGCCCATCTTACTGTGTTGAATGCCTCCCTTTGTGTTCTGATGATTTTAAAGCCCAAGGTTTGTAAAAGGGAGAATGTGGGCTTTTACACCAGTTTTGTGTTCAGAGAGTTGATGTATACTTTTGGGTTTGGGGGTTTTTATCTTTCTTTGTTTTAGCCTGTTTGGGTTATGTGGCCTCTCATGAGTAGAAATAGGAATAGAATTCGGATGTCTGGAGCACTTGCATGGTGTGCTATTCAGAAGCTGCCCTTATTGTAAGGACTGAAAAATGATAGAAACTCATATATGCAAAATACACACTGGTAGAACTAGCAACAGGTTTTTCAAAGCTTCTGGTTCTTGTTTGAAAACAGATTATTTACTGAGGACATGGACACTTTATGGATGGGTGTTACTTGTGAATATGGATATTTACAAAATGTTTGTTAGATGGGCAATATAGCTTTTTAATACAATTAAAAAAAAATAAATTCTTAGCAGCCAAAGCAGATTGTAAGCTTTAACTTCATTGTGTGTAACTTGCAGGATGCTCAGAAAAGTACACTGATGGATATGGAAATAGCTGACTATGAAAGGCTAGTAAAAGAACTTAATCAGAAGATTACTGATAAAGACAACAGAATAGAAGATCTTGAGCAAGAGACAGGAATTCAGAAACAGAAGCAAGAGACCCTACAGGAAGAAATAAGTGAGTAAACTATAAACAGCAAGTAACTATGGTATAGTTGGTGATGGTAGAAAATGCAATTTGGAAACAACAACTCAGGCTGATGAGTGAGAGGGAATGCTAAACAGTTACATAGTCAAAATTACTTTTCCATAAAGGAAACTTTACTAGGTTATCAGTCCCTTGATCTAGTATTGCTCTAGTAAAAGCCAAACTGCCTGCCTAATAAGCTGTGTTTCTTCCCTGATTAAGTTACTCGTAAGTTCTGAAAGTCAGTGACTAATGGGGGTTTTCTACTACACTATAAAACTTTACTACTTAGCACGTGGTTAAACGTTCCATTTCTTCCAGTCCTTGAGTGTAAGTCTTAAAATAATTTCATTTGTTTGAAGGTAGTTGTGATACTCGGAAATAGGATACTGCTTTTTCTGTAGGCTATGTGTTTGCAAATCTTGAAAAAGCTGTCAGAATTTGCTTAAATATTTTCCAGTATTTTTAAGGAAATACAGGAGGGGGAGTTTCATTTGCATGTAACTGCTATTTTCTGCATTAGAGTCACTTCAGTTAACTATGCAACAGGATGAGGAAAGAAATGCCAAGATAAAACAACTCCTGGTGAAAACCAAGAAAGAACTGGCAGATTCAAAACAAGCTGTAAGTCCAGATGTTAATGACTCTATTCCATTTCTAAACCAACTTTAAAAAAATGAGCTGGTAGCTGAATTATGAAGTTGCTGTGGTTTGGTGTTTTTAAATAACCAGATAATTTTATTGTGCAGGAAAATGACCATCTAATGTTGCAGGCATCATTACAAGGGGAACTGGAAGCCAGTCAACAACAAGTGGAAGCCTATAAGGCAAGAAACTTCACTTCTTCGTTAGTATAAGGTTTCTTATTTAAGTAGTAAGGGTTTGATTTGCACTGGGCAGATGGAATATAGGCTGAAGAATGAGAAGGTGTTGTTTTTACTAGAAGGATACTGTTTCTTTTTCCTAAATGAGTTTTGTCTGTTTGGTGCTGGTTTACCCTTTCTTGTTCCTCTTTCCCTTTTCACCAGAGAGGACTGTGTAGTTTGAAGCTTGTAACTGGGATATGGTTTAAAATATTTTCTTCAGAAATGGAAGTTGCTCAGTTTAAAAACAAAAGGATGTAACATTGTCAGCAAAAATCTTAAGTGTTGTCCATCAGTATAAATGTTGATGATTGGGCAGAATAGGAATTGAATATAATGAAAGTTAGCAGGGAAGTGAAGGGAGAGGGGTTGGCTTTCTTAAATGCTGCCACCCCACCACTGTAGTTTTATCTTCAATTCTCTCTTTAAACATCATAATTTTTGTAATGAGGTATGTGGTAACCCATGTCTATTTTTTATTCTGTTTTTATTGGATTTTAATTATATATTCACCAGTTCTGTGCAGGAATGCCTGTAGCAGAATCCTATGTTCTCTGTAGCACATCCCTTGGAGACGGAAGAAAAAAGTTAGTCAGACTGAAGTGTTGAACTAACTTTTTCAGATTCAAGTGGCTGTACTAACATCAGAAAAGCATAAAGTTCAGGAACACCTGCGAACTTCTTCGGAGCAACACCAGCGTATGTTGAGTGCCTACCAACAAAAAATTGCAACCCTGCAAGAAGAGTGCAGAGCAGCCCAGGTACTCTAGTGGAAGAAGTAATGTCAGAAGCTTTAAAAGGGAGATTTGCTGCACTCTGCTTCTCTAAAAGTATTTTGCAGATCTTTCCCTCTTCTCTTTTTTTCTGTCAAGAACTGGGAATTACTCCAGTGCTTAATGTGTTTGAGTGGTGGTATAGAGGGCAAGCCAGACTCTTGTCCTGGTTGTCATACATCACTGGTGGAACATCTGGACTGCGCTCCTGTATTCCCAGTAGGGAAAACCTTGTGGTGGTAGTCAGAGTTTATTTAAGACAATCAGCAAGTGTACACTGCGGGGAACAGATGTCTTTAAAGAAAAGAGGAGAACAAACAAAAAAAATGCCGTTTCCTCCATATAAAACCAGTTAACACAGATACCACTTTAAACAAAAAAAATAAACCTGTGAAAAATACTTGCGAGCGCTTTTTAATATGCTGCTAATACGTGCAGCTTCTTCATTGGCAGCTGAGCTACGTGTGAAACTGACACTATTACTGAGGGTTTTGTTATTTCTAGGTTTTTGTCCATATGACACTGTCAGATGTTCCTGGAGTCTAGACTTTGCGTTGGAGACAGACAGATTCAGAATACAGTAGGACTGTTATGTTCAAACTATCTTCGTGGAGATTACTCTATGGCCCCTTTTGTTGATAGGCGTGCATCCTGCAGATAAGTAACAGCTGAATGCAGTATCTCAAAAAAAGGTCTACATTTCAAAAAGATGAACTGAAATGGACAAACTTTGTGGCTGCTGCTACCACAGGAGGCTTGCCTGAGTTGTACTGGTAGATATGGATCATGGTATTACAAATGTGGTCTTCATAACTCTGTACCTATCCATGGTGGCTTGCTCCTTGATGTTGTGAAACCCATAAGGGTGTAGATCTTCCATGATGGCATGGCTTGAAGCTGTTGGAAGGTTAGCCTTCCTCTTTAGGTGCTCTACATCTAGAAAACAGATGTTATCACAAGGTTATGAACAAAGGAAAATTCTGTCTAAAGGAAAGGTGGACACAAAAACAGATGGTAGGTTAGAAGGCAGAAGTCATGCTGACGTTTAAGGCTGTGTACCTGAGGACTTAGGAATATTCTAGCTCACATAGTTTGATGAAGAAAAGAGAAGGATTAATTTAAAGAAAATGGCCACTAATGTTACAGGCTCCAGAAAAGCTGGAGGAGTGGCTTATCAGGGTCAGCACTGTGGAATTCCACTCACCAGTTCAGCTGAAGAAAAAATTTCCAAAATACTCATCTTGGATATGAGAACATTTTAGTTTTTAGCGTCTCAAGGGTTACTAATGAACCCATGAGCTTCTCCTAATATCCAAGAATGAAAAACTGCAGCTGTGTGTTCTTGGAGGTGTATACAACATGAGTACTTGAAGAATAGGAATTATTCTTGCTGTATAGTGTACAGTCAAGGATGAAGCTAGTATGTTGTGAGGTAATTTTCTGTACATCCACAGAAACTTGTGTATCAGCTGAATTTAGAGGAGAAGACAGATCAAACACCCTAACAATCAACTAGAATATTGTATCTTGTGCTTATATAAATCCATTACAAGACGGATTTAACTCCTCAAAACCATGCAGAATTTCAAGGCATACTAGATTTTTGTCACCTGGGTAGCATAAAAGGAGAACAGAATGATCCCTTTTTTTTCCTTCACTTTTGCCTTCATTTAAAGCCGTTTGATAGAACCCCTTGCTTGTGAACCTCTGTTAATGCAATTTTTGAATTTGCAAGTACTCTTCTTTAATACTGGGATGTTGCAAATCAGTGTCTCTCTTTTTAAGTTTTCTCTTTTTATGATATTTAGTTACAGTCTAAAGAAACATGATCTTTATGGTAGTCACTATTTTAATTATCCATTTAAAAGAAGAAGATGCAAGAGGTGGTTCTTTAATTTTTTTTCAATGTAAGATGCATTTCATTTTAGAGAAATAAGGGAGCAATAGTTAATAGCATAACTTACTAAGGGTTTGTTTTCTATGTGATAGGCTGAACAAGCATCTATTACATCTGAATTTGAGAGCTACAAAGTTCGTGTTCATAATGTTCTAAAACAGCAAAAGAATAAATCTGTTTCTCAGACAGAATCTGAAGGAGCCAAACACGAAAGGTAAAACTAAAATTTTTATATACATACAGAAGAATACTGATGCTTGAGTTACTGAACTTGCCTTTGCTAATTGCTGATCAACAAGGGAGTTCCACTGTTTAGCCCTTCACTTCAATAAGGAAAATACCAGAAGGGAGACAGTTTGCTTGCCCAGTTACTTTGGGTTTAAAAAAAGAAATCAAACCAAACCCTCTTTATTTTCATAAACTTTATCTCAGCCTGTAATCTAACTGTGACTCTGCCAATCTGAACAGAAGAAAGATCATCAATTTGTATCGTTTTTATAAGTTATTGGTAGCTGTCTTTGGTGACAGACTGGGTGTTTATGTGCAAGATGTCAGTTCATATGCAGAGCTTAGAACAGTGCATGCAATTGCGGCAGAAAATCCACCAGAGGGTGACCTGTGCTTTGTTAGAGTACTTGGGGTTTATTGTTGGTTTGAGGGTTTTTAAATACATCTTAGCTTTTCCTTTCTTGGAAGGAAGCAAACTGCAAGAGTTCCATTTCTTTGTCTCTCTTTTTTGCAGAATTTTAAGTTCTGGTTTTGTTAGGTTTTTGTGAAAGAGGGTCACCATGGAAACAAAGTGGACAAGTAATTGAGCAATAAACAGATGATGTCGTTTTCAAAGAAATTATTTATAAGTGTCAACTCTAAGGATTAATGAGATATACAGTTCATGAGATAGTGGAGATGTATGCATATATTAATACAGAAAGTATAAAAGGAGAATGTGTGTGACTTAAGACTTTTTTTCTCCTAGTGTTTCTAATTTTGATTTATTTTTGACAAAGAGAGTTTATCCGGGTTTAGGGATTGATGTTGCTTTCTATTGCTTTGCTTAAAATCTATTCCAGCCATTTGTCTGCTGTATTCAGTCTCATTGAATGATGTGCATTTAGAAAACAAACAAAAAAACCTCCACCACTTCTAAGAAGAAACTGTTTGCCACATCTGCGTCTCATACTATTCCCCTGCCAGCTGGAAGTAGAAAATTGTATCAGTCACACTTTCTACCCCAATGATTATATTGCCAGCAGTTCAGGAAGAATGTGATAAACCTATTTGTGCATACATTGAAACAGGATCAGAACTTTTCCAAATTGTTTCTGCTGCAGTTGCATTCTAAGATTATATTGGTCATAGTGCTGTATTGATTTAATTAATAAATAAGCAATTTGGAACAGCTATCCAAAGTGTTGTGGATATAATATAGGTTTTGAAATAATATAACTATTTTTAAATGTATGTTGCTTATTTGTTTTTCTTCCCTTCGTAGAGAACAGTTGGAAATGGTGATAGATCAACTTAAAGTTAAGCTGCAAGACGCTCAGCATAATTCACAGATAAATGCATCTGAACTCCAGGCATTGCAGTCTGAACATGACACCCTGCTGGAAAGACACAATAAGATGCTGCAAGAGACTGTTGCAAAAGAGGCAGAGCTCCGTGAAAAGTATGGGTTGCAGATAAATAGATATAGATATTTGATTTTGTGTGAACTTATAAGGGCTGGGCATGTAGTTGCCTATAATTATACTTCCCAAAGAAAGGGCATAATTGTGGACAAAGTTAAAGGAATTTCCAAAAGGATTATTTGCTGTTTTTCTTGAGCCTTCAGAAGTTTCAGCAATGAAAATGAAGTAATAGCTGATCAGGGAATTTGAGATTTCTGAAAGCTTTTTACCTGTTAACTATCAGATTTAAAAATTAATGTTTTTTAAGTCCAGCACTCAGCACTACATTTGTGTTAGACTGCTCAACTAAATTTTACAGATGTTTCTTATTGGAAAAATAAGGTAGTTAAATGCACAGCAAACTATTTCACTGGCAAAATATCCAGTCCTGTGTCCACTAAGTGCCTTTCTTCCAGAAAGTATCGGGTTTTAACCTTAAGCTTGCCACAATCTTAATTTGCTAATTCTTTCAAAATGAATGCAATCTGTTTAACCTGTATCACTTCTTGAAAAGTCACTTGACTGCCTAATACTTGAGCTTTTCAGAAAAGGGTCTTTCCTTGTCTGGTCTTTTCTATCTAGGGTACAAAGAAGTTCACATGAAATATTTATTAGAAATTACATCTTAGTATTAGGAACTGTTGACTTCTTGTCACTTTTTTTGTACCGTTTTATCTGTTCCCGATAGTTGGTTACAATGAATCATCACATGGCTAAATTAAATCCTTCTGCATTTTTATGGAAACAACCCATATCACAGCAGGTTCCCTTTATGCTCAGAGAGACTTGCTACTATGGCTATATTTAAGTTTGTATGCTTATAAGGGCAAGTCCTATGTTTAGTTTTTGCATACGTGCATTTATTTGCTTGTGACAATTCTGTCATGCTTCTGGAATACCTCCAAAACAAGTACAGTTGATATTACTAATATTTTTCTGCTAACAACTACGCTCTTCTACCCTCTCTTGCACTGAAAGTTGAAGCTTAAAAAAAATTAAATTTGGCTTCTTAGAAGCAGGTTTTCAGAAGTCCTGCGTAAGTGTTTGGTAAATAAATGGTAAAGGAAGTAGAGTGTAAAGTAAGTGACATACCCTGTATGACACTATAAATAGTCATGTTGCAGTTCTAGAATTTAAGAATGTTTAGACCGCAGTGTCTTTTAATACCTTAATGTTTTCACAAAGATGTCTGAATTTACTGTTCTCTAACACAAGTGTTTATATAGCACAGTGCATTCATATGATAAGTAGTAACTTTTTCAATCTTCGATTTTCCCTGTAAAAAGAGGAACTTAAATGGAAAAAAGTTGCACAGTAATTCTAAAATTATCATCTAAATGAAAACTGAAAACTCCTTTAAACTCTAGAAAGTTTGAAATTTAAAATGAAAAAACTAAAATGATGACATTTGCTGTTCATTCACGTATACGCTGTTTTCAGGCTCTGCACAATACAATCTGAGAACATGGTCATGAAAGCAGAGCATGCCCAGACTGTGAGTCAGCTGACAGCCCAGAATGAAGCTCTCCGGAACAATTTCAGAGATCAAGTCAGGAACCTGCAAGAAGAGCACAGGAAGACAGTAGAGACTCTTCAGCAGCAACTCTCCAGAGTAGAAGCTCAGTTCTTCCAACTCAAGAGTGAACCAAGCACTAGAGGTAACTTTCAGTCATAATACCAGGTTTTCTTGGGTTAGATACAAATTTGTGTACCTGAGTCTGAATCTAAAACATTGTTGTGGTGTGTGGTTCTGTAATACACCAGAAACTTTTTCTGGAGAATCTGCAACATGTCGTATCAGTCCACCCACCAAGTAAGGAACGTATCTTTGTTATTACTGGCCCTTCATAATCTTAGGGTACTTGAATTCATCCAGAGGAGGGCAACAAGCAAAGGGCTCGAAGGAATATCCTATGAGGAGCAGCTAAGGACTCTGGGTTTGTCTAGGTTGGGGAAAAAGAGTCTGAGGCGTGACCTCATTGTTCTCCACGTGGAGAGGGAGGCGCTGAGCATTTCTCCCTGGTCGTCTTCCTGCTACTCACACGTGGGAATGGTTCCAAGCTTTGCCAGGGAGGTTTAGACTGGACACTGGGAAGCATTTCTTTACTGAGCAGGTGGTCAAACTGTGGAACAGGCTTCCTAGAGAGGTGGTCAATGTCCCAAGCCTGTCAGTGTTTAAGAGGCAGTTGGACAGTGCCCTTAATAACGTGCTTTAACTTTTTGGTCAGCCCTGAATTAGTTAAGCAGTTGAACTAGATGGTCGTTCTGGGTCCCTTTCAATTGGAACTATTCCACTCTGTTGTAGTATTGGCATCACTTGTTACCTCTTCTGCAGTATGCCCATTGTCAGATGGAGGGAAATTGCTTTGTAAATATTAGGTCTTCTTCCTACCAGTTTGTCTCAGATTTTGAAGCATCCTGGACCTCCACTTCAAGTATGAGGGGATACAGCTAAAGAAAAGCATATTGAAAGCAGTTTTAACAATGTTTGTTATTGGTATATTTGCTATTTGATCCCTCTTCTAATTTATGGGTTTACGGTGTTCAAGCTCAAGTGCTATTTTTGTATCTGTAAAGTTACTAATTAAGATGTAGTTGGACATTTGGCAAGCACCAGTAACAATTTAAGAAGTTACTGTTTCCGTCTGTTAGTGAAGCAGAAGGATAGTGCACACAGTATTAAAACAGAACAGTTTGCACCTTCCACAGGACTGGTTGAAAGAAGGCCAATTCTGTTTGGCATTAAACATTTGACACCTTCATCACAGCTACAGCAAGAGTTGCATGAAGGTTTCATAGTCACCGAAATAAAAATTGCCAATCAAGTTTGGATTTAGAAACAGGCTTTGGTTCAATGGTCATTTGGAGGTGAAAGGCTGTATTTTCTGTTATAAATTTTATACGTGTATCTGGCTTTCTCAGTTTTCTTCACCTTTCATCCTCCTGCTTTTTGAAGATTGTTTTATGTACTTCCTTCCAATCTGATACAGTCACACCTATGAAATAGCTCTATCAGTTTCATTCTGATGATGGACATCAGTAAGTATCTTTCAGGTCCAACTGTTTCAAATCCAGCAATGAAGAACTTAAGAGAACGGCAAAACACTGACCTTCCTGTTCTCGATGTGCACACTGTAGCTAGGGAAGAGGGAGAAGGCATGGAAACAACAGACACAGAGTCTGTTTCTTCAGCCAGCACCTATGTACCATCCTTGGAACAACTTCTAAACTCCCCAGAAGCAAACCTTGGTAGGTAGAACATGTGACTTCTTGAAGCACTTGCCTTCGTAAGTTGCAGAAGTTTGTGCCCTCAAAATATGAGGAACATAGTGTTTTCATGCTTTTAGGTGCAAGACACAAGGTTACATGTGCCACTGAGTTTATACTATCCTGAATTTCTGTATTTTTTTTCCTTTAGTGATGACTAAGAATAAAACATTGCAACAGGTTTTAATGATTTTAATATGTCATATTTGTGACTTTCTAAAGGGAAAAGACTGGAAGAGCAAGTCAGTGAATAGTTACAGAACTTGTGTTCTGGACTAGTCTCTACAAGAGGCAATTAGGTGCCAATTTATAAATGAAAGGGATAAAATGTCTGTTCATCTTATTGTGGCCTATTAGAACAGGAATTTATTCATAGTTTTACTAGGAAAATGAAAGCCAGCATGAAGCACAGTGTTCTAAGAGTCCCCTAAGAGATGGTCGCATCTAATCATGCTTTTAAGAGTCTACTGAACACTTTGTGGAGGACTGTTGGAAATCATCTATGAATAGGAAACAAGGGGTAAATTAAAACATGTATCTTGATGCACATAGAACTGATTTGCCAATCCTCTTCTAATATATCTATATCTATATATATATAAAAATAGACGGCAAAACAAGCATACAGCAGCAGCAATGATGCCTGTTAATTTTGCAGTCTGACTTTGCATGGATTTTGTTTCTGAGAAGCTACAACCTTACCATTAGGACTTGATTAATGTATAAAGTAGATGCAAGTGCTTTTTCCTTCTCTCTGTTTTCTTTTCCAATTAAATGCAGAACCGTCTCAGTGGCAAACAGAACTTAGCAAGGATGAACTGATTCAGAAACTAAACACAACAGCAAAGAGTGCTGAGCACTTGAATGAATTGCTTCGTGAATCAGAAGCAACCAATGCAATCCTAATGGAACAGATAAAGGTTAGCAGACATGCAGGAAATGTGGGGACAGCTCTAATTTCTGTGATCTGTTTCTTAGACAAAATGTTTGCCACCATATGATCTGTGTCTTAGACAAAATGTTTAACACCGAATATGTTTCAGAAAATCCCAATATATAAAAATCTGGTGATGCCAAACAATTTTAGAAGGGCTTTTATTCCACAAGACTAATTAACACTTCCAGAGTTGACTTCATGTTTTTGGGGGGTTTTCCCCACAATTTCTAGTCAAGGGTGAGTGGAGTAAAAGCTTGCTACAAAAAAAAAAAAAAAAAACCACCACCACCCTCAAGAGTTTGCAAGTTTAATGTTTAGTGAAGTGCCTTTACTGTTTTCACGTAGATGAAAGCAGTAGATCCCAAGGGAAGCATTGTCTGCTTTCTTTTCTCCTGAGTTTTCTGAAGATATTTTTTGAAGTTAACATACTCTTTAAGCATGCTAAGCTCTCTTTTATAAAATGTTTCTTAATGAATGATAATATTGTTAAATCTTTGATCTGCATTGCTTATTTAACTGTTCAACCTTGCATCACTAAAATTGAATAGTTTGTACTGTATATCATTATAACTACTGCACAGATTTTATCAAAAAAGGTTATTTTTGATTAATAAGAAGTTGTTTCTGGCCAGCATTATCATGTATCCGATTTTCACTGCATTTTTGTCCAGAATAAGTTGCACACATTGTTCTTTTTGAAGGAAGCTGTATACTTAGCTTTTTAGCTCTTCAAAAGACCTTGGTTCAATTGCACATTATATGAAGAAAATAATATTGCGTATTTTTTTCCCTCATCTGCAGCTTCTTAAGAGTGAAATACGAAGATTGGAAAGAAATCAAGAGAGAGAAAAGTCTGTGGCTAATTTAGAATACTTGAAGAATGTTCTATTGCAGTTCATATTTCTAAAACCAGGAAGTGAGAGAGAAAGGCTGCTCCCAGTAATAGACACCATGTTGCAGCTCAGCCCTGAAGAGAAGGGAAAGCTAACTGCAATTGCCCAAGGTAGGTGGCGTTGCAAAAAAAGAAAAGTGGAAATAAAGGCAACTGAAGTTCCTTACTTTCTTTTATGTAGCCCTTTGAGGAGGAACAAAACTTAGCAGCATAATGCTAGTCAGCTAGCAGTGAAACCATTTTGCTCTGTTGGGAAGTTACTATTCCGTTTTCAGAAAACAGAACAAATACCCAAAAATATAAATAAAATTAAGTTAAAATATAATTTCTTCTGAAACGTACATTTTAGGAAGACGATAGTAAGTTGTAGGACTTTAATGTGCTTTTGTTTTGAGTGAAGAGTTCTGTCAAATTGACCTTAAAGTAAAGGTTAATATAAATGAATTACTTTCTTGGCAGGTGTTCTAAAAAGATAATTAAAAGTGGTCCTTCCAAGGCAGTACTGCAGATCTAATATTAGTTTCAGTATATTAACTTTAAAATTATCTCCAAGAAGATAGGTGCTTTTTGTTTAAGAAATAAAGGAACTAGTGAAGGAATGAAAAAGAGTTAAGCCTTTGCAAGAAATTAACCCAAGAGCTGACTGTATAATAATGTTCTGGCTCTGCTTCAAATACTGTTTGTCCCCTTAAAAACACTTTTTGATTGTCATTTCTCAATAACAACTTGTAGCTTCTTGTACTTCATTAGCAAGTAACCTATACTTCGTTTTAAAATCAATATGAAGAGCAAGTACCATATGTATATGTAAGTACTTAAAACTTATGAACAAGATCACATGAATAAGTGAAGTGGCAAAATACTGCATTTCATGATAGGCTTTGTGTTTGGAAAGATGTGCTGTAAATTAAGTCCATAGAATTTTGATGATGTTTTGGTAGTCTAACAAACACTGATTGGATTTTTCTGAAGAAAGGTGATAGATGGCCTCTTCAAAACATCCTTAAGTACCCCCGAAGTAAAGTCAATTTGGTGATAAAATCCATGAACATTTCTATGGCAGCCCAAGAGTAAGCGTTGAATGTTACCTCCTCAACAAGTTTACGATGGCAACATTTGAAAAAGAGCAGAGGCAAAGGGCGAAAAAAGGTCACATAACTAAATGACGCAATGTCTAATGTAATAACCTTAGTTTAAACTATGTTTTTTCTTCTTCCTCCAGGTGAGGAAGAGAGTTCCTCACGGCCCTCTGGGTGGGCCTCATACCTTCACAGCTGGTCGGGACTTCGATGAGACAGTGGGAACACTCAACTTCTAAACACATTCCACAGTGGCAAAAGAGAAATTTTAATGTAGAACAACAATCTGTTGGTGTTATAGCACTGAACTACAGGGTTTTATTTCTGTGTGTTATTTTCAGCTTTTGGGGCTCTTCTAAGAAAGAAGCCTGCGGTAGCTCTGAAAGACTGTTGTATATTATGCTCTGACAGCAGTTCAACTATTTCTCTTGTAAATGTTAAAGCTGATGATCAATAGTATAATGAGAAATGACAAATTAATTGCAAATTGCTTGGAAACATAATTTGACGAACCTGTCTGTGATGGCGCTTTTGAATAACTGGAATAACTAGACTTTAGACTTAAAGCATTTTAAAGTGTTTACAGTTTCTTTAACGTATTTTTTTCAGCTCGCTCATCTGTATTGTTAGTGTTATTCTCTGCATGTTGAAGAAATTAAAATTATTTCCTCTCTGCTGATGCTTACAAAATGTAAGATCATTGGGAAACAGAAATGGCATTTTCTGCTTTGACTTGACTAAATTTTTAGTCTTCGTTATATTTATTTCTTTCTGCAAAAGCTGGATTGAAAATATGAAGGCAGCGGTCCACAAAGTATAGATGGTGCCTAAAACTGTATGAAACGCGATGCTTGGCACATGTAGAGTATGGTACTGTTGTAAAGATTAATGGCATCTATGGAAGTCTTGGGATAGTACTCCAAGAATCGGAGGTCATAAGTGAGCTGAAGCTTTGGGAGAAAGGGCCGAAGCTATGGCTTTTTAACCTGAGGCTGGAAGTTTGTGTTCAAGACCAGGAAGGAAAGTTTCATTACTGTAGTGATGTCTGTACTTAGTAGAAGCAGTCTTTTCGTCTGACTTAGTCATATTGAAGACACTAAAGGAAGAATCTGAGTCCATAGGTCAAACTCCTAAAAATAACTTCTGAGAGAAAAGGACGGAGCTTTTGTCAGTAGATGCATCTTTTAAATATTCTAAAGACTGAAGCTGTTATACCCTTCTCTCTCTTCTCTGTGTTTGCACACATCATTTGCACAAATCTTTTGCACAGATGAGATAATCTGTGTTCCAGGTTATTCAACAGAAATTTATATTTCTTGAAGAAAAAGAAACAATCTGCCATAGAATTACTACTTCTGTTACCAGCACAGCATGTTTGTTTAGCTTCAGTCTTGTTTTCCCCTTTATCCACCTTGCTGCATTTCACCATTTCACCATCTTAATTTTTTTGAAAGTAATTAAAATACATACACATGTGTTTAAACCCTGCTTAACCTTTCAGCCAGGGTCTTTCCATCCCTTTCACTCATATTTTCATGCTGTCTGTGCTGTTTTACAGAGAAACATGCCCTGGTATACATACCAATACTAAACAATATTCTTCCTTTCCTATCTATCTTTAGGTGAAGTTGTGGAGGTATACTTCAAAATTCTCCTTAGTGTGTACTAAGTGGCTTTGAAGGCAGCTTAACCACCAGTGCTTCATTTGGCTTATGTTATGCCTTGGCTTCACCCAGTGCACAATTACTTCCTCAACCAACTGCTAGTTCTACTATTACTGGTACTGTGAAAATACCTCCCTTAGGAGCCTTGCAAAGAGTAGCTACCACCCACAAGCTGAGAAACCAAATGTATGAAGAGGTAAAAGTATATTTGTTGTAGTAATTTCAGAATTGCTAGTCTGAATAGATGTTTTGGTTGGAAATATCTTTGATGGCCTTTTCGTGTGGCCATCAGTTCAATAAAATTCAACTTTACCCAACAGAGTGCCTTTCTTTTTTCCTTGAATCTCTGTTTCTACTTGAGAAAATGCTGGTCAGGTGCAAGGTAGAAAACAAGGGGATGCTTACAGTAGCATTAAAGAGAAGATTTTGTGCATCTGGTTTAGTAGCTACTGTCTTTTCTTTGGGATACAGTAACAGTGTTGGATACTTCTGGATGAATGGAAAAGAAATCTGTTATGTGGGTTTTTTCAATATTTTTTTTTAAGGGTTCATTTAAAGTACTTTGTTAATAAATTGTCACCAACAATCTGACAGTATCTGACGTGGAGAAGAGGGATGCAGAAGGTATTAATGTGCTTGTTGGAAGGATTGCACTTAGTATTTTAACTTTAAATATTAGACACTTTATAAATCAGCACTCCTTCCTAATGTCAGCCTTAAAGTGGACTTAACGACCTCTTCCCTACTTCCCTGTGATAATTTTTTCTGTATCTGCGGTTGTCCTAGTTCAAAGATAGATGCTCTGTGGATGAAGAGGTGAGGTGGTTGGTTGGATTGAAGTGAGAGCTTGGTGTGTTTATCTTCTTGCCATCCATTTTATGTTAGGCTATGTTTATTATACAAACATGGGGTCAGAGAGGGGATCATAAAGAGTGAAAAGAAGTTGACATAACAAATGGATGTAAGACAGTCAAATAAGAAAGCCTGATAATTATAAGTTGACTTCCAACAGCTTTCATATAAATGTATATATGCTTAGTGGAAGAGAAATAACAATCTGATTACTTTTCAAACTGAATTTGATCTAAAATTTATCATACTGTCTTGCAAGGATGAGAAGGTGTGTGTTAGGATCAAGAGCTTTCTTCCTGTCCCGTGTACCTCAGGCTCATCCTGAAAATCAAGGCTGGATTGAATAACGAAGACTAAAGATAGTAAAATGGAAAAATGCACATCAGTTATTGCTCCAGCAATTCAATCCACTTTTGTATTAGTAAATAATTTATTCTTTTTGCTGGCAGCTGACTGCCTGTAGGCGTCTTAAGACTCCAAGGTAAAGGTAATCAGTGTAAAAAGAAATGTGCTATTTTGGGCATGGGCACAGTCCCAGTCCTCTTATGATGACCTTTGAAAGTGTTTTAAATTGATAAACTAGACTATGGGTAGCAGCTGTACACGAGTATAGGATTTGAGGGAGGGTTATCGTTCTATTGCTTGAAAATCAAAGCTTGTTCTGAGAACTTTCAGACCATTTCTGGAGCAGAGGTACCTATTTGTTCTTGGAACTCTTGCAAAGAGTTTAACATAGGAAAATGGCTTACAGTATTTTGGGTTGGAACTTGGTGTCATCCCCCACCCCACCCCCCATCCTTTAGCCATCCCAAGATATTTGACTTCTGTGCTGCTTGACTTGAGCTACATTTCCTCTGTTTGGAGTACCTCTGAACACTGGCAGTAGCAAAACCATCCAAACAACTTTACAAAATAATAAACAGGTATTATAACTAGTTGCATCAAGTTGTTGTCATCAAGCAATGACTTTTTTTTTTAACCAATGGTGATACTGCTGATCTTGCAATATCTAGAAATGCTTGTGCTAAAATATGGTCCATATGTGGTAGAGAAGAATGGATTTGTCAGCAGGATTTGCCATCAGATTTCTTCCCTACCTTCTGCAGTTGAACAGTGATGACTGAAAAACTATTTCTGATGGGTAGGTTAGGCATTTGGAGTGGCTCAGGGAGAAGCTTATTTTTTTATGATAGGTGGAGCATAATCAGAATAGCCTGATAAACAGAAAGGATAACTGTATATTAACTCTTTTCATAGCTTAATCTATTGATGTAGACTAAGCTTTCAGTCTGAATAGAGACCCTGAGCTTTTTTTAAAGTATCCCACTAAATGTTGCTGTGGACAAATTTCCATATTATGCAAGTGGCATACAAGCCTCAAAAACATGAGAGCAATACCATGATTTCCAAAAGTCATCAAGTTACTTTTTAAAGTACCTGTTTTGTGGTGCTGCCATAAGCTTTTTCTTTAGCTCTTGGTCTGTCTGTCCAATTACTGACCTTGTCATGGAAGCAGAAATTTGTACAGCTAAATATGGAATTTTTATGATCAGTTTTGCAGGGGTTTGAGACTGATCTATAAAAGCCACCTCCCTGTTATTGCACAATCTCCTTCCATCTTCCAAGAATAGGTGAAACCAAATATACTAAGCATGTCTAAAATGCATGAAGCAGAAATTTGCCTTTGCTTTTATAAGGATGTCAGAATAATCACTACAGTAAGTTTTAGCGTTCTGAGTAAACTACATACTATTTTTATGTATTTTTATGGCAATCAAATGGTGATAAAAGATTATTTTTGCAATTGAGTTGTGAAGTTATTAATGCAGAGCAAGAATGTGAAATAATTGGTGAATTCATAGATTCATTTTTGCTAGAAATGGTTAAGCTGGACACCTTGTGTTCAAAAATCATTCATACTTAAATCGTCAAAGTTCCCTTTGCTGTGCTTTAATTTTATAGCTTTGGAGGTACAAGATGAAGAACATGAACACAGTTTAAAGCTGAAATCCAGTGATTATATTAAGGTAAACAACCATGGGATTGCTGTGTTAACAGGCACAGGAGTCAATGACAACATAAGGAAGAATATACCATCTGCGGTTGCATGAAGTTCTGGGAGAAAGCAAAAGCTAGAGCAAATACTTGTAAATTACTTACTGAAGTCTCTTCACACGACTATGGGAAAATTTTACAACTTTTTTTGAAATTAGAACTTCATGTACAAATGCTGAAATTTGTGATCAGAGACAGGCAGTCAAATTCTTTCAACAAGTAGCTGCCTTCTCATCTGTCTCCCCAATAACCCTTTCTACCTACAATAATGGTATTGTTTGGTGTCAGCAAAGCTGATAATATGTATAGATCTGAACAGGTAAATATTCTGTCCTGTCACTTCTGCCACTGCCAGCCACGGTACATTATGTTGGCATTTCAGCAGTGGTGGAAGACTTAAAGTGCTCTGGAAACAGAATATCAAAAACATATGTCTACCTAAAACTGGTTTTCACGCTAATCTAGCAGTGGGGGGAGATTACATTTGTGATTAATACGCTGGTCTGGAGACGTGGAGTCCAAGGTCCCGGTCTTGCCACATGCTTCCTTTGTGAATTTAATTTCAATTTCTCTGTTTCTGTTTCCTCACTTGTTTGCTGAGGATAATGGCACTTCTCCTCCTGATGCCAAGTGCATTAGCAGTAGGATGTTTAACTTTGTGATGGTTTTGTAAAGATGAATAAGTAGGCAGATTACCATATTTTTTAAAAACTGCATAAGAAGAAAATGGTTGTAGCTTGTCATTATACTGGACTGGAAGGCATGACCTTTTTTCTTCTAAGTTTGCAGTGTGTGTTTGTGCCTCCTGTTATAAATTATTTGCCTAAGTATTCTGGGCTGAATTTTACAAGTTTATTAGAATGTCAGCATGCTCTAATACTATGTAATGGGGAATTATTAACAATTAAGAATGATTACAGCAAGACACAGCAAAAATTTAAATCAGACCCCAAAGCTAAGGCACAAACTTGCTACAAAGCGCAGAGCCTAGGGAGGCAAAATGTGAAACTGAATTCCTGGCTTGGTACAGCATTTGCGAAAGCTGCGAGGACTTAGCATTTGGCATAAGTACATGTTTGGGGGAGGCTCTCCCACTCTGTATGAATGCCTTTGCTACTTTTGAGATTATATTGCTAGCGAACTAGGCTCTAGGGATGTTGTCCTTAAAAGCATGGGAAAACTGCACATGGTGCAATTCACTTGCCATTAAATCTATTAATGTGCTCTCTAAAGGAAGGACCCTAACGGCTGCTCTTGCTGGCTGGTGCCACCTGTTAATTATTTCCAGAATTTACTGGTTGTTTGGAGTTTGCTGCCCTGGTAGCTGCATGTCTGCCCAGCCACCTCCCCCTGTTTCAGGCTATGCTGGCGGGAAGTGCTGCGCTTCATCTGGGGCTTAGCAGGCAGGGACAACTGCCTTGTATGGCTCCCCAGGAGGATGCAACGGGAGAGGCCCTGAAATCCTTGCAGACAAACTGAGGTTAATTGAAGACATTCATGAAGCTGCCTACAAGTAATGGCAGACTGCCCAAAGTTGATTAGAAAAAAACAAAAGACTACTATTACCTTCAACTGGCACAGAATGAGTACTTAGATGATACAAGGAAGCTCTGCTGACAGACGCATTAAAATGAGTGGATATTTTGGTTTTGGGGTGGGGGTTTGGGGTTTTTTGGGGTAGGGGTGGTGTGGTCCTGTTTTGGTCGTTTTAACAGTATCACAGGATTGCTGAGGTTGGCAGGCATCTCTGGAGGTCACTTGTCCAACCTCACAGCTCAAGCGGGCCCACTGAGAGCAAGTTGCCCAGGACCATGTCCAAACTGCTTTTCAGTATCTCCAAGGACAGAGACTCCACAACCTCCCTGGGCAACCTGTGCCAGCGCTGGGTCACCCTCACAGTGAAAGTGTTTCCTGATGTTCAGAGGGAGGCTCCTGTGTTTCAGTTTATTCCCACCATCTCTGGTCCTGTCACTCGGCACCACTGAAAAGCGCCTGGCTTCATCCTCTTTGCACCCTCCCTTTTCAGGTATTTCTGAAAATCAGTAAGATCCCCCATGTTGCACAGTCCCAGCTCTCTCAGCCTGTCCTCATAGAAGAGATGCTCCAGTCCCCTAACCATATTTGTGGCCCTTTGTTAGGACTGTCCAGTATGGCCATGTGTCTCCTACTGGGGACCCAGCCCTCTGGTGTGGCCTCACCAGTGCTGAGTAGAAGGGAAGGATCACCTCCCCCTCTTCTGGCTTACCATCCCCTGTTTTTCAAGCATATACTTTATTTCCCTCGTTGTGCAGAAATGTATTCCCTGTGATGCTAAAATGTTGTTCCTAAACTTGGCAAGCAAAACTGAAGTCTGCCAAGGAGCAAGCAAGCAAACAAACAAAAATCCAGCAGGCAGGATGGTGTTTCTTTGTTTGTAGAGTTGTAGTTCCTTCTAGAGCTATGCTGGTAGCACAGTCATCAAGTGTCTTTTGTGATTTACAGCCCTGAGAATTTACATTCTTTTCCTGGTCTTAATGGATACTGAGGTAGCTGTACGCCATGTACATGTATTTCAAATTACTCTTTCTGATGCATGTTCGCTTGTACCTGCCTATGCTGGTTTTTCCTGGGTTTAACATATTCCCTGAGCATGCCATCTTCTTGGAGCCATAGAGACTTCCTTAATCCTGGCAGTCAAACATTTGCATTTCTCTTTTTCACCACGCCGCTCCCTTGTTCTGTTATTAAGGATGGCAATGGGGTAGTGACACGGGGTAGCTTAACAATCCTGCCTGTTCTGTAATGCTGTTTTGGTTTGCCCGTGTGTTTCCGAAGCTTGCATGGTTTTGCTTCTCCCCCAGTGAAGCGGGGCCTCTGCCCTCCGTTTTGGCAGCACTAGTGTCGAAGGTTACTTATTTGTATTTACTTTCTAAAAAAGGCAGCTGAACCTGGGCAAGGGGCTGGCCTTTTCCCACACAACTGCTTGTCGGTGCCGTTACATTATTAAATAACGTCGATTAAAGCTGGAATCGTGGTCCAGCAAACACTCACCTGAACGTATTTGGCACCTTAAGGCGAGGCGACAGCTCTCTTGAGAGAAACACCACCGTTCTGCGCAACCACGTGTCAGAAATAGTAAAAATACTTGGAATTGTTTTGACAGGAGTTTTCTGTTCTGGAAGGAAACCAGCACCGGACGCCCGACCGGCAGCTGCTTCAGGTGAGGCGGCGGGGCGCTGCAGCCCGGCCCCCGCGCGGTGCCTCGGAGTGCCGGTACGGGGCGGGGGTCACCCGGTGCCACGGGCTCGGCCCGACTGACCGCCCCCGGCCCGCCGGGACGCGGCTGCGGCCAGCAGCGCGACCCGGCGCCCGGCGGCGGCTGCGCTCCCCTCACCGGCTGGGGGAGCGGTGGGCGCCGCTCCCGCCCGTCCGCGCGGCCCGGGGCGGGGCCTGCCCGCGGCACACGGCAGCGGCAGCAGCGCGGGCGGAGCGCGCCCCCCGGCGGCGGCGGCGGGCGGGTGCGGGCGGTGCTGCCGCCCAGCGCCATTACCGCCGCCCGGCGTGGCTCCTCCCGGCGGCGGCGGGCGCTCCGCGGGAGCAGAAGCGCCCCGGCGGGATGCTGGGGGTGGCGGCGGCGGCGGCGGGGGGGATGACCTGTAACAGGTAGGAGAGGCGCGGGGGCCGCCCGCCCGCCCCGTCCCGTCCCGCCTCCCGCGGCGGGCGGCTGCCGAGGGCGGCGCTTTGTCTCGGCGCGGCGCGGCCGGGCCGCTGTCACCGGCCGCTGCCCGCTTGTTTGACCCCCCCCCCTCCTCACCCCGGTGCCCCGGGGAAGGCGCATCCCCTGTCCCGCCGCGCCCGCGCCTTGCGGGGCATGGGGGGCGGCGGCCCCGTGCTCTGGCGGGGGGGAAGCGCTGGGGTGGCCCGTCGGGCGAGCTGGTGCAGGGCCGGGGTCCCGCCGGGGGCTGGGGGTGCAGCCCTGCAGGTGCGCTGCCTCCGCGCCCCGTGGAGTTCTCATTTCGCGGGGGGAACGTTCCCCTTCCCTCCGGCAGCACCGCGGCGGGCGGCAGCGACGGGCACGGCGGGGGTCCCTTCGCTCCTGCATCGCCCCGTCGGGGTCACGCTCCCGGACGGAGCGGGTTGGGGGGGGGGATGGGGGTGCTGGCGCGGCCCCGCTGCAGAGAACTGGGGCTGGTACCCAAAGCTCACGTGTAACGCGCTTGGGACGGGGCGTGAGCACGGGTCGGTGCCCTCTGCCTGAAAAGGCGCCTTGCCCTGCGGGAGGTGGTTGTTTTAAAAGGCTGGTGCGAAATCACCTCGGGGTTTATGTGGCGAGATCCGTGTAGCGTTGTGCGTATCCCGTAACTACTGAGTCGTTTTCGGGAAAGGTTAATGGGGAAGGGTTTCGGAAAGCAAAGGCTGTTCTGATCGCCTGCTGTTTCGAAGCCTCACCCGTTGTGGTAGCGTCTTGGGAAGCAACGTCCCTAATTCAAGCATTTGGCAAGTGTTGCGCTAATGCGGAAACCAGAGGTGGAGGAGGGTGAAAGAGCGATTTTGTAGCTGGCTCAGGCTGCAGGGTGAGGACGGCTACTGGCGCACAGACTTTAGCCTGGCGAAAGACCGCCTTATCTTTCCCACACCTGATCTCCACTGTGAACTCCTCCAGCTCCGCACCACGCCTTTGGAGGAAACCTGTGGCAGCGGTGAAGCCAAGCTGAGCTGGGTCCGCCATGGTGGCACACAGTGCGGTGGGACGGGACAGGCTGCTGAGCTGGCTCCGCTCCCGGGGTCAGCGCCCCAGTGCCCTGGGCAAAGGCAGGGGAGGCAGCAGGATCTCACCAGCCTTGCCCAGCTTTAGTCCTAGCTGCCGTGCAGCCACATGCTGAGAAAAAGATGATAGCGTGGTTCAGATGTTCATCAGTATTAAGACAGCTGTTTTTTCTTCAGTCGTTCCAAAAGCCACTTGGTTTCTTAGTGGGTGATGGGTGCTTCCAGGCCGGGCTTCTTTCTGTGTTTCCAAAAGTGGCCAGGTTGCCGGTGTATGTGCCCTGAGCATCAGTTTCTTGTGACTGTGAGGATCTGCGTGTCATCCAGCCCGCACAGGTGCTTCAGCTCGGGTGTGGAGCTCACCTCTCCGGGTAAATAGAGCAATTACACGTTTGGCATCTGTTCTGCTGAAGTTGTTGGGGAGCAGGCCAGCTGCCCTGCTGGTACACGCTTCCCAGGATATGAACTAGGCTACACCCCTGGCATGGTGAGAAATTTTGGGACGAAGTCAGGCGAGAGCCAATGCTTGCACAAACTTGCTGAGATGAAGCAGCAGAGTGCTCTGGTGGGAGCAGCCCACCTCCCTCAGCACTGTCTTGGGGGGGAGCTTCTTCAGCGCAAAACGCAGGCGGTGCATCCCACAGCGGGCAGGCGGGTGGGCGGCACATCCAGCGGCAGAGCGCCTATCCTGGGGTACGGCCGGTGACTTGAGCATCCTTCCCTGCCAGCGGGGACGATCCGTGCTCCCTCCTGGCCGAGCAAATCCTCCCATGGCTGAGAGTCAGCCTGGAGTCCCACTGCTGCTGACGTGCTCTGGATATGAACTGCTTGCCCAGCAAGGGCTGGATGTGGAGCCCCTTGCCTAAGTTGGCTGGCCCCCTCTGTTCATCTTTTCTCACCACTTTTTTGGGGTGAATCGTCCTGTCAAGGACTGTGCTGTGCTGTGGCTGAGGAGCTGAAGGTGCTGTGCAGTTGATTCTTGCAGAAGCGTGGCTCAAGGGAGCAGAGGGAGTTGCTGGCCAGGGCAGGGAGTGTGGCTCCCCTGGCAGGGTGGCAAGGTGGGTAGAGGCTGCAGGGGTCAGCTCCTTTGGGGGAGGTGGTTACAAGACTTCTGGCTGAAGGGGTTTTCTTTGGGTGATTCCAGTCTGTTGAGGTCAAAATAAAGCAAAAGGGCAAGGTTTGTGTAAGATACATTTTGATTTAGTAAAATGCAAGGAGAGGAAATTAAAAAAGTTGGTTCATTTTCTTATTTTGATTCTTTGGGGGAAAAAACCATTGAAAATGCAAATGTTTCATTCAAAATCACATTTTAACAAAATATAAGGTGATCTCAAAGGCTTCCACAGGCTGAAACTCCTCAGAAGTTTTGGATCTTGACTTCTTGCTCTGATTTAGAGAGTTTAACCTGAGTTTTGGGGAAGAAAACAAAAAAGGAAAGAATGACTTGAGGTCTCTCTCCAGATTTGGTACACGGAAGAGCAGCAGACATCTGGTTGGCAGGTACACGCATGGGGTTTGTTTTTCTCCTAGGGAGACTTTTCTTTTTAACTCCCCCCCCCGGCCCCCCCCTCCACTTTATGGAGGCTATTTGAACTTGAGTCTCTGCTGCGGCTTTTATTTTGCAATGAAAGGAACCGGCAGGCTGGCAGTGTGACCTAAACACCCCTTACCCAAGGCACCGCCATCTCACTGGGCATCACACTGGGAGATCAGCGTGCCCTAAGGAGAGAGGTTTGGGGAGGGATGTGCAGTGTGCCCTGTAGTTGGGTTGGTGCTGGGTAGTGGTCTGTCGTTTGGGATTGCTGGCCGCGCTGTTTGGGGCTGATAGCTAGCTTGCTTTATAAATGTCCTCTGAGTTTTGTGGGCAGCTTTTCCAGCTGGTTGTGCTGAATTCATCTGGATATGTTATCGTTGGAGTAAGTTTCTTGTGCGGTTCAGAGAAAAACATGTGCTTGCAGTTCAGAACCATTATTATCTTAAGCTTTTGTAGTTTCCTAGCACAAACTAAGTTTTCCTTTGTAGCAATGATACAGGCCAGCATGCAGTAAAATACTGAACAAAGCAAGCTCCTCTTTATTCAAAGCATAGCTACATTTGAAAAACTAGCATAGACTTAGTGGATTTACAGCTCTTGTTCCTCTGTAGACTGTGAAGCTCAAAAATGTGGGCACTTTGTAGTGTTACTGGCTTTGACAGGGGACTCCATAAATAAGAAGCCAAATGTGATGCTGCAGTTCGATCTCAGTTTTAATGCAGAAGGCTTTTTCTTAGAACTGGCTCCATACAGTTACTGCAGGGGAGCCGTTAATGTCCTGCAATATACGGAGGATGGTTTGCATAGTTAACAAATTCTTTTTGAAGTCACAATAAAATATTTATTATTGAAGCACTTAAGGCAGGCTTTTCAGCTCCTGCAACTGTGGCTTTGTGCTAAGTGTGTTAGGTTGGACATCCTGATTCATCTGTGCCTTGTTTATCTCCAAAGCCCAGTTTAAAGGTTTTTCACTCTGTAACATAATGCGGTCTCTCATTACTTTTCAGCATAGGCAGGCTTTTAACTATTAGCTGTGCTAAAAGCAGCTTGATAGTTGGGGAAATTACTCACGTCAGGTCTTTCCATGATGGCAGGTGCTGATGACAAGGAAAATCAAACTGACAGTCATGTTTTGATAGCCAAAGCCTTCCCTTGCATAAGCTATCCATACCATGAATCAAGCAGCCATGTATGTGGTCCTTGTTTTAGTGATGTGTTACAGTGCACGTCACCCTCACAGCTTGCACAGAAGCACTGATGTTGGGACAGAAAGGGTGAAAGATTGGGAAGGTCCTTATTCAGTCTGACAATTGAATGTAGTAGGGGACTGTGCCCTGGAGTTAAATACTTTTCTTCAAATTAGGACACTCCTTTGCAATTACTTCAGCATTTCCTTTCCTGTGGTGTCTTTATGAAAATGCTTACTTATGTTTTTTAAGCAGATAGAAAGGAAAAAAAAAAAAAAAGAAATCAAGATACTGTCATTTCTTTGTCTGGTTTTGTGCACCCAAATAACCCTTTATGCAAAACAGTTTTATGAATTTGTCTCGGTGCCTGGAGACTGTCGGCAAGGTCTAGGGGACAGAAGCTGCTGGTGTGCCCAGTGACAAACTATTTGTGGGCAAAGTGAAACCATGTTCCTCTGCAAAAATAGCATGGTCTAGAGTATCCTAGAATGCATGAAAAATAGCGTTACAAGAGCAGCACCCAGGATGAAGTTTTATACTCTATAATTTTCATATTGTTTTTCCTTATATTTTAAATAAGTAGTCCTTGAATTCCACCTTTGATCATCCTTTTTTCATCACTTTTTAATTCATTACAAGAACCCACCAGCTACTTCTACAGAATTTGGTAAGAAGATGAGACCTAAAATCACTTGGTGTGTTTAAGGTTGTTTCAATCACTGCTTGCATTATGTAGTTTGAAGAAATCAGAACACACTGGTGGATGGGCTTTTAATTGAGTAAAAGCTAAACTGGTGGGAACAGTGGAGTTAAAACCTTGTGGTTTTTCGGTCACATCGTGGATGGGGAGTTGGTGTGGATAATCTGAGAAACGAAGGCAATGTAATGATACTACGAATGTTTCCTGGGTGGCCAGAGCAGCATGGGGAAGCTGCCATGCTCAGAGTTATAAAGGTTTTCTGTATTAATGTATTGTTTTAGTGTAGTTGGGGGCACTGGGAAAGACCACAGCAAAGCAATGCAGTAACGCCAGCAAATATTTGGGAGGCAACAACATGGCAGAGTGGCTCCTGTCCAGACCTCACACTGACGTGCAACAGCTGTGGGATTGATGTGGGGAGAGAAAACCACACAGAGAAATAGTTTCAAATCCACCCTGGGAGGGGGGAAGGGGGCCTTGGCGCTTTGCAAGGACTCTCTGCCTTGGAGATTGGCTTGGCCATCCCTGCTGGGGCTGGGTGCTGCCTGGCGGGGGCAAGGGACTGGCTGTCAAGACTCTCACCTTCTGGAGCCGCAGCATCCCCCCGTGCTCCCTCCGTGTCTCCCAGAGCCCTCCACCTCTGATTCGGGAGTGAAGAATACAGCTTGGCAGGGGCGGCAGCATGGGCTGGCAGCCGCCTCTCTCAGGGGAAGGTGGCCCCTGCAGATTCAGGGCTGAATCAGCACAGCAGCCTCTGCGTGCAAATCTGGTGAACCCTGGTCACGAGGAAGCACTTGCGCACCGGCGCGTAATACAGTTTGCAGCTTTGCAGGTGAACGCCACGCACGTCTGAGCTGTGTCGGCCGCAGGACAGACCTGTGTTCCGTGGCAGAGAGACCAACATTTGTGCTGGATTAAGTAATTCATTTTTGCCAGGAGCTGCTGGTAAGTGGGCTGAGATTCATTTGGCAGCGATCATCTCCCAGACCCAGCTCTGGCCAGTGTCACAAAGCCGGACGGACTGTCTCTGGGCCATGCCAGGGCAGCTGCTCTTCCCGCAGGCGGTGATTACAGAGACTTTTTAATTAGGCATGTGGTTGCGCTACAACTGAATGGGGTGACCTGCACACTCCTGTCCCCCCATATCTCTCATGTTAGCACTGGGGACCTGAGCCAGCTGAAAGCCCATGGTGAGAGACATTGGTAGATATCTAGGTTTAAAACTGAGTTTGTCTCAATCTGGATCAATTCCTTGATCTTGTGAGTGGTGCTGAAGTTGGGAGGGGAAGGGACGTGGGAAAGGTGGAAACACCCGTTTCGGCAGACACGTGGATTTGTGCTTGGGTCATGCAGCCATGGCCTGAAGAGAGGTGCTAAAGTTCGGGTCCTGTGAGGAGGGGCTGGGGATCTAAATAAGGAGGGAGCAGTGTGTGTCGGTGGGCTGGGCTGGGGACTGCGTGCGGCCATCCCAGGCGCAGTGTCGGGAAGCAGCACGTCCATGCTCCGCTGAACTGGATTGAGGGATCACCTGCCTGCAGGTTGTTGTATGAGGATCTCCTGGGCAATTACTTTTGCTTGCTGCTATTGAAAGCACACTTGGATATGTTCCCTCTGCAGTTTGTTGTTCCCTCCTACAGCCCTGCCTGAAGGGAAACCACCCCAGCAGTGGTTTTGTCATGGTTGTCACAAAGCTTGTTTGCAGAAATTCACCTTCAGAGGATTCAGAGGAAGGAGACCCCATGTCCCGTCCCTGTGACATGTAGGTTATGGTTAGAAGGGGCACGGAGAATAGTGACACATCGATGCCTGTTTAAATCTACGTCACATTTGTTGGCATGGTATGACTTCATGATCTCAAGGGTGCCCAGAGGCTTTCTTTACCCATTGCTTTCGGGTCCCAGAGGCACTCAACACTGTTTATACCCACTTGTACTGTCGAGAAAAAAAATGGAGCAAGAGCTGTGTCTGTGAGGTCTTGCAGGCTGAGTCCCACCATATAAGAGACACAGCTATGGGAGTGGCATGGTGCACGTGGCCACTTGTGTGTTTTGCTCAAGCACTGTACCGTGGAGATAGGCAAGCTGCTGTGGGAAAGGGGGCTTGAGGGGAGCCGTCCGTGAGCTTCACTGGGGCTGAAAGGAGAAAGGCAGGAGCCTCTCAAGTGCAACATTTCTGTAGTACTTTAAACATCCCAGAAAACAATGGGTTTTTTCTTCCTTTTGTGTTTCCTTTTGTGAGTATATGCAGTTGCAAAAGAGAGGCAATATTCTGATTATATGAAAAAGTAATCGAAGTGGATCATTTTAAAGCTGCTGCTGTTATGAAAAAGCTGACTTCCGAAATCTTTGTTGCTTCATTCATGTTTTTTTCCTTTTTGTTAGCCAGCCTCAGGAAATGAGAACATTCTTTTGGCTTTCCGTGCCTGAGTCACATCTTATATATATCTATATAAAAATATGTTCAAACATCTCCAGATGTTTTTTTCGGAGAGGTACTTGTTTTGCATTAGGGTATCTGAGCTTTAAGTGTTTGTACACAGTTGGATGTTTCCAGAGTTTCCCATACTTCTCTAGTTACAAGGATATGTATATTCCTGTCAGAAAAGCTGAGGGAGATGTCCTGATAACCTAGGGAATATACAAACAAATAAAAGTAAAGCCTTTAAAGAAAGTGAGAATTTGTTATGTTTAAAAAAAATTAAACTATCAAAGCAGTTGTTTAATGTGAGTTGCATCCAGATATGTAGCTCTTTAATGTTTGCTAAGTGTGTATTTAAAAAAAAACGTGTGAGGAGGAAAATCAGAAAATTGAAAAGGATCCCCAAGGGAAGGGAAGTAATTAAAATCTCATTATACCCATCTCTGCTGTTCAGCGCGCTGACACTGGGCTCTAGCAGTGCTGTGTGTGCACGGCGGGGTCTCCCTGCCTCCCTCTGTCCTCCCACGGGGGTCACACGGGGATCGTGAGACTTTGCTTTAAAAGGAAAAAAAAAAAAATCCCCAAAAACGTTTAGTTTGACCAAAGGCCAAATATTTAACTTTGGCGGGGGAGGTGGTGGGATTTAGGGGAATGAATACAATTTCCACCCTTGGTTGTTTAATGTAGCTGCATTGAAAATGATGGGAGATGGGGGATGGCGGGTGTCAGCGGTGACCCGTACAGGGGTGGTGGCAGGGCACAGGGGAAGATTCTCCTATGGGGCTCCATCTGCCACAGCCACAAAGCCTCCAGGTGTTCACCGCGGCTTCTCCTCCCACAGCTCCCACTGAAATGCCGTTGAGTTTATGGCTCAGATAAGAAACCTCTCACTGATTAAATATTTTGATTGCATCCTGGCCTTCCAGTTAGTTTCTTTGTTCTTTTCTCATCAGTTGGATTAAAGTGGACGTTCAAAACTCTCGCTTGTTGAAATAGTTGTATAAATATGGTCCTCAGGGTAGGTGTTACTTAGAAAAGTACTTCTTCTCTTGAAAAAAAATCTACCTCCTTTTGCCCCTTCAGCATGCTTGTTTGTCGTCGTGCATCAAAGAAGTGTGATTTCTATAACTATGTCAAAGAATAGTGACTTATTGTTAATTGTTTGAAATAATCTAAAGGCCAGTGGGGCTTATTATTTTGGCTGATTTCCTGCTCATTCAAACACTGAGGAACTGTTTCAGGTTCACATTAAAAGAAAAAAAAAAAAAAGTATAAAAGAAACCTGTAGAGCCAGGATAGTCTCTGGGGGAAACTGATGGGCTCACAGCCCTGGGATGAATCCCCCTCTGTTGAAATCTTCAGCAGTTACAGTTTTTCTTTTTTCAAAGAGACAGGCTCCCCTTCTCCCTGGGCATCCCTCTCATGTGATGTCCCCTGTGAAATAGCATCGCCTGTGAAATAGCATCGCTCAGCCCCACTCGATGCCATGCTGGGAGCTGGATGTCTTCAGGCAGTGGTACAAAGCCATCCAGTCGCCAGGCTGAGTGTAGCTTTGAGGTGTGGCTGGGGCAGCAGGGGGATGAGTTCCATAGCTTTGCAGCAAGGTGAAGCAAGGGAGGAGGGATAGAATACTGCCGATGGCTACGTGTGGTGTAAGCCCAAAGGTCAGAGTTTCCAATCTTCGTCTAAGACTGAAAATTGCCTTTTCCTTAGTCACATGCAGGATGGGAATGATTGCCCTGAGCTCTCCGGTGGGACCTGGAGAAGGGTCCAAGGTTTTCAGCGGTGCGGGTGTTCTAAGTGCCCGGCTCTGGCTGGGTGAGTACAGATCCCAGCACTGTTCTGTTCTCAAGGGAAGGCAGGATGCTCCTCGGTGTCAGCTCACATCTGAGGCAAACCTCACCCAGCAGACACTGCTCTTCAGACCATCCCTTCCCCAGCCTGCATTAAATCAGCTGCTGGACCAGGGTTTTGTTTTAAAAAATACAGAGATAATAAAGTGCTATTTTAAGTGTCACATATTAACAATGCTGCTTCATTTTGACGTGAACAAAGCTCTTTGTGCTTGCGATTGCTTAGCTGATATACTGCAAGCGGGAAATTATTTGGATTTCTTGTGTTGAATTGCATCTGAGTCACAAATGTGAAAATCAATAGTTCTATCATCACCATGCAGAGATGGGCAAACAGTACAGTTAAGAGGATCCTTGACATCACCTTTGGGAAAATTACTAGAACATGATAAAATGCCAGAGGATCCAGGAACAGTAATATTGTGTTATTGCTCAGCTTTCATGAAAAAGCTTTCTGCTCACCTTGGGCTATTTATTAATTTATAAATAGCTTTGTGAAGCTGTATTTAAAAGAGATATTCAAGGAGTTTGATGCTGTTGCGTGATCCTGATGTCTTTTCAGAGCAGTATCAGCATGGACAGATTTCCAAGGTAGGCAGAATTGTGAAATGAGTGTTTGTGTCATCTGAGGTAAAATTGGTTTAGTTGCTTTTACCCTATGTGTTTTGATAATGTGTAGCTGTGCAGTGGCTTGATTTCCATAATGGATTTTCTGTTAAGTCCATAAAGGCACAGTTAAAAATGTGCAGCAGTGTTACTTCCATGCATGTACAGAAACAAGTGCCGGAGTCCACGGAAGGGATGTGGCAGATGCTGGCTTGTAAGTCACTGTGTGCCCAGCAGAGCCACCACCACCATTGCAGCCATCACTTGGACAGTTTGGGTGGTAGCAACATGGTGTGGGGACATTTTCTAGGGAGGAAGGACTTCATCCTCCCAGAGGAGGAACCACGTCACTGAAAGCTGTCTTCTGGTGCCCCACCTCTGTAGGCATGAAGGATGTTGATGGTACAAATGTCAAGCAGAAGATTTTTCTGTCATGTGTTGAGTAATGCTCCTTGTTTGGTTTGCATTACAGATATTTATCGGTTCTCCCTGCCACAGTGGAGGGAGAATATAATAAAGAACTGCTGAGTCCAGATTTTTCTAACATATCATTAATCCCTTGCCATGAAAGTATGTGCAGAATGAGCTGGGCCTTAGTTGTAGATGAAAAGGTTTTCCATAAAACTTGGAAAAAGTAAGTTATCCACTCTGTGTTCATGGTCTAAATGATAAAGTTCTTGTAGCTGGTCTTGGGGATGCAAGGTCTACCTGAGTTAATTAGAAGGAAAAACATAACTTGTCACACTAAAAATACATTTTTCTGCATACCATGGAAATATCTAAAGTTCATGTTGATGTAAAGTTTAATAAACCAAAACTGTTTATGCCATCAATATCCAATATTTCAGATTGTAGTGCTGAATTAGTGCTGGAGTGGAAATATTGTAAGGATATTAACATAATTGCATTTGCTGAAAACTCTTCTATGTGCTTTTTTCTTTATGATATTAACAGAAATTGAGGAAGACAAGGACCTCATATTATTTGTCTCAAATATTGTTATCTTAAAGTGCACATTAAAAATTTACAGAAAGGACATACTTGCTTTTCAGAAATTCATAGACAGAGAAATGTATCTAAATAAAAATAATTGGATTAATATATTTAGTCTGAAGACAATAGAGTCCTGCTTATGCAGAGCGCTTGAATTAAATTCCTGAGTTCACTCAGGTCAAGTTATGAGTTTAAATTTACATATCCTTGGAGCCAGGAGCTAAACTGCATGGAGCTGACATGATATACGTCTACTAACAGGGCCTGGGTTCACCCTCATGTGAGGGTTAAACTGCATCTGTGCTACCACATTCTCTTTATAAGCTTTCTAACAAGATATATATTTCTCAGCATGTGAAGTATTTAAAACAACCAAGTAGGTAGGTACTACCAAGAGGTAGGAAATGTGGCAGGAGAAAATGCAGATTTTTTTTTTAAGTGATTCTGGCATAACTTATTCATTCCATAACCCTGTTCATTGTGTACAAGCAGATGTTGCAACAGGATGTTGCCTCCAAAATATTACTAGCAATTGCCTGGTCAGGTATATAAACACAGGTATTATAAACACAGGGTGCCGCTAACTGAAGCCTTTCTTCTGAAGCAAGAAATGCATCAACAAGAGTTGCTAACATTTTAAAACCTCAGTGGATGACGGTACAGCATCAGAATCACTGTGGCAAGGGGTGCTTTGTTTATGCCTACCACCTTCACAGATTATCGTTGATGGCATTTTTTCCCGTGGATGCTGGAAAGCTGCAGCTGCCCTTCGGCAGGATGGTGCTGTCCATACCCGAGGAGAAGCTGGTGGCGTGGCATGGCACAGCTGTAGGAGGTGTGCCAAGTGGCTGCTCAGTGAGCAGTAAAAGTTACAGACCTTCCTGCTGTGCCTATCCCAGTGGGCTACGTGCACTGAAATGCAAGATTCGCTCCATATAAGTAACAAAAGAGTTGAGAGAAATGGTGAGAGCATCTAGACACATCCAGACACAAAGCAGTGGTCGGCAGCCTGCATGGTGGCATGGGTGTGGGCACCCTCCTGGCAACCTTGCCAGGTGGTGATGCCACCTCTCCTGTCTATTCTCAACACCAAATTATTTTTTTTTTCTTGTATACCTTATAATTTCTTATTACCTTATAATGGCATGCTAGAAGGTTTGATTTGCTAATAGCTGAGGTGTATCTTGTTTCTTTACTTCTGCAAATACGCATTTTCTGGGCTAACAAATGTGTGCTTTTACAGAGGACGTCTTCAATGCTTCGTCAACCTGAACCACAGCAGTGACTTTCTCTTCCTCCTCAGCACTGAGGCTGCACTACAAACTGATCGCACTTTATATACATGGGGGAAAAGAGGAAACTGCAGCTGAAGTCAGGAATTGTTTGCTTATTCATTAGTTACAAAGAGCCAAACTGAGGTCATTTCTAGTTAGCTGGCCAACTTGCTACTGCTTGCTTCTCTTGAGCTGTCTCTGCAGAACCGCTGTCTGCATCACCCCTCTGGCTGTATCTTTTGGGAGGTGAGGCCAGCAACCCAGGGAAGATGAAGATTAAATTGCAGGATTTTTTTTCCAGGAATACAGGAGCGTTTTCTAAGAATACAGAAGTGTCTTCTACGGGGGAAGAAGCATGTCCATCTCTCAAAACTGGAGGAGTGTGATTCAAAAAGGGGTTTTCTGCAGGTCCATATCAAGAGGGAAATTAGATGGACCACCAGCTGCATTTAGGATTTTGTAAACAGGGCAGCTTTTGCAGAGGTATTTTGAAATGTGGGGGTAACTTCATTTTTTGCTGCTTGACAGTGATATGAAAATACCTGAGGAACAGGTTTTAGGAATATTCCCTCCTCCACCGCACCCCTTTTTATTTCTTGTTTATTTTTAATTCTAAACCCATCAGTTTTCTCTTCCCTGAGCCCTATATCTGGAAGATTTGGGGCATGCTTGTTGAGAACGGATATTAGTTTGTCCTAGTACAAAACCGTTTGTGAACGAGCCCTAAGGTTTTACTGTGACATCCCACTTGCCATTGCTGTTGTCATGTTAATAGCTTTTCAGTCACATGAGAGTTTTGTAGCCTCAGACAGGAACTAAATTTCTAATGGAGAAAATAAACTCCTCAAAAAGAAAAAGAAAGTTTTGATTAAAAACGGTTGTTCTGATTTATACCTTTGCCGGCTTCTATAATAAAGGTTGACATGATTAGCTGTCAGAAATATAGGTGATTTTCCCTTACTCAGAATCAAGTTCCTTTCAAATCTGCAGGGGTTGTATCATTAACTTCAATAAAAATAGATTAGTGGAGCTTTGTGACAATTCCTCAAGACTGCATGCTTATAAATAAAGAATTCAGCACCAGTTTAAGGCAATATTTTATTATCTCCTGCAAGTCATTAGGAACACAGAAATACCTCCAGACATATGGTTTGATCATTCATTGTTTAATGTTGTGATAACGTACAAATGCTAAATGTTAGCATGATTAACTGATTTGGTGCTTACGGATTACAGCAAGTCTTTCCCAATTCTTCTCAAAGCCAATTGAAATTCCGTTGTTCTGTTTAATGGGTCTTGGTTTGGACTCCAGGGTCCTTAAGTGGAGCATCAATGGCCCAATAAGGCAAAATAATGTGCTAATCTGTCATTTCTCATATTTCAAGAAGAGCAGCTGCTTGTTAGATAGATGGGTATGACATGCCTGCCCAGTGTCACATGCTTGTACACACAGATAAATGCCTTCGGTGAGGTTGTTCTAAGTTGGATTTTACACGGAGCGAAGTATCTTTTGTATAATTTATGTCTTGCTTGTAAGTAGCAACTGAGATTGTTTCAGCTTTTTTTTTTTTTCATATAACCCCCCCCCCGAATTTGATTAAAAAGTGATTGTTGTACTATATGATGGTATAGTTTTACTTGCAGCATTTTGTAACAGATCTTGGCAACGCCCTTTTGTTGCCATAACTGGGTTTGCATAGTTTGGCAAACAGTCATGCAAATGTAAATGTGGGAAAGAAAACTGAAGTCTGGATCCGCAGGCTACAAAAAGCGAGTCAGTGCAGGTCTGCTTGCTCAAGAGGCTGGCACTCAAATGACAGTTTGGTTCCAGTCTTATGTGGCAGTGTTAAGAACTTGTATTAACCCAGTGTGCTGCTAACTGGTGTAATTTAATTTACAGTTTTAGCCCAGTAGCCACTTGGCTGCTGACCTGCACAGCGTTCTTTGGGCTTCAGCGCAAATAAAATGGTTACAGATGAGTAAGCAAGAAGGAGGTGCCTTTTCATGGGAGCCTTCGTGGATCCTTGTATAATTTCTGGGGAGTGAATTTTACAGTGAGTGTTGCGTCATGAAAGGGAGCAGAGGTCTGGGTTGACAGTGGAGTTACTACTGCAAGTGGGTGAGAGTAGGGTGGGATTGGTGTCCCATGGGACTGCAGGCTGCAGGGCTCCTGGTGACCTGCCTGTGATCCAGACTCTGCCACTGGCAGAGGGGAGGTCCAGGTGATCTGCTGGGCATGCGTGGGTCTGGTCTGAGGAGCTCGTGCCACGGGCTGGCGGTGTTTTGCAGTAGTTATATTTTGAAAAAGCCGAAACTCCTCTTCAGGAAAGGGAGAGCAAGGGAGAGGTGCTGCACCTTGTAGCAGTGGTTAGTGAAAGATGTACACAAATAAAACAGCAGCAGGGAAGATGGCATTTATACATCAGCTTGGCCAAGGGGATTTTAATCACTTATGGTGCATCCCATAAGCAGCAGGGCTCTGAAATGCCTGTGGCTGGGCACTTCGGTATGAAGAGGATAAAGAAAGAAGGAAGGAAGGAAGGAAAGTGAAGATAACACCTATAATGTCTGAGTCACTGTGGTGTCTAAAGTGCCTGGTGTATTTGTACTGCTTGCTAGATGTTTTCTGTCTTATCTGGCATTATACCAGTATTTCTCAATGACATTAGCCACAGCACGTTGGGACTTAATGGTAAAAACAGGATTTCTGTTCATTTAGTATCATTCCCCACTCCTGGATTCTGGAATACTGTAATGATTTATCCATTAAGTTGCTGAAACAATAATCTGTGTGTGTTGCATTGCATTTGTGTTCCTAATTAATTTATGCTGGTGATTTCAGCTGAATGCTGAGTGACAGGTCAGGCTGTTCAGAGCTGCCTGTTCTTATCTCCTTCATAAATACATGAGGAAAAGCCAACTTCTGAAGGGGATAGTTGCAAGGCAATGTTAGAACAGAGGATTGCCCGCCCTGGCAACAACAGTGGCAACCAAATGTGGTATTAAGCAGATGCTTGGACTACTTTTGCTTCCTCTGTGCAGGATTCCCATTGTAGCATCCCCAAAGGCGAGGGGGTGGGAGAGGGAGTGCTTTGTTTACGAGAGTTGCTAAAAGCCAATAAAATGAAGAGTATGTCTCTGCTGCAGGGGCACTTTCAGAAAGGTCTCTTTCCCCTAGGCTTGTTTTGTGGCTATGTAGTCTTCAGCAGGAGCAGGGCAATGAAGTGCCTTGGTCCATCCTGGTCTATGCTCAGCTTGGTCCTGCTGCCTGGAAAGGGGCAGGGGTGGGTCCAGCCTCTGCATGTGGCTGCTCTTGTGGTCCAGCCTTGCTGGTATGGTGGCAGCAGCAAGGTTTAGCTGTGGGAGCAGAGGAGGAAAGGATCTTCCAAAAAGTGACTTGACCAGCTTCAAGTCCATATGCTGGTCAGTGTTTCACCTGCATCGTTGGTCAGAGGGTTGGGTGGAAATCCAGGAGCTCCTTTGCCACTCCTCTGGAAGGATGCCAGATCTCACTCAGCCTCTCCCCAGGCACTCAGGAAGAGTGAAAGATGACTGACCACAAAAAAAGCGGTGTCTATTCGAGAAGTTTAAAAACTTGAGGGCTGCCCAGTAATTAGAAAAAATTAGAAAAAAATAGAAAAAATGGATTCATATATATTACAGGCTATCTGTCCTCTAAATCTTTTCCTGAAGGAGGGTTATAATGCTGATGTTCTTTGATGGGTCATCCAGGTGGGAATACAGGCTTTTAAGTTTCTAGAGCATGTTGTGCATGGCCTTGACATTTGAATATGCCATAAAAGTACAGGCTAGCATTTTTAGATGTGTTTTATTCCAGTTAACAGTACTGGCAGATTTCACTTACGCTATACACAACTCTGATTCCCATCCCAGTTTTTGAAAGAACAAATGGCTGGTGGTGTTCAGAGGCACACATTATGTGTAAGTTAAGTGTAGTTTGGGGCTGGGCTTACACCCATGTACAATACCACTCAGTGGGACAAATGTGGTCAGGCACAGGCACTAATGATACCTCTGTTGAACTGGGCAGAGCACACGGCACAGTGTTTATGCCAGCTGTGGGAAGACTGAAGATAATTTCATGTTGGTAGGTTTTATACCAGGACAGGTCACCTGCCAATATTTGTTAAAAATATCTGATCTGGGTAGGAGAGTTTATAGTGGATTGGTACTCGTCACCATGCTACGGCAGCATGTTTGATCCTACCTTAGAAGCTGTGAAGCAGGCTGTGCATAGACTGTCTCTCTGAACTGCGATTTCAAGGAGATTGTAGCTTGGTGAAGGTCAGAGAGCAGGGCTGGGAATGGCCTATAGATTTTGTTGTTGTTTGTTTGGGAAGAAGAGAGCTTATAAGAAAACACACAAGCAGCAAACAAAGGAAGCCTTTCCTGTGCCAGATGTCTTGCTCCTAAGTACATCAGTGATGAGATGCTCTTTAACTGGCATCCGTCTTCTGCCTTAGGGGGGAAAAACAGTCTCTGTTGTTCCTTAGTGGTGTCTGGTTTACAAATCCTTTGGTTTTATACCCTCAGTTATAGATTGATTGGACTGATTATTCTGTATTTGGGCAGGTGCCTTTGAGCATACAATCTCAGCATACATTAACGATTGACCTGAGGATAAAGCAGCCTCCTCCCCGCTGAGCAGAGGATGTTGCTCTGAACCCTGAAGTGCAGTGTTCTCCTCCAGCTCCTGTTTGGAGGGTGATGGTAGCATAGCACAGTGCCCGCAGTAACAGTCATCTCATCCCTCCCTTTGGGTAGGTATTCTGCATGGTTGGCCTAAAGACATTCTTAAAGATTTTATTGAAAATATGCATTTCTGTTGTACTTTACCCATGTGCGAATAACATATTAATGAAGGTCTCCATAGCTGAAAGGAATTCAGTGAGAAATCCTATGGCTGATCTCACCACAAGGAAAGTTTTATCTTCATTTGTCTTTCTTGCCTTTTCCCTCTTACTTCCAGTTTCTAATTGCTGTTCCATGGTTCCTGGTACTGTTGGTCAAAGCTGAGAACTGGTTTCATTTTTGTTTTAAAAATCTTTTCACATCTGTAGGCTGAAAGTCAGGACATGGAAAGTCTAGAATTTAAAGGAACTTCAGGGCACTTTGAGTGTGTTCTTTGTGGAAATCATATTTAATTTCAAATTCTAGGTACAGGATCGTTCAAGATAATTTAAAGCTGGATAATTTAAAAGCTGCTTTACTGTAATGATTCCAGGAAGAGAAGGCACTGGGTTATGAGTCCCATTCTGGGAACCACCGAGCATCTGAAGCCATTCTCATTCATTTCAGCAGAAGTTCAGATGTATTGCCCTAACCATCTTTTTGAAGGTGCTCAACTAAGTCTTACTCCCATGTCACATAATATATTTCATGTCATACTGGTCGGTATATCATCGTGTCTGGCTGTATTACTGCCTTGAATCCATTTACTGGAATTCCTATGCTTTCTTTTCAAGCATTTACTGCTAACCACTAATAAATCTGGAACATATTGGGACTTAGTGGGATGTTGGGCTTCCCAGGATGAAATCTCATTGTTTCCCATTACAGGCAGTGGCTGGCAGTTGCCTTCCCCTCCCTCCCACCCTCAGTCATCTGAAGTCCTCTTCTACTGCACCAGCTTTTTCTACCCAGGCTGTCCCTGCTTATTGCTGCCTTTGTCCCCCCATTCTGTGGATGTCTCTTCCCAGGGTGGTCCTGATGGAAAACATGCCTGCAGTTGCTCATATGTGGGGGGCAGAAGGCTCCTCTGGTACTGACTTCTGCAAATCCCATCTGAACTGCTTCATCTGCAATGACTGCAAGAAGTTTTGAGTAAATTCAAATGGCTCAGAAAAGCAGCCAGGGGCCCAGTCTGAAAGATAAGACTTGAATTAAGAGTACGTGCCCAACATCACATCTTTTACTTAATTCTTGTTTTCACCCAGGGGTTTTTGTTGTTTTGTTTTCTTCATTTTAAGCATTTAGAATGGGAAGTGTCTTTTCGTATTTCTGTAACTGCCCAGTGTATTTCGAAGCTCTTACATAAACAGGAGTCAAAAATGTCTCTCAAATCTCTGGTTGTCACAAGTGCCAGCATTAAATAGCAGGTTTCATCAGCTGCAGTCTGGCTGACTGTATCTTCCAGGGCTTTAAGTTTAGTGTCATGTGGGAATGAAAGATGACAGAAAGCTTCGCTTTTCTCCCGATTGCCCCTGCTCACAGGTCGCAGCGTGGCAGACCTGTAACCCCCCTGCAGCGATGGGGTGGTACCCGGGGAGAGGCAGGGAGCAGGGCATGTGGGAGATGCTGCAGGGAGGTGGACTCCCATGGCTGAGCTCCCAGCTGCCGAGCGTGGTTTTGTCTTGAGTTGTGTTTTGTTGTTTCTGGGGGGTTTTTTTGTTTGTTTTTGATGGTTTTTTTTTTTTTTTGTTAATAAAAACTTCCTCTGTGGGTTTTTTTTTCCCTGAAGTTGAGGGAACCCAAATTGTTTTTCCATGTGTGGTTTCAGATGAAAATGCTTTTCTTCTTTTTCTTTCTGTCAAAAGAACTAGTGGAAAGATTTTGGAGTGTTATTCAAAGACCTTTTTTTCCCCACTCCCTGGATTTACTCTTTACTTTGGACTGATGCCTCATTTTTCATTAGCAGATCAGAGCTACCAAAAAAGGTGTCTGCTAGACAAGCAAAGTTACTTTTTAAGAATTAGCCTGGTACTCTTTTCCAACATCAGGATTGATAACTGTATGTTATTGACATTACCATGCTCTAAAAATGATAGTAAAATAAAGATGCTTTGGGCTGGCACTTTTTTGCTGTCCTGAATGAATTCTGTTATGGGCAGTGTTCAGAATAACTTGGAATCCTTGCAGCTCTGTATTAATTAGAAAGCAACAAAGTAAATTTCGGAAGTTACTTCTTTCTATTACTGGAATATCTAGTACACAGAATTAGTGTTTACTTTTTGTTAGGCACAACATCTGGGGATTTCAGTTTCTTCTGCAAAATGATCAAATTAGGGTGGTGATGGTTATTCTGAAAGTAGTACATCAGGGTTTTTTGGAGCTGTGTGGCAGTAGTATTTTCAAATGAGTTCTTCATAACTTTTGAGTGTTTATGGAAGTCCCAGGTTAAAGGCCATTTCCTTCTAGGGCTTATGTTTTCCTCATCTATTCCTATCATTATTATAAACATGTAACTTAACGTAAAGGAATGAATTAAGGGAAAAAATAAGCATATAATTGTCATACGAGTTCTGATACTGTCCTTATTCTTCTACATTTGCCCTATTTTCCACACAAATAAAAGTGACCTGTACCTTACCTCTAACCTGATGTTAATGTTTATATTTATTTGTATGCTATTTGATGTGCTATGGAACTTCATGACTTGCTATTTTTATAGCAGTTAAAGTAAATGGAAGTAGATATGGGAATGCCTGTTAGAGGAAGCACAAATGACATGCCAAAACCCACTGCAGATTAGTACTGACTTTAGTCCTCTGTTTTTAAATGCTTGTGTATGCTGTGATAGTAATTCTTTATCTGAACATGATTATTTATATGCAAACACACTTCATATGCGACCCCTATTTAGATTGTTTTTAGGATCCCTGTGAATGGTTCTTCTTCACATTCTTTCATGAAGGGTGTGTGCCCACAGAGGCTTTAAAAATTACTTTTAAGGGAGAACATTTCAGAGAAATACCACACCCTCTTGCTCCAAAAAAGCCTTGTGCTGTTTTTCTTTTGGCTGTGTTTCCTTTTGCTTTCTATTTCCTTCCTGAGATACGCATGCTACCTGAAAGTTGCCATGGAGTATTTGCCATGGTGGTACTGGCATAAGAGCCTGCATGGTGGGGCTGATACCAGATGACAGTTCATGAATCTATATCCCTCTTGAACCAGTGGTGAGCTGTGCATAGGATCATCCTTAAAGTTAAACCTAAAAAGATCTTTAGATCCAAACAAAGGTGGTTGTGCCAGTTTATCCAAGTCAAATTGAAGCAGCACTTCAACCATTGCAGTCTTCATGTATGAACAAGTGCACTTTTTCTCTGGCTGTTCATGTGCTTTCATTTCTGCAGAGCCCACAAGCAGCATTTTTGCTTGTGGTGGCTTCCTGAGCAGGTATAGCTGCAGAAAAGTAGAACTTGATGTGGTCCTTATTTTAGTCCCTGCCAAGGAGAGCAGGCTGTGGAGGGGCTGTCTGGGGTCAGCTTTCCTGGGACAAGCACTTCTGAGAAGACTAGGTGAAATAAAAAAGGGAGTAGGGGGCACGCAAAGATATGATCTCCTGCTAACTTGCTCTGGTCTTCATTTCCAATCTCCTTCACCATTTATCTTTAAATCTTTTCAGCTGGCATCTGACTGAGCATTTGGTTTCAGAAATTGTCTGCTAGTTGATATGAGGCTTGTTTCTGACACCAAGCAGCCACTGTCACCATGTTATCTGGCACAGCCATCTCCAAAGTGGTGTATGTGTGCAGGATGATGCATTGGAATGTGGGAAGAAAATATTAAGACTTCAGTAGTACATGCACATAATTTATAAATAAATAAATGTACATATATTGGGGGTGCGTGCTCAAAATTTTTTTACTGGTAGAGGTACGCAATCAAAATAGTTTGGAGACCACAGCTGTAGCAGATGGAAAATCAGCTTTAATTTTTATCCCTAATTTGCCACCTGATTATAGCTTTGCTAAATTCAGCCCTCCACAAATACAGCCCCCTCCCACATTTTAGCCACTGTGTAATGAAATGAATCCCCCGGGTAATTTGGCTGAATACCACCCCTTCTCCAACAGAAGACACAAATAAAAGGCTCTGGCTGAGAGGGAAGCATGCTTGCCAGTCTGCCTCTCCAGCACAGTTAATTAAAATGCATCCACGTGATGGATGCATTCCTTTTGACTTGAATGGGAGCTGGTTGGTTTCCCGGTTCAGGCAAAACAGTTGTTTTCTTCTCCTAAAGTGAAATGCCCAGTGTCTGATGCTCAATTTACCGAGGACGCTTAAGGGAAGGAAAGGGGAAGGGACGCAGCCAGGCAGCAGGGTGACTGAAGCGGGGCAGGGGAGCAAGCGCAGTGCCAAAATTTGTGGGGCTGGTGGGGCACAGCAAACGCAGAGGTGAGGTGACTCAGGGGGCATCCCTACTGGTCCGCCCCGCTGTGCCTCCGGGCCCGGATTCCTTCTGTCCACCACTCCTTTTCTCTTGGAGTGGTGCTTCCCTGCCCTCTCTGAAAATGAAAAAGCAGCAGCCTGCCAAGGTGCTTTGGAAGATGGCCTCTAGTGGGGCAGAGCAGTGGGATCTTGCTCCCAGTGGCAGCTGGATGAGCCTTGGGTGAACCCGCGATTTCACCCCATTTGGGGTTAGAAATATGGGCTCATGCTCATGGCCACCACATGGGCACCCAAGTGGGCAGCCACAGAGGGGAAGCAATTTGCTCCTCTTTGCACTGCCTGGTGTAAAAACTTCGGCAAAGGAGCAGGGAAGAAGAGTGGAACGGATGGACAGATGGACATCCCCTGTGTAGTTGTGTCCCCAGCCAGCGCTATCAGAGCCAGCTGTTAAATGCCAGAGCCCTGGCTGGCAGGAATGCTGCAGATCAAGCTGAGGTGGGACTGCACCGCTAATGAGTGCTTTGCTTGCAAGCTTTAGAGCCCTGAAGTCCTTCCCTTTTGCTCAGGTTAATCTATTCTGGGTTTTTTTTCCTTTCTTTTTAACTAAGCAGCCTTTCTGCTAGGGCTTATGTCTAGGCTCCAGGTGGTCTGAGGTGAGGGTGCAAGCCCAGAGCAGGATTTGGTCCCCAGCACTGCACCACCTCCTGCTCCTGGACCTTTGATAAATGGTGTTACCTCTGTCCCAGCTCCATGGCTGCCAGCTGAGCTTGAGGGCAAATAATTTAAGGACCATAAGATGCTCAAACACTACAGTCAGATCTGTACACAGTAGAGGGAAGCAGACAGTGGAGGACTGATATGTAAAAGGTTAGTCATCTGGGGAGCAGGTCCGTGCCTTGATATCCCCTTCTTCCTACCTAAAATAAGCAAAATCAGGTGAAACTGCAGTGTGTTTAGTATTTCACAGGAGGAACTGCAGACAAACAAAAAAGCACTGATGGTAAATTAATTCAATATGATTTATTATTCAGTACTAAGCAGTAGGGTGATTGAACTTGAACTTGATTTATAATGAAAGTAGTTCTGCTTCCCCTTAACAATTGCTTTTGTTACAGCCAGCAGGATGGAGTAGTACCTTGGGTTATCCTGCAGATATGAGTGTCCTGCTTTGCTGTAAGGTGTGCCCATTTTTCAAGGGGAAAAAGAAGAGTGAAATAATGGTGCCAGCTTGGAAAGTTATTGCATAGCTACTCTTACATAAAGAAGAATTATTTGCAAGAGCTTTAAAATATGTGCAATATGTGTTCTGACTTTCTACAAACTGGTGCTCTTAGGAGTTGCTGATATTAATTATGCCAGAGCTTTATGCTTCTAAGGTCAAACACAAGACTTTAATGTGAGTGATTACAGATAAGTTGTTACTTTTTTTTTTTAATCTTCTGAAAGGTATCCTTTTGCTCCTTACCTGCTTAAACATGCAGCACACACTTCTGCCTCTCTGCTACTGCACTTAATGCTGCACCTTCTCCCTGCGCTACTATAAAAGCACAGTAAGTGCCTGAATAAGCCAGTGGGTGAGAGTGCTGAGGAAGGAGAGGTGAGGAAGGACTGGCAATCTACCTGGGTGATGGAAGGGGAGCTGGATGAGATGCCTGGGTGACTTCTGCAAGTGCATGACCCCAGTGCTGTTGACCTGCAGGGGTGGAGGAGTTCTTGAGGGTCACTGCACTGACATGCAAGACAGACGTGTGGACTAGAAAGGGTTGTCCTGTGAATAGACGTACTTCAGGCTATTATGGCTTATAAGTCTTTGCACTCTTCATTTTCTGTGACTCCCAAAATAGGGTGGGAAAAGGGCAGAAGAGAAAAGCAGTGTGGTAGGTGTGGTGGGATGTTGAATGGTGAGCACAGAAGTCAGTGCTACACATAGGTGGTAATAATTTCTGTTGCTTGTGTAGTATGCAAATATGCCAACCAGTATGTAATAAAAAACTTCAAGGCAGCTTCATGTTGAAACAAAGATTTATTCAAACTGGGGACCCAGCTGATAATGTGAATGAAGTCCAATAATCAAAACAGTTATTCTTAGGTAGGATATTTGAATTGGAGAGCCTGCAGTCTCTCTCTGAGTCTTTAAAGTACTTTTCAGTCTTGTGAGAGATTATATTGAGAACACTTGAAATTTTGAAGAGTGACTCACTGTATTTTCCCCTCCAAACAATTAAGCCATTTCAGTGAGCTCATTTTCACTAGTCTGATATGTAGCAACTTGTTTTTCCCTCTGCTGCTGCCTAAATTTATTCCTTTAGTAGTGTTGTTAAATGTGAACCTTTTTAATGACTTTTTTTTTTTTGTTAATGCTGCGGTCAATCAGTAACCCTGGGGTTCATCAGTGCATGGAGGATTGCCACAGGTAACATAATTCTGTTAATCTGGACATTGAGCAAATAGCTCTAGAAAGAAGTCCAGTTTTGCAGCGAGTAGGTTTTTCTGAGTTTTCCCTCAGACTGGGGCAGCCATTTATGCCCCAGCTTTCTCTTCTCTGTGGTCCAGCCCTGACTGGGTGGGCAAGTCCAGGCAGGCATTATCTTGGCTGATCATTCAGCCAGAGAACCCTGAGGTGGCTCTGAGATTCGAAGACGAAGTAAATGTCCCCTGATATAGTGGGTGCATGGACTTTCTTTACAAGCTGAGCCACTGCTGTCGTCTTGCAAAGGCTGGGGAGTAGGGCAAGCCCTTGCAGTGGCCTGGTGAGACACTGGCAAGCAAAAGTTACTTGATATCAGTGGGAGGAGAGGGGGAAAGGCATAATTCATATCCTCACTCCTGATGGGAGACAGTGGGGCGCAAAAGGGAGGGAGGTGAGACAGGAGGGAGGCAGAGGCTCAGAGGGAGTCAGGGCAGCCAGCTGGCCCTGGATCCATGGCAGCACGTGTCGGAGGGAGACCCCTGGTCCGCTGCCAGCAAGTTTGGGAGAAAAGCAGGAGGAAAGCAGCTACTGATGGTGTCAGAGTGCTAGTCAGAGTCTGACTGCTGAGTGCTCTTCAAAGGGCTGGCGCCTGTAAGAATGAAGGGTTGGGCCTTATCTCATTTCCCCTTTAATGTAACCCCAGGGATGGGGGAGATGATTAATGAAACCCTGGCAGTGAATGGAGCCAAAACCAGGCTGAAATGTTTAAATAATTTCTCACAGGAGATTTGTCTTTTGGTCCTTTTGTACCATTCGACAGGCCTAACCTTCCAGTTTGCACATTGTTTATTTTCTCCTGGCTGTCACTGTTCTTGTTTAATCCTTAAAGATAATGGTATGCAGTAATAATGGTGAGGAAGAATGCTTTTCTTAACATTCACATCAAGCATAGTGTGATACCATTTCTGTAATATTTTGGCTTAATACTATGCGCGTGGTGCCAGCAGTAGTACTGAATTGTTCACAGACTGCTGTAATGCTCATAAGGCATGCTTTTTCAGAGCTCACGTAAGAGGCCTCAGAAGACGTGCAGAAGAGGGAACATTGTATTTATATTTGAAAATGGTGGCAAAAATAGGCTGCTAGAGAATTAAAGCTCAGTCAGCCTAACTTTGATCCCTAGCAAGGCATGAATGCAACTAACAGTCAATATACAAGCACTTACAGAGCAGTACAGCATTAAAAAAGCTGTGTGGATTTCTAAGAACAGATAGTTTCAAAGCAGCCAATTTTCCAACTCTGACAGATGAGCATGCCATGTAAACAGAAGGGAGGGAATAAATGAGGTGTATCTGCTGATGCCCTCTTGCACAAAATTTTATAAGCAAACAAGAGGCTCTAAAATTAGAGCCATGGTGATTAACTTCTTTGGAACACAAGCCTTGCAGCTTCTCTTTCTTCAAGTATCGGCCCATCCACTCTTGCCACTGGTTTGTTGCTGTCCTACCTTCCTTTATCATCCTCTTGCGAGATGTATTGGTTCAGACTCAATGCTAGTTTTCACTGCTGCTGGCCTTGTTCAAGAAAAGCATATAGCAGTTTGGAAGTGATAGTCTAGGTCAAATTGCCAGAAGGCGGGTGTGCAGCTGCTTGAAAAGAAGCATTTGGGTAGGAATTCTTCACAGAGCCACCAACAGGATGGACACGGACACACACACCCCACCCCTGGACCTTCTTGACAGCACCGTGCAGGAGTTCCTCTTTTCCCACTTGCATTGAATAACTTGATCAGTGATATGGATGCTGGAGCTGAAAGTTAGCTTAGGAAGTTTGTGGGTGTCCTTGACTTGGAGGAACCTCGAGGGGCATAGGAGTTGAATTGAAAATTATTGTGGCAGGCGGGAGAGAGGGTCCACAATGAAGAAGTTGAAATTTCACAAAGTGCTAAGAGTTGTACGCATGAAGGAGAATTCAAATGGATGTGGGCTGGGCCATCTGGAGGATGTATTGAAAAGATTTAGCATGTCTTGTTATGTGCTTGCACAGAGCTTATTTTGGAAATGTTGTTTGTAAAATATAAAGAGGGGTTGACCTAGTTTTTTGTTGTTTTTTTTTTAAGAGACTGTGTATTCATTACTGGAAAAGCCTAAGAGCCGTTGTCCTGCCAGAGGAGGATAACAGAGAGGCCTTGTTAAATCAACAATGTACTTGAAGATTGGAAAGAGTGCAGCAGCCACTAGCTGGTGCGTGCTGCTTTACTGAAACGTAACAGGGTTGTGTCCATGGAAGGCAAATCTATTTCGGTTGTTAATATGTCTGTAGTCTCTGTAAGTGAAATAGGAGGAATATGATAGCCCTACCCAGGAATTAAGATCACTTTTTTCTCCAAAACAGCATTTCCTCCTTCTGTGCTCTTATGCCAGAAAGGGCATGGCTACAGAGAAGTAGGTAGGGGAAACAAGAGATCGCCAAAATAGGACCTGTGCCCTGACATATTCTTGATGATTGTGTGTCAGTTTGGGATGAGAAGTGCCCGCGGCTGTGCTGTCTGCATGCAGCAGGGTATTCGCATCTCCCCACATATTAGGGTGCAGGCTGCGTGGAACCATCCAGCCATGCTGGGCAATATTTAGCCCTTCTGTTTGTCTTCCCCCATCATGGGAACTGCAGAGGAGGCGGCTGGGGAGAACGGCAGGGATGATGTCTTCCCTTTCTGGCCATGAGGATCCTGGAGTTGGGATCTGGTCATTGTGGCTTTGGACTCTGCAGATGAGATTATAACAGTAACCAGGACCATGGGCAGACTCAAAATAGATGAACATTAATGTCTTTGGGATTCAAAAAGTAACCAGCATGTAATGTTTATTGTTTTGGAGCAGATTCCATTGTTTAACTGCTAAACAAGAGGAATGCCATTTCGCTTCTCCCAGCAGTACGCTGGCAGAAAGGTCAAGCCCTTCTGCTGTTACTCCTAAGCACATTAGAGGAGAGGAAGCTTTTGACGGCTCCCAGCATCAAATACTTCCCCTGATCAGCTGCTGCGAGTCCAGTCCCACAGTGCAGTAGGTGTGCCATCAGCCTGTGCCTGGTATTCCGAGTCCCTGTGGTCTGCTCCTGCTCTGCTCAGATGGCAGATGCCACCAGGCTCAGGAGAGGACACTCGGCAAGGAGAGCGGGTCTAGCAGTGGAGCTGGTGTTCCCCATGACTTGGCGAGGGGCCCTCAGCCAAGCAGTGCAGTTCATCCCAGAGTATCGCTCCAGGCCTGGCCCGGGTGTAGCGATAGCACAATTTCAAAAGTTGTGTTTAAATATTGCAGTGTGTTCAAGAGGAGAGAAATGGCTGTCAGTCCTCTTGCCAGTTGGGAGTAGGAGACATTTTTAATGGTGCCGTTTCTTAGAATTATAAAACGGTTTGGGTTGGAAGGGACCTTCAAAAGTCATCTGGTCCGACCCCTCGGCACAGAGCAGGGACGCCTGCCCCTGCTCAGGTTGCTCAGAGCCCCGTCCAGCCTGGCCTTGAATGTTTGCAGGGATGGGGCATCTACCACCTCTGCGGGCAGCCTGTGCCAGTGTCTCAGCACCCACATCGTGAAGAAGTTCCTCCTCATTTGAACGGCTGCCATTTTGACTTCTTGCCTGAGCCTGAGTCAGGCAGGTTGGGAGGTCCGGCTTTGATTTCAGCGGATTTTCTGCTAGCCTTCCGTCACCCGTTCTTAGCGGCTTGGCGTGGCCGCTTGGATGACGCTGAAAGGAAGGACTGCAGGGGAAACCCCGGGGGCTTTCTGTCCGGGGGGGTCCCCCCTCTCCTTCTCTCGAACGGCTGCGCCGGTACGGCTTGGTGATTTGTGGGGAGCGGGCGGGCCCGGCGGGCCGTGAGGCGGCGGCTGCGGCTGAGGGACGGCGGCTCCCCCTGCCGGTGGGAGCGCGGCGGGACGGCGGGCTAAGCCGGCTCCCCGGCGTGGGTCCGGGGCACGGCCCCCGGGGCAGCCCGCGGCTGCAGGCGGGGCCTCCCCCTGCGGGGCCGCATCTCCCGCCGGCGGGCGGCGGTGGCTGCGGGCGGGGCCGCTGCAGGAGCTGTTTAGGAGCGTTCGGCGTGAGGGGCAGGGGGCCGTGGCTCTGCACCGCCCCTGAGCCGGGCGTTTTACCCGGCTGGGTCTTCGCGGGGGGACGCGCGCAGTTCGCATGCGGGTGCCTTCTGAAATGTACGAGGGCCGCCTTCTAATTGCCAGTGCTTTACTGATAGCGGCTCATTGGGAGAGATGATTGCAGACCTGGACAAGGCTGGGATCTAAGCGTCCTGAAAAGACGACAAACAAAGATTTCGCAAAGTTCCCCTCTCTTCCAGTGCACCCGTGCCCATGGCCTGCTCCCCCCCACTCCCGCGCCCCCCCCCTGCTCCCCAGCCCGCAGGGTGTCTGCCAGTCCCGTGGCCCTCATCCCCGCGCAGGGCACCCGCGCTGAGGGAACATGGCACTTCTGCTGAAATGGAGAGATCAGAGTCACAGGAAGGTCAGGGTTGGAAGGCATCTCTGCAGATCACCCAGTCCAAGCCCCTGCTACAGCAGGGTCACCCACAGCAGGTTGCACAGAGTCGTGTCCAGGTGGGTTTGAATGTCCCCAGAGAAGGAGGCTGCACAGCCCCTCTGGGCAGCCTGTCCCAGGGCTCCGTCACCCTCAAGGTGTTTTTCCTCACGTTCAGGTGGAACTCCCTGTGTTGCAGTTTGTGTCAGTTGCCCCTTGTCCTGTCACTGGACACCACTGAAAAGAGCCTGTCCCCATCCTCCTGACACTCGCCCTTAAGATATTTGTATGCATTGGTAAGATCCCCTCTCAGTCTTCTCTTCTCCACGCTAAGCAGGCCCATCTCCCTCAGCCTTTCCTCACAAGGGAGATGCTCCATTCCCTCATCACCCCTCCACTGGACCCTCCCCCTGTCCCTCTGGAACTGGGGAGCCCAGCACCGGGCACAGCACTCCAGGTGCGGCCTCACCAGGGCAGAGCAGAGGGGGAGGATCACCTCCCTCGACCTGCTGGCCATGCTGCTCCTCATGCACCCCAGGGTGCCATTGGCCTTGGCCATGGGGACACACTGCTGGCTCGTGGTCAATTTGGGGTCCACCAGAACTCCCTAGTCCTTGTCTGTAGAGCTGCCTTCCAGCAGGTTAGCCCCCAGCCTGTACTGGTGCATGGGGTTGTTCCTCCCCAGGTGCCGGACCTTACACTTTTGCCTTTGTTGAACTTCAGTGAAGGTTCCTCTCTGCCCAACGAGAGTCGGCCGTTCAGGTCTCACTGAATGGCAGCGCAGCCACTCCTCCCGGTTCGGTATCATCCACAAACTTGCTGAGGGCACACTCTGTCCCTTCACCCAGGTCACTGATGAATAAGTTGAACAGGACTGGGCCCAGTACTGACCCCTGGGGAACAGCACTAGCTGCAGGCCTCTGGCTGGACTCTGTGGTGCTGGTCACAACTGCCTGAGCTCTGCCATTCAACCTGTTCTTAATCCACCGTCCGCTCATCTAACACACGCTTCCAGAGTTTACATATGATGCTTCTTGCAAGTTGCTCCCTTATGCTGGGTATGGGGCTCACGGGTCCTTTGCTCTGTACTAGTTGCATTCACTAACCTACCCCCCAAACCCGAGTCTTACGCTGGTTTGGCAGGCTGTGTAGGCCAGGAGAGGGCTCTCATGAGGCACAGGAGATGGCCTAAAGCCCATGCAACATGTTCCTTGGGGCTGGGGTGGAGTGAGAGGGGGAGGGAGTGTGGTGGTGGAGGAAGGAGTAGCGTCAGAAGGAGAGAAAAGGAAGTAGACTTTGCCCTTTCAGTGATGGTGAGCTTCTAGATCAGCTCAGTCATCTCATGTATACACCCTCAGTGAACTGGAACAGCTGAGGCATGTGTACGTATTTCCTTCTGCTTATTTTGCTCCAGGAATGGTGATCTCACAGGGTGGCAAGGCAGACAGCTGCAGGGTATGACTGTCTGGCTTCTTCTCCAGCTCCTGGCAATGCGGGCACCTCAAAGATCTTCTTGTGGAGGGTTACACAAGCTGCCTGAAGCAGAGAGGACGCAGACCTGGCCAGGAGCTGCAAAGTGTTAAGCAGCCTGGAGCAGCCCTGGGGATCTGTCTCCACCCATATGCTGCTGTTCTGGTTCATGGTGGCCTGCTAGAGGAGCAAAGAAGAATACTGTGGGGAATGTGGGTCTGAAGCAATGGTTCCTTCCCACAGTCAACCTTTGCTTGACACCACTGATCTAATTTCATGCCTAGCCCAGGTCCAGTTCATTCTCTTCTACCTCAGGAGCTTCATCATCACTGTAAAGCCACAGCTGCTTATCCCATCTTCTGCTGGTGCTGGAAGCCCTGGTGCCAGAATCAAGCTGATAGGCTTGCTTTGTTCACAGGTTTTCTTTTAGCACAGCCCTTTTAGAAAACGGATTGGTGATACAGTAGGGCCAACTACTGCAAAGTGAACAAAATTACAAAACATAGTTTAGCCAAGCCAAACTGGTTAATAAATGGCTCAGACGTGCTTTAAAAAGTGTTAATTGAAGAGTTAATGCTTGTTTTCCTAGTTACCTTTTAACAGATGCTTATTGGCATTCTTTGTGAAGTCTTGCAGCTTTTACAGTTATCATGAATCAGCAAACTGCCCTTGTCTTCCTATAAAAGTGAAACTGCTGGCATATGAGTAATATATGAAATAACATGCATTGCAATAGCAAGCAAGGCCTCTCTTTGATTCTGTATGGAAGTGGTTTATTGTGATTTTCTTCATCTTTGAGAACAAACTGCTGTTACATTGACATTTGCTACCTTATTTTGAGAGACAAAGCTGTAGTGCATTCTTTCTCCTAGGTTAGCAACTATCCAATGATAAGTTTAATGCAACTTTGCTGCTGCTTTTGTACTTGAAGGGCCTTTGCAGGAGAGAAGTTGTTCAAATGAGGAAGTGCTATGCGATAGTATGGGAAACAGCAGCTTGGAAAGATAACTTACATTGTTAATTTGCCCACAGAAAAGGGTTAGCGGTAATGTTAAGTGGCCTGGAGACAGAAAGAAGGAGCAAGAAGCAGTATGTAGAGAGATGTGGTGGATAGGGGAAAGTAAAAAGAGACTCATTAAATGAGGCCCCTCATAGCATTATTTGGTGAAAGCAGGTAAGAAAGATTAATGAGATGCATGTGCATTATCTGCCAAAAATCTCATAAGAAGGCAAGGTCTTGTGCACCAGACTTCACCAAGATGCATTGAATTTTGCAGATGAACACATAACAGTGCACTAAGTACAGTTTAAAATATCTGAATAGAGAATATCTCTGTATTGCTTTTAGGGTCACTGTTGAATGCCAGCACAAATGTTATGTCTGAAGGCAGCACATCAGTTTCTCCATTAAATGCTGCTATAGTTCTGGGGCTGGCTCTACTTAGTTTCACAGTTTGGGAGCATGGAGGGCAACCAGTCATGTTTTCACATGATGTATTTGCTTTTTAAATTATGTTTGTCCATAAACAGACAAATTAATAAATAACCTTCTGAGTGACCAAGAAAAAAAAATACCCATTTTCTTGAATTCTTGTGTAAATTTTATAAACATACTTTGTAACCATTAGTGTCAATGAGTGGTAAAATAGTGTTATGAGGGTTAGATATTTGCAATTAAAACTGTTAAACCTGTAAAAACTTTTTGGCTTGCTCTGTCCAAGCCAATATGTACCTGGAAGAAAGCTGCCTTTAAATGGATTGCACAATATATAAAAACTATACTTTTATTTTTCTGTAACAGTAGCAAGCCAAAAGGCAGGTTATTATGAGCATGCAGTAGAAAATGCTGGTGGGTAGATTTGCTCTTGTAAGTGGCCTGGAGCCATACTGCTGTACGAACAGAGCTGGGGACAAGTTCTGCCTGCAGGCATGCCCTGCATGTCCCCTGTGGAGGTCATGTTGAGGCCTTGTTTCTCTGTCCCCGTCACTGGCAGTGAGCGAGGTTTTAAGCTCCACTTGATACAGCTCTGTGCAGCGAGTGGCAGGGGAACATTGTCGATCTGGAGGATATTGCTGCTTTAAGCTGCAAAGGATTGCCTGGGGCCTTTGAGGCATGCAGGGGATCCAGATTGCTTTAGGAAAACTGACTTTGAGCCTCTGTCCGCAAGAGAGAGACACAGCTCAACTCTTGCTTGGTTGTGCAGGTCGATCACCCTAACCTTCTCTAGGAGGTGGTGGTGATTTTCTGTTCCCAGTTAGTCCTTGCCTTGTGCTGAGGTTGTCAGAGATGGCAGTGGTCTTCCAGGAGATGGAGAGTGAAACTGGCTGTCTTTGTCTCAGAAAAGAAGAGGACTGGAGGGTTTTCCCTCCTTTCTCAACAGGTGGGAAGGTGGGGAGAGAGGGTCTTCCTTCTCCCCTTGGCATTGACAGAAGTGCTTGTGGTGGTATAAGGTGGCCCTGTGCAGTAGGGACCTGGGACCCTGTCATGCTTGTTGACATGTCTGGGGTTAGGCACACAGGGTTGTTGCCTGTTCCTTTTCTCTTTGTCCCTAGAATAACACTGTAAAAAACCAGAAGTTAATGTATACCTCCAGAGGGACTGAAGTTGTCACAGTCATCTTTAGTCGCTGGAATATCAGGAAATGTATAGGATGAAAACACCTCAGTGATCCCAAGAAGTGGTTCCACAGCTGTTGGCTGTTCCCTCTCCATGTTTTGTACTTTTGTCATTTAAAAAATAGCGATGGTATAACTAAAGCTGAACCCTTTCTTGTGGGATAGAGGATTTGCTTCTTTCTTTCTCCTTGGTGGTTTTGAGATGGAGAATTGTCGTGACACAATTTGAGGAGCTGAACTGTGAGCTTTGATGGACTTTCCCTGTTCTTTACAGCATCAAATTTTTACAGGGGAAAGAAGGAAGTGGTTTGCCAAGTCACTTTTTGTTTTTTAAAAAAATTTTATCACAACTACCAGTCATAACCACAAAAATAACATGTGAACAGTGAGTATTCAGTGTAAAGCTATATATGGGAAAGGCTGTTCATTGTGAACCTGCTGCCAGGGAGGCTACACGGTGCTGGTAAGTGTCCACCCAGTCACTCGGGCTGAGGTCTGTCTGTCATGTCTGCCTCAGTGCATGTTGTTCTGCTTTCCAAGCTGGCAGCTTGGCAACTAATTCTACAGTCTTTTAGCCATTCTTGGGGAAGTTCTAACAAACAGGAGCCACACATGGGAATGGTGATAAATAGAGTTAGGAAGAGGATGGATAATAGTTTTGCTTGCTAGGTTTTATTACTACTAAAAGCGAGCGGCACTGGTAACAGAGCTTTGAGAAAAGTCCTTCATCGTTCTTGAAATGTGTAAAGGAGCCCTGGTATTCCCAGTAGTTTTTTATCCATTGCCATTCTGGAGTGTTTTTAGGGACACTATTTTGTCCCCACCCAGAACAGAAGATTCATGGTCGGTTTGAAGATGACTCATTGCTGATGGGGTTTTTTGAGCAATGGGATAATTGGCGGTAGCTGAGGAAGAGGGCACTGCGACAAAGTAATTGAACCTGAAAGTGTAATTCCAGTGGAAGGAATAGTTTTGTCCCGTTACAGGAATTTTATCACTTTTGATACGATTTGAGGGAGTCTTGTGTTCAGAAGTTGGTCACTCTTCCAGTGAAGCAAACCTTTTACGGTAGGGCAGCTGTACTTTTTTGATTTAAGGTTTTTGCTCTAATTTAAGAATCTTAAGTGTGTTTTTCATGTGCTTTAAAATATTATGAAAAGTCCATGTGAAATCATATTTTTATTTTTTGTGCTGAATCCAGAGGTAATTTTTGCAGCATTGGGGAGGGTGGTGGTGTTTCTGTTTTACATTATTCTGAATTTCCAGGATTAATTAGTTTCATTTTTTTTCGCACTGTGAATTTCTTTCTCAGTGTGGATTTTTTTCTGCATGGATATGGATTACAAGTTTTAATAACTTTAAAATGAAAATGCCTACACTTAAAGGTATTTTTTTTGAGTGGCTGAAAATTGCACTTTGCCTGTGTTTCTTAAGTGTTTACATGTATTCAGCTTCATTTTTGTAGACACGTGAGCTACTTTGTATGTTCTGCTTTAGAGAGTACCTTAGTTCTTACAGTAGAAAACATCATACTACTAGTCTCTGTCCTTCTAAAGGTGATCATCTCACAGGAACCACTGCTTTCTACCTTTCCTGGAAATGGTGGTCAGAGTATAGGACCACTTTTTAGCATATCTGGTCTCCTGTGCTATCTCAAGTGTTTTCTCTGTGCCCTCACTGCTTCACTTTCTTTCCTTTGTTTCCCCTACCTTGTTTTTTGGCAGTAGGAGCCATTTGAGGTGGCTGTATGGTACATTCACAGATGTACAGTCAGGATCAGTGCTTCCTCAGGGCTGTTAAATTGACTGTCCTTCACCATTCGGCTCATTGTTCTTACAAGCAACAGCATTTAAAGCCTCCAGTACCCTCTCAGGAGCTCAGGGTTGGGTTGTTCTTCCAAAACCCCAGCACTCACAGCCTTAAAGTAGTGTCACCTGCTACTTTGGTGGTCATATTTGGTTGTGCGCAATGTGGTGGTGGTGCCTTCAAAGCATGTGCACATTTTCAGGGTCACCAGCATCTCTTCCATCCTTCTCATGGGGAGCATGCCATTTTCTCCCCTTGGCAATTTAATTTAATTTCAGTGTAAAGAACACAAAACCTTGATAAGAGGCTTTTTTTTCTCTACTTGTAATGTAGTGTTAGTAATTTGAAAATTATTTGTGAGATGGAAAACAAAGGGGCCAGGAGAATAATTGCTGGGCAGTCAACAGAATAAGCAGTTTATAGGCTGCTGTGGCTTTGTTTGCATTGATTTAATCCTGATGAGTGATGTTTTGGACAAAAATGAGGACTTCCTAATGGTCCTTATATTCCTTCAGTGGAAAGGCAGAGTCAGCCTGAGGCCTGTTTTGAGATATCCCACTAGATGTCCAGCAAAACCAGGTCTCAGTGGTTGCCTGTCTGGAACAGCTTTGTCAGCCTTTCTGCAGCCCTGGAAGGGCTTGCTGGCTTTCAGGGCACAAACTGGCTGTCAGAGCAGGTAATTCCACAGGGTATCTGGGGCAGCAGTTCTCTGGGCAGGTTTTTTTTTTCACTTTCCACCCATTTTCAGGTTCGCTTCTGTCTTTGTCTTTGTCTTGGGGGCTTCCTCAGTCTTTTGTGTCATCTGCTGGGGGACTTTAAGTTGCCCAGTAAGCCAGCTGGCACCAGGGGCTTTTTACCCCAATTTCCAAAGGCATTTTATCCCATTACAGTGAAGTAAACATCCTGAATATATATACAGTAGTAGGATGCAAGTCACCTTGTTTAAAGATAGGACTTTCTAATTTTCTTTTTCAGACTTAGCATCTTCATGCATCATAAACAAAGTGCTTAAATGTAAAAAGTATATTTCTGACTCTGTTTGAAAATCTCATAAGGGAAGAAGCTTTTAATCCCAAGACTAAAAATTATTCTGAAGGGAATGTCCCATATCTAGATATGCAGATTGGGAATTGCATGTATTTTTCTACATGTTCTAGGCTATGAAGATTAACCTAAACTCTGAATTTGGTGGCTTCAAACCCTCCCTTCCCCCATCTTTTTGGTTTCTTTTTTTTTTTTCCGTTTTCTTTTTTCTCTTTTTAAAGATGTTTATGCCATGGAGTTCAGGGTCCATTTGATTAATTGTACCTATCTTAAAGATTCAACTGCTTGCCAGCATGCTTATCACTCTTTTTTTTTTTTTAAAGAGGGTTATGTATAAATGGCAGGACAAAATTGATTCATGCTGTGTCACATGGATTCTTCTTTGCACAGCTACTCAAGCATTGATTATCCACTGATGAACAGCATACATTTCTAGCTATAATGCTAACCTGTATCTTCAGCTGCTGGTCTGTCGTTCTTCTCTGCTCTCAGCTAAGCCCCAGTCTGAATTATTAAAATACACGCGGGTTAATGCATACCTCTCTCTGGCTGTAGAGGGAAATACTGGCATTGAGAAATAAGGCAGCATTTTCCCGGTAGAGGGAGGTATTGTAAAGCTCAGCTAAAGTAGGATTCCACTTGCTGGAGAAAAATGTGCCTTTGCAGGGTGTTTTTTCCCTGAATTTTAGGAATTCATGGGGCAGCGTGTGTAGAGAGCTTGGAGGAGGCAGCCAAGAGACCTTGCCTCACTCAGGTAGCCAGAACGTTTTCCCATGCTTGCTTTTATATTTTTTCTATTATTATTGGAATAGAATAGTTGGAATGAGAGCAGGGACCTCTGCCTTGCCTCACCAAAACTCATGGGCTGCCTGCAGTGGAGGTGGAAATGCCTTTGGTTCTGCCAGGACAAGGAGGGACCCCATGATCAGCACAGCAGCTCCTTGCCTTCCCTCTGCCCCCTGAAACCCCAAAGGACTTTGGTGGGTTGAGTGTGTCACTGCTCTGAAGGATGCAGAGCACACCGTTATGTAGGTTTTTTACTTTACATTGTATGGCAGGGGCATGAATCCATAGAAGAGATTTAAAAAACCCCAGCAACTACCTTAAACTGTGGCAAACATGCTTGGTCAGCTAGAGCATGGACATAAATCCAAAGCACTGCTTTGTGGTGTCTAGGTATATAGTTCAAGTGCCTCAGTACTTAACCTAATCTGCAGATTAAATGTGTGTGCTTCAGGATTGATTGCTGAGTGGAAGAAGCAGATGTTGGAGTCACATTAGACAAGGAAGGAAACATGTAGATAGTTAATTACTTAACTCCTTGAATCAACAGTTTAGGCTCCCTTGAAGCTTTGAAATTTTTTTTTCAAGGTTTGCATCCTTAGATTTGTGGCTTGATTTCTCTCTGCTCATTTCCTTTTATCACCGCCTGCCCTAGCGGGGACCCAAGGCACAGTATGCTATTCCCCAACACCCAAACCCATCTGTGGGGACTCGCCTCAGCAGCCTAATTCAGAGAGGCATAAAGCTTCATTTGTGGTTGGCACATCAGTTGGGTGCTTCGGTGGTTCTGGCAAAACTGCTGGAAGGGTTATTGCCACCTTCTTTCACTTGTTCCAGTGCGTCCTGTGCATTCCCACTGATGTACAAGCCTTTACCTTGGCTTTAAAAAGTGATTCTCTTCAAACCTTGTGAGAAACAGTAGAAAACCAATGTTCCTGGACACGTTTCTCTGGAGACTCATCCCTGTGATAAGCTGGGTGAGCGATGAAAGATGGAGAAACATGCTCCTCCATTGCAGTCACCTTTTAACTGTGTGCATGCTATTGATATTCCTATACTGTTCTTATAACACTCTCCTGATTATTTTTTTGACTGTTTATGCTGCCCTGAAAACAGCTTTTTCTATCACTTTGAAAATCTTCAACTAAATTTAATTGAAATATGGTGGTTTCTTCAAAGTTTAAAAAAACCCCAAACCCAGAACAACGTGCACTGGAGTGGAAAAAAGAGCAATGACCTCAGTAAAGGCTTCTCTGTGTGGAATAAAAGTGCTAAAACTTTGTCTTTTCTGGTTTCTGTACTTAACGTGTTCTCTGTAAATACAGACTTATGAAGAAATGTACTGAATCTGAAATACTTGGTATTTTTTGTTATTCTTAAATTCAATTACATGGATTACTGTTCACATCCCTTTGAACACAGTGAAAAGTAACCAGACATAACCTGTCTTAAATGATTTTTAAAGTGCAAAATTCTGCTGAATTCCTACAGTCACCAGAAAAGCTGTACTTTTCACATAAATTTAAGAAAGCACACTTCAGGCCTGGTATATCAAGACAAATACTTTGTAGGACTGCAATGAAAACTCAAGCATGAGCCATGTCCCACGTAATAAAAGGTTATTTATGGCTTGGGATGAATGAAGAACTGCATAGTTTCTGTCTAGGTTCTACCTTTTGTTGCTTAGACATGCGTGATTTTTTTCCTCTAATAAAATACTGATAATACCATGCCTATCCATCAGATTGCAGTAGCAATGTTAGCTTTCTCTGGGGGTGGGAGGATGGTTGGTTGCATGAGTGAGGCGGTGAAGAGGCATGCACTGGAAAATGAAGAGTGAACCTTCAAAGTACAGGACGTAAAAGAAAGCTGCGTGTTACCTGTAATAAGAAAAGCTGTGGTAACTTGGCCAGTCCTCAAAAATTTGGATGGAATGTGAAAGCTCCAAGTGGCCCCATCCCACATGAGAAGAATGTAATCTCTCAAAAAAAGGAATTATAAACAGCAGATAGGGGCTGGAAGGTAAAAGGAGACATTCGCTAAGGAAGTTCTTCCTTCAGGGTGAGGTCCATCCGAGTTGTTTTCTGGCAACCTTTAATCGAGTGAGTGCAGAAATATCACTTGCGTTCTCCAGCATCTCTCCAAAAAAACAGTTGGCCCTTAACAATATGTATTTGATACTCAGAACTTAAGGTTTGGCTGTTTGAGTAATTTCAGACTTGAAACCTCATCTCTCATGAGAATTTATGGAGAGTCCCCTAGGGCAAAAAAGGTGTCCAGTTTGGATTTCTTCTTGTAGAAAGCTTTAGGCTTGTTCTCAAGTCCTCCAGGAAAGTCTTTTTCTAAATCAGCTTAGACCCCTGTTGGAGTTCACTGAAATAATGTTGCTGTGGAGCTCACTGCCAGGTCTGTTGTAAAAAACTAACCATCTTGCCCTCCTAAATAAATGTTGCAATGGATTTGATCTCTATAACAAACATTTTTGTGTCTGGACTTCTTGTATTCCTATAATTTACATGGTCTGTATGGTGGTGTTGATTTTAAATTTTAATAATATCAATTTGGTGCAGCTCTGGTTTCCAAGTGTATTTTAGTAAAAGCCTTTGTCCCATAGGCTGTCCAAGTGCAGTGGCTGTTCATGCAGATAAACATGAATTTTAATGCTGTGTATTTCACATGAACGCAACTTGCAGCAAAGTTGGTGAAGAGTTGTCCTTTAATTTTTGATAGATTTGTGTTAATACAAAAGTATTCAGTGTACACTGGAGAGAGTGCTAGTGTAGTGAATAAAAGATTATGAACAATTGTAGGTAATAGTTCAATTTCTTTAATTTACAAATAGCTGTTTCACAGCAAAAAAATGTACACTGTCTTCATTTTTTAGGTTAGTATGATCTAAAATTGATTGCTTGGACAAAGGTGAATCATTGGTACAGTGATATTTAAAGCACAGTAAAAACTGTTGGTAATGTCTAAAAGCTGCTGTGCCATGAGCGTCTGTCATCTGCCGTCCTTAACCTCCACTCCTAACAGCATTAACTTTTCATTGAATCGCTGATTGACTGACTGCAGGGAATTGGCATTTAATTATGTTTAAGCTTATCCTACTGCATATTGAGAAACAATTTTAAATACTTTGAAACTGGATTGCAGCATGTTTAGGCAAACATCGTGACCATTCCCTCTTTTATTTTCTGAGGACAGGAGCTCAGATGTATAGCACTTGTTGACATTTCAGTGTGTGCAACCTTCTAACATCATATAAATCACTTTGAATTTTTCCAGCCATTATCTATTTGGCATGTTATGTGACTCTTTTTCCAAAATAATTTCTGTTATTTTTCCATTGTGTGATGTTTTATATTATATGTTGATGACATTCCAGACCGAAGCATGCTGATAGTATTATATAAAATTACTGTGCCTGTGTTCAGTCTGGTAATCCTGACAAAATTGGTGTCATGTGGTGCACCCAGTATTACGTATGTTATGCTTTTCTCCATTACAAGAGTTCAGAAATACTCTTATATGTATCCTGCTACAAAATAAACACTTGAATAGTAAACTATGTTTCCTATCCTAGTCAAAACAGTCCTTGCAAATTATTACATTTCTTGGCTTTTATTAAATGCAAGTTCATTCTAAAAACACACCCTCTGCAACTCTCAATGTAGAAGTAGAAACTGTGAATAAAGTTTTTGTTTATGTCTGCCTAGGATAATGTCAAACTGTAAAAATGTTTCAAAAGGTGGTAAGCTATTTTGAAGCCTCCCTTTAAGTTGAAATGGAGAGTTTTATTACTAAAAAATTACTAAGTAAGATGAGACACAGAGCATGCAGATCCCTGCCAGTCACCTTCCTGTCTTACAGGAAACCTTAAGCGCTTTCATTCCTGTTTTACAATTACACAGGACACTCCATCACTACAAAATATGACAAATAGTTGAAGTAGTTATGTTTTAATAGCTGAGAGTAGGAAGAAAAACACATTGTGGTTTTCTTCTGATTTTCAAGATGTGTGGAAAAGAGCCATTTCTGACAAGCACAGTGCTGTTGTGTTTCCAATAGAGTATTTTAATGCTGGTTGCTGAAGTTACTTTGCGGCACACTTTGCTGCATTAATCTCCCTATCAGAGTTTGCTCACATGCTTGAGTAACTGAATTTTCATAGCACTGATGACTTTCTTTTTATCGTAAATTATAGCATGGAAAAGTTCACAGCTCATTGCAGCCCTGGAGTTTTTTAGCTGATCGCAGCAGGCGCTGGGAGAACTGCCTGCTTTGCACAGCACACGGCGGGGTTGCGCCTGCTGGGACAGCGAGAGTTCGGAGAGAGCTGGAGGGAAGCGGGTGAGCTTGTTGCAGACATCCCTTAGGTGTGATCGAGTGATAAAGGAAATGTGGTGCCCTTCGGGAGGGTGTGTACCTATGAGAAACAGGAAGCCGAGCAGCGGCCGCCTGCCTGCCTGCCTGCCTGCCGAGGTTGGTAGCTCGGGCGGGCGCAGGTGTGCCGACACGCCGCTGAGACTCTTCTCTCCAGGCGTCTTGGCAGGCACGCTCCTCGCAGCAACATCTGGAAGAGGCGGAGGGGGGAGAAACCCAACCCAAAGCCAAAACAGCACAACACCCCCCCCTCCCTTAAAAAAACCAACCCTCCAGGTAGAGGAGAAATATGACGGCCTTGCAGCTGAAAGAGTTGTCACATTCAGGTCTGTACAGAAGGAGACGGGATCGCCCCGATAGCGTGGGACTGCCCGGGTCACATGAAGAGAAGCTGAGGTGAGTGCGAGTTGACGGGTACCGCCGGGGCGCCGAGCCCTTCTCGGCAGCCTGCTTGCTTCGGTGGTTTTATCAAATAAAATGCAAACACAGCTCTGGAAAGTCACTGAAAAACACATCCATTGAGAAGCAGTCCCGAAGCGCTACAGAAAAAAAAAATCCCAAAGGAAGGATAACAGGAGCCATACAGTGACCTTGTGGGTTTTGGCGATGGTGTGACTCCCATCCCTGGCTCTGGGAAGGGCAAATGTTAGCCAGCGGCTGCTTCTGGATCCCTTTTGACAGCCAGCGCTTGCAAGTATAACTTTCTGCAGGCTGACAAGTTTGCTCGGTCTGGTTTGAAGTCAGTTTCGGGTCACCCGGGCACTGTGGGTTGTGCTGCTTCTCGGGGGGTCTTGGCGCAGCCCTTCCGCTGGGCTGGTTTCCTTGCAGAGGGTCTGGGTCGGCTCCTGGGCTCTGGCTTTCTTCATGGGGGGTTCTTTGTTGTGGAAAGGGCTTTAGACAAAAGAATGCAGCAGGACCACTTAGCCTGACCTTACCCAGGAAGGGTGACCAAAAATCGGAAAGTCATTTAATGTCCTGGGTTATCTTCCTGATGCTATGTGCCTTTTGAAAGAGTAACAGCGGATTTTCAAAAAAGCCTCTGTTTGGAGCAGGGAGATTGAAGAATTGTATGTAACCTGAGTAAGTGCAGACACACAAAAAAGAAGTAAAAATGCAAAGTTTTTTTTTTTCTAAGTGTGCTCCGTGTGAAAGCAATCTCCTCCCGCTTCAAGCTCCGCAGAAAAGGATCCTGTGTAAATGCTAACAAAAGCCTCAGTGGAGAGGAAGTACTTCCTATCTCCTAATGCCTGTTCTTGTGTTGTATTTTTAGGTTATTTTTCAGTGGTGGTTGTGCATCGGATTGGAGTGCTGTGTAATTTAAAGGGTTTTTGTTACTGTGCTTTCATTACCTGAGTTAGCAATTTCAGAACAATGGGCATTCAAATTACCCTTTTGTAATAACCAAGCACCTTAATTAAAAATCACTGTGGCAAAATATATGACTGTAGTCTACTGATACTATTTGCCACAAGACAGCAGAAATACAGGATCAGCTCTAGGAATGTGCTAACTTGTGGGTCTGAATGTGTGCTTGGTAACTCTTTATAGTAGTATTTCTGAATTGATTTCCTAGATGGATTTCTAATAGCATTAGCAATATATATTATATTAATTTGACTATAGGTGAAAAAATAATCAGTAGAGTAAGAGATGTGCAGAGATTCTTGACTTTTTTATGCTCAGGAATGAGGAAGAATAGATGTTTTTATGGAAGAGAAAGCCGCTTTTTAAAGTATGTACATACAAAAGAGCACTAGCTCTACAGTTGTATTGCCGTTTCTCTTATTTGTATGTACAACCAAGATGGGAACGAGACCCTTTTTGGGCTGGGTGGGGGGAAGGGGTTGTCTGTACCAGTGTAAGTCTAAGTGTTTTGATCTTTTCCTGAGCCTCTTCTGGTTAAGGATGAGAAATATGTGAAATGGGGCTCGATCTTGAGAAATAAAATCCAAGTTGGGGGAAACAGCAAATCAGGGGACTTATGAATCAGCCCAGGGCAGGGTATTGGAGATACAGGAAGGTAAATAGAGCATGGTCAGATGATGCTTCTAGAGCAGGGGAACAACCCATACCTAAAGACAGAGCCTCTCTTATGTTTGCTAACAGCTTAAGTTGTTTCTTATTCAAAGTAAACCTTGCTCCTTCCTAACCCATTTTGTGATATTTCAGTGTGTTGCCAAGCAGCCTTGTTTGTCATTTTTACTGCATCCTCCATGACAAAAGGCGATGGCATTGTAAATACAGAATAACGACGTAACAACAGGGCAAAGAGCAATCAGGAATGAAGAGAAAAAGTTCTGTAGTTTTCCAAAACTGGAAACATCTAGCTTTTTTTTCATATGCTCTCCCTGGTGACACTTAGACGCCTGTCCTTAGCAAATACTTTCAGAGTATGTAGAGTTCACAAGAAAGACAAGAGATTTCTTTCATCTGCTAAATATAGCTTGCCATCCTCCATGGCTTTGCAATGCCCTCCTGTAGTTTCTCTCCCCAGTTCTTTGTTCTAGTGCCTTTGTGTTTCATTTTACATACATATTAATCCACGTGTTAAATAATATCAGCCCTTGAGGAACAGTTTACTGAAAGCTGCTTTCTCAGTTCAAGTACCGTGTTTTTCTAATCCTGGGCCAAAATGTAATCGAGATGCCAATGTCCTCAGGATATTCTGTGAGAATTTCTGTATTTAAAAAAAAATTAAAATGAAAATCACTCTTTGTTGAAGTCATGCATGGTTTTCTGCCAGTTTTCATTTTACAGCCTTTCACACCTTACCCCAGTATGAAATTTCTCTCTCCTGCCCTTTTTGAGGTCTGTGTCTCCTTAGGTAGTGGTTTCCTGGCATCTAGGCTGGGGTGAGTGTTCCTCTGGTAAGGCACAAAACAGCAGTAAGTAACCCAGCTTCTCACACCCCTTTGCCTTGGCTGCAGGGTGCCTGGGACTGCCTCTGCTCTGCTGTTGCAAGCACCGCTGTAATTGTGGCTCCTGGGTCCGGCCATTGCTGCAGGAGCTGGACGTTGCTTGGTAGGACAGGGGCTTGTGTGCGTGCAAACTGTGGCTGAACCTAGCCAAGCGCTGGCAGTGGCAGTGCTGCAAAGCAGCTTTGGGGGGGCTTGGTGCCATAATTCTGTCTTTGCTCCTTCCTGGGACATTGTCAGTGTCATTTGTACTTAAACCACCTGATATTACTAATAATTAGGGCACTATGCAGCAATGCACTGGAACTCTTAAACATGTACAGAGTGCATGTTTATCATATAATGTATCCCATACATTTTATTTTCCAGGAACCAAAATTTCTTAAAACAATTACCTTTACAGTATAAAAATAATTTCTTATGTTGACATAGCTTCATTATAGGTCATGTGCCATGGGACTCAGCTCCACAACAGGAAGGTGAGCTTTAGCTTCTGCATCTGTGTCCACTGATGTCATTTCACCCCCATCATTTTCTTCCAGATCTGCTATTCAGTTTATGATGAGTCAGTCTCTACACACATTTCCCTCAGTCTTTTGCAGGAAAGACCATAGGAATATAGCTTGGCTCTTTCCATTAAGTTTTGTAGCTTGTCAGGTTTCCATTTACAGTAGCATCTTCTAAATACATACTTAAATATATTTAATAGTCTCTCTCCAAAAATCTTTTGCTCTAGCAAGTAGGTGCCAGGTCGTCTTGAGGAGAACTGTTCTCACGCATCTGTGGCTATCTGCAGGGCCTGATTCACAAGCAGCAGAGCTTACTCTAGTGCATGGTTTTGCTCGTTTTGCCTACCCAGTTGCTGTAATTTCTCATCCTGCTGCAGACAGAGTCCAGCACCTTGCATTGCTCCCACTGCCCTGCTGCAGTTTACAGGCTGGTGCTTGGTGCTGTAACTTCAACATTGCAAGTTGGTATGGTGCAGTGGCTGAGCAGCTGAGCTGTCCCGCTGGCAGTGGTGAGGACCTGAGGGGGCTGAGAAGGACCACCAGAGCCTACCCAGTTGAGGAGAGTGAGGACATTTCAAGGGGTGGCACCTATAGCCATAAATAGCAAGCCCTAAGCTCAACTGAGATTGGGACCGGGGTGGGAAGGTAGGACTCATCCCCCTCTTTTAAAAACCTATCCTAGGCTGGAGTGAGTTGCCTTCCCAGGGAGCCTCTCTCATCCCCTCCACCCCACCTCCTCCTGGTGGTAACCCATGCCCAGGCTGTCCCTGCAGCTGCAGTGAGGTGAAAGGAGCCCTTGTCCTGACAGCACAGCACATTGATGGGAATGGGAAATTTGGCTTCTCTTTCTACATCTCCCACTCCATGTATCACTTAACAAACCTCATAACCTCTCTGGGAGCCTTTTAATCTGCTGCTGTAGATGCTCCTGGTGCTTTTCTGACCTTATAGGGAGCTGGAGCCTGCCTCCCTGCCTCATGTAAAATGTGGTCTGGATAGCTCATCATTTTCTTGAACCTGCACAGTGAAAAAAAGTGCTTGGTTTAGACCTCTGCTGGGTAGGGATGCTGAATGCAGTCCTCTTCCCCTGCTTGAGCTAGGGTCACCAATGCCTAGACCTTCACTACGCAGGATGTTCCCCAGGTGCAGAGCTCAAAGTGCTGGGGGCTGCCCTGCACCTTCATCTCTCCTTTGTCTGCAGCAGATGCAACAGTCATTGAAGTAACCGCAACCTGAGAAGTCTGCTTTTCAGAATGGAGGGGAAGACTTGTCCTTTTCCAGCTATATTGATTTGGTGGGGGAAAAAAATGACATCTCTGATAAATCTCAACTTGTGTTTTCTTTAGAAATGGCATGTAAAAATTTCTGACTGTATGCTGAGCTATTCTTTCTTGCTTTTCTCAGCAAACGGGATGCAAAGGAAATTGTATGCATACATTTATGATTAATCATTAGGAGTCACTTAACTAGAAGTATGCTTGCTACTTTTGCTCTTTCCCCTTCTCATCCCATAGTCTTTGTAAAAATAGAATTATTTCTCTAAAAAATTTGATACTATTAATTTCCAAAGCTCAGTAAAAGGTACTGGGAAGAACAGGGGTAATTTATTTATTTATTTTTTATAATTACAGTTAAAATCAATTTGATCAATAGTGCTGGTAGGTCTCTTTTCTAAGTACATATGGGTTCAAATGTGATTAAAAATGTAAACAACTTTTTAAGAGGTTAGTTTCAAGTTTTTACCAAACAGTAAATTTCAGCATCTGCAACAAGTAATCATTGGCAAGCTTCAGTTGATGGCTGTCAGTTACTCAGGTAGTTCACTGCTCTGTTGTGTTTTGCAGAAAGCACTGTAGATGTTTTCCATACTAATAGATTTAAAGTGTCTGCCTTTTCTTTGCTCTCTGCTGCTGAAGCTGATGGGTACATCTGCGTGAGTAGGTGCAGGCAATCTTTTACGGGGTCCATTCAGGCTCCCGCCTGCCCCTGCACGCCAACTCCATTTTGGAAGGCATGTGGCTGTGCCCCAAAATTTCACGCACAGATGCCCATGCAGATAAAATAGGAGACATAAGCACATTCTTATGTCCCACTGAGCCTTGGGGGGATAGGCTCTGCACAGCAAAGCTCATAGGTGACTATAAAAAGAATCAAATTAATAAAATCCCCCAAACATTGGCAGTGCAGTAGGGCTTAGTGCTTCCCTTTCTTCATGAAATACAGCATTTGGCAGTTGTGTGAGGTCACAAATCTCTTCAGCCTGCCATCAAAACCCCGTACGTAACAGCCACCAAGGTGTGCAGCTGTTTCCAGCTGCATGTCCCCCCTGAAGACCTGGTCTTCCTAGGAGGGAGAGAAGATGCTGGTCGGGGACTGCCTGGAGAATCAGGAATCAGGGAAAACAGGAATCATGTGTTGAGTTTTCAGATGCCTTAGAGTACTGAGGATGGGGGAAGGCAGAAAGAAAAGACCTGTCTGCACCTGGAAGCATTCTTAAATTTGATTTCCAGTGGTAATGTTTCTTAATAGCATCACAAATGTTACTATTTATATAGCTGCTTTCTGTAAGTGCTCATGGTGCCAGAGTCAGCAGGTAAAGCAGTAATTATTCAATACATTGGTAAAAAAAGAGACTAATTTATTAAACCAGGAAGAGCTTGAAAATAAATGTTAAGCCACAAAAAAATGAAAATTCTTCATTTGTTGTGGTTAGTAAGTCTTCTGGAATAATAGAGAGTTGGGACCTAGAAATACTAATTTGAATCAGATGCTTGGGAGCTCTTGATTAAAAAACAGTTTGCCTCATCTGCTAGCTGCTCTAATTGAAGAGAGGATTTGTACATGTAACCATAACACTGAATTGTTGTTATTAATTATAGTAACTTCCAGCCAGCAAGAGTATGTTTCATGGTTTTATTTTAGTATCGTGATACTGAGATTTTCTGTTCCAAGGTATCCAAATGACCAGAGGCATTACTTTTCATTTGTGCTATACTTTTCATGTCTCTAGGCATGAAAATAACTCATGAGGAACACACCCTTTTTTTCTTCTTGCCTTCTCTCTCACCCCTTGTCTCCTGCGTTGCATAATAACTCCAATTTTGTTTGACTTGCTCACCTGACTATCACCTCCTGTGACTCCAAATGACCAGAGGTAGCTGCTTGTGTAACAGAAACCCAAGCAATTACTACTGTTCCTTTTACACTTGCCTCATTGTAATAATCTATGATTTCAATAAATTGTTAAGCTTCAATGATTATAGCAATTAGGATTTTCATTGCTCTTTCTTACAGGATTAGCTGGCTAATGGTAAGTTGTAGGTTCCTATTTTCTGCTTTTGCTTTCATGTGTTTTGAAAACAGTTAATCAGAGGTGTTCTCTACAGAAAATGTACTGTGATTCCTCCTTTTTCTTCGTTATGGTTAAGCTCTCCTTTGAATGCAGTCAGTCACACTTCAGTGTATTTACGCACAGAAGTATTCTGCAGTGGAGAGAAAACTAAATCCTGTCAATGTCACCACTTAATAAAAATTACTAGTTTGCAGGCGTTAGGGAGAACAAGCTTAAAGACCGTAAGTTTGGGTTCCTTTTTATTTCATTTTGTTTTCCTGTGGTCTCTGCGCTGTTCTAGGAAATGCAAAGCTAACAGACATGGTGACCTCGAGAGGACTGTGAGCCTTGTACATGGTGCTCTCCAGACATGTGAACAGCTCAGCTTGCCAAGTATGTTGCCTCTGATGGTGGCCAAAAGCTGATGCCTGTGGAAGGAGGTAGAAGGCAAGAGTGGGCCTTTTATGGAATTTCCCTTGGTAGTAATCCCAGCTTGCTGCCAGCTGTGGCTCAGGGACTTCCTACAGTTTGTGACATACAGTGTTTTTCCCGTTGGTTAACTCTGCCAGTCTTGGCTTACACCTAGCAATCTCGGGGCATTTCCCAAACATGCGTGATGCACTGAGTTTTCATGTGTATTACCTGATTGCAGAGTCACAGAATGGCATGGGTTGGAAGGCATCTCTGCAGATCACCCAGTCCAAGCCCCTGCTACAGCAGGGTCACCCACAGCAGGTTGCACAGAATCGCGTCCAGATGGGTTTTGAATGTCTCCAGAGAAGAAGATTGGATGCCGTAGTGCACATGGTTGTGTGTTAATTTTTTTTTTTTTTGCTTGATTTGTCATAGCAGCTTCAGGCATTGTTCAGTTTTCATCTTTGTATCTACCGGTTTGCAGAAACTTCTGATTTTACTTAGTTCCTGGTAGCATTCTGAAATGACAGTTTCATATACAGTGCTTTATGAGCATTGTGTTTGGATGATACTGCTCAGCTTTGCTAGCAGATTTTAAATCACCCTGTGATGCGTCTTTATATGTCAAAGAGATGAAGCTCCATGATCTTTTGGAGCCTTTTGTCCAACAAGAGAAATTTTGTTTATGCCTTTTGTGACATATTTCCCTGTAGCTTTTCTGCCTTTTCTTTCTGCTGTAATGGCCATGATAGAGCTAGAAGAAAATTAATTAAAAAGCATTAGCTATTATCCTCAAAGGAAGTTACATATTGGCAGACACAGCTAGCAATACCTGGCAGCATTTCTCAGCTGTGCCCTTTCAAATGAGATTCAAAAGATTCAACCTGTTCCAGCAAGGAATGAACAGATGAAGGTGAAGCGGATGTGAAATGATGTTTGTCTTTTCCAGCATGTTAAATGCATGCATGCCACACTCTTCATAAATCATAAAGTTCTTGATCCGAGTTCAGTCTACCTTTTGAACTCTGTTTCTATGCAGCTATTGGAAAAATGTTACCCACTCGGAGTCATGACTCAAAACTGCCCTGGCTGGTCCCCTTCTTGTTCCGGTATGGAAAGTTTGCATTGAAAGCTGTTTGTCTTGCTTGATGTTTGGCTTTTCAGTTATAGTTTTGTACGTTTCTCCTCACTGATTTCTGAAACTGAAGCATACACTATAATTCTGATATGTGAAAAAAGCTGCTCCTTATACTTTTTTTTTTTTTTTTTTTTTTTTTAAAGGACATGGTAGCAGTGCAGCTTCAGGATAGGATAGCGCCATGAATTACCAGGTTGCATGTCATGAATTTTGCCTGAAGTCTACAAGTAATTGCTTAGTTTTAAGATACATTCCTTTCTAAAGCTAATCCTCAAATTATATCCGCTTCTTTGTGGTATGTAGCAAAGGGAAAGGAGGTTTAGTAGGGCTTGAGCCCCTCTGATGCAAAGCACATAACCCCACCATCTTCCTTTTTCTCTTGGCTTCTGTTCTGCCAAGCAAATAACCTGCGCTGCTCCTTCAGATAATCCCAGCGATACACTGTTGCGAGGGGTAACTTCTACATCTTCCCTCACAAGTCTTATTATAACTACTCACTCTTGCTTTACCCATTCAGGATTAGTTAGTTGCTGAGGTGGAAACCTAACTTTAAAAAACCCCTTGCTATAGTTACCAAAGCCTTCAGTTTGTGAAATGCGTGGAAGTCTTGCTTTGCACTAACTGCTACTGAAATTCATGCATGCTTACTTGACAGGTCTGCTAGTAGCATTGAATAGCTAATAAATATAAAGTACAAGATTAAGACCTTCTGTTTGTATCGCCCAAAATGTTAAGACCATCGTAATGAAGTATGAAAGCAATGCTATTTTGTATTAGCTTTATTTGTCAGTACATTGCTCATGCTTGACTCTTAGCAACATAAACTGTTTCAGGTTATTCTCTTTCAGGTGTTGAATATTAGGCCCGTTATTTAATTCGGCAATGTTAACTGCAGATGGCTCAGCTGTCTGCCATCTTCTGCTGGTTTTAAAGCTTGGTGATGCTGCAGTGAATGTGGGAAGAGAAAAATGTGAAACCAAAACCTAGAGTGACTAGTAATTATGATTTAACATGTGTGTGAGAGAAGAGCAACAGCTGAGGAAGTGTTTTCTTTGCCACGTTCGACTTCTGCCCAAAATATATTAATTCAAGCAATGAAAAGCTTTGCACTTCCTCATATAAAATAGAAAAACAAAATGAAGGTGAAAAATGGCTTCTGGGGTTATGTTGCTAGAGGTGAAGATTAATAGTAATATTAGAGGGGAGACGTGTGGAAATGATGTGTTAGTAAAGCTGAGGGTCAGTCCTCAGTGTGGTGTCTCCGGTGGTGTTACTGTAGTAAAGGACGTGGCTGCTAGGCGGGAAGCCTGGTGTCGCAGTTACCTCTGTCCTACAAGGGACTGCATGGATGTACTGGAAGTCTCTCCTGGTAGCCGGCTGTTATGTTGAGTCACGGCATTAATTATAGCTCCTGGATGAACTGCTCAGGTCATGGTGTTTGGCTTGTGAAAACATGGGTTCCAGCTAGCACGGGGTAGATGGCTAAGGCAGAAGCAAAGGCTGGAGTTTGCTCACACTAAGGATTCAGCGAAAGTTTTTTGGTGAATTTCAAAGAGAGATGACAGGAGCTGAATATTGCTGCTAGGAAACTGAAGAGAAATACAGTAGTGCAGCATTTTAGAATCGTGTAGGTTGGAAAAGACCTTTAAGATCATCGAGCCCAACTAAACCTAACACTGCCAAGTCCACCACTAAACCATGTCACTAAATGCCACATCTATGTGTCTTTTAAATACCTCCAGGGGTGGTGACCCAACCACTTCCCTGGGCAGCCTGTTCCAATGCTTGACCAGCCTTTCAGTGAGGACATTTTTCCTGATATCCAATCTAAACCTCCCCTGGAGCAACTTGAGGCCGTTTCCTCATGTCCTGTTGGTTATTACTTGGGAGAAGAGACTGACATCCATCTGGCCACAGCCTCCTCTCAGGTAGTTATAGGGAGTGATAATGTCCCCCCTGAGCCTCCTTTTCTCCAGGCTAAACAACCCCAGTTCCCTCAGCCGCTCCTCACAGGACTTGTTCTCCAGACCCTTCACCAGCTCCGTTGCCCTTCCCTGGACACACTCCAGTGCCTCAATGTCCCTCTTGCAGTGAGGGGCACAAACCTGAACACAGCATTCGAGGTGCAGCCTCACCAGTGCTGAGTACAGGGGGATAGTCACTTCACTAGTCCTGCTGGCCACACTGTTTCTAATAAAAGCCAGGATGCTGTTTTCCTGAATTGTCAGAAAATGCAAAGATCAACCTCATACATTTTTACATATTTTAACTTTAAATCTGTTGCTTAAGTAATGGTGGAGGAGCACACATGCACTGCATTGTAATTTGCTTGCAATTACTTGATTACACTCTGTTGTGCATCCCTTGACTTTCCAGTGGCGTTGTTTTCACCAATATAAACGTTTTTCTGCCCAAACACTTTCAAATTTTAGAATTGAATGGCTTTGGTGTTACAAAGTTCACTGTGTGTATGTCCAAACGGAAGGACACTTTAGAGCTTGGTGGGCCTGATCTTGTCTCGTTGGTCTTGAAAAAATGGTTCTTTTCAAAGTGAGCGTCTCAGAGGCATTTGGTGTGCAGCCCCTAGTATGAGTAGCTGACCTTTTTTATTATTCTTAAATTGGAAATAGGGATATAAATTTTGTTATATGAATGCATTAGTGCAAATGCATCTTTAAAATGTATTGAGTTGGGATACTTTGGATAAATACTGAAGTATACATGCAGTCAACCACACAGGTTTCAGATTTTAAGAATAACTGATAGTATGCTTTGTCCTATGCAGCACAAATTTATTAGACCTCTCAGGAGCTTCTTATAGGCCATACTGCATCTTTTTGTTCTTTTGTTTTTCCTGTCTGCATAGGAATCAGAAAATAGTAGTGGGGGGGGGAAGAGATGGCTGTATCGAACATCTGTACACAGAAGAAGTAACATCATGTTTTACAGGAGGCATGGCTTAATTTGGTAGTGTTTGTAACCAGCATGAAGAAAATACAGTCATTTTTTAAAATATTACTTACAACAGGAAAGTTCTACAGTTAAATATTGCTCTCCCTTTCTACAAATTCTCTCAGAGACTGTTTTTTCACTGTGCTTGTATGGCTGATAAAATGTTGTATGAGAAGGTGCTGCTTACCTGTTTGTTCCACTTATGTTCATTTCCTTATGAAGAGATGGAATGTGAACCTTCTCTGTTTGCAGAGACCGAAGCATTTTTTGGACATGTTTATACTGGAATGAGTTTATATTGAAGTATATGAAACAGCTAGAGTTGCCTTTTTGTTTGCCCTGTTTAAACTTTCACCACATCAGCTTAATGATGCTTTTTGTGGCAAAGACTAAAGGATGAAACTTTAGGAGCACTCAGAATTCACCTGGTTTTTATTACAGTGGTTTCAAGGTGGTTTTACATCCTTTTTCATAGTAGCAGAAGTTAGAGCAGTGCTGAGCACATGTGAAAATCCAACCCATAATGTCCATTTTTATTATAGAAAATATTTGTACCTTCTTTCAAATTGCCTTAGGAGACCAGCTTAACATGGAAAGTATTTTATTGCTTAAGAGATAAACAATTGCAGCAACCAGAACCCAAGACTGTATTTAATCTCAATTTTGAAAGATGCAAAAGGTCAATTAGTGCTTTAAAATGTTGGTGCAGAAATCAGTGCAGGGCACTGCAAGTCCACAGATATTTTGCAGCAAAACTTCTGTTCTAGTTGTTGTGTATTTTGCGTCTGAGGGCTATTGCATAGCATCTGTGTTAAATATCGTTAAAATGAAATCATCCTTGCCTATGTGGGAAGGGGAGGGATACACTGTGATTACTTATCCCCCTGCTGCATAACTCGATGGGGCATATGGCCTCCCAACAGCGCTGGTGACGCAGTGATATTTCACGGTGGCACGAGTAGGTTGCCAAGCAGCAGCTGCTTTTGCCAAGCACCTTGTTTGGAGCCGTGACTGCTCAACGCGTCTATTTGTGGCATGGACTGAAACGCTCAGCAGGGCTGGCTGGCCACGGAGCCTTCTCTGTAAGAGTCCCCGTCTGCCTCTGGCAGCCGCCGGCGCGGGCAGCTGGATTTGAAAGCTCTCCAGCAAAAGCAGCAAGTGAGTGGGGCGGCAGTCATCCATCAGCAATGATAAAACAGTGCAGCTATTTTTGCTGTTGTTTTCCGAAGCCTTTCTCCATAGCTGCAGTGGGACGCTTCCCCTCACTTCTGCTGTTTCCTCTAGCACCTTCCCCACCATCGGCTTTGGCTTCTGATAAAAACCTCAGTGTGCCAGGAGGAGCCTCTCTGTCTTCTTCCTTCCTACGTACCTTTTCCAGTTAAATACTCAGATTCTCCCTGTTCTCCTTATCACTGCTTCCTTAACAGCAGGCTGGCAAGTTTTGTCCCAGATCCCAAGGAATGCCCTTGGGAAGCTGCTGCTGCAAATCAACAACCTCTTACATGCTTCTCACTCCCATGGATGGCTTCACCTCCGAGTAACCTAGAATTCCCTAATGAAAATGCCATGTATTTTTAACAGACTATTTCAGATCTTGGCAACGTGCCTCCAGCAAAATGACAGAAAAGAGAAAGATGGCCAGATGCTCTGGATTTGTGGATTAGCAAATGTTCACAGTAGAAACTGTTTTGCTTCAGTAGCAGAAAGGCCCTTTTTAAACTCCTGGCAGGCTCCTGCCTTGCTTAATGGAAAACAAATTGGGAGTAATTCCACCAGCAGCAATGGCAATAGGCCTCGAGAACCAGGCAGCTTCTACTTGCACATAGGGAGCTCTATTAACTTGTAGGCCTGCTTCTTGAAAAAAGCTAGGAAGGTTGAAACAGGCTTTTTGGATGGACATCTTACTGCACTGACTTGCTGTACTACTTGCTTTGCTACAGCCACGCAGAGGACTGCACAGCAGCAAGCTGAAGAAGCAAGTATTTTCCAGTTGACCACAGAAAACACAAGGCAGTAGAAGTGGCTTCCAGCCACCTTGGTAACCTGTGAATTTCAGGTTACTGCAGGGACTGAAGTAGTCCACTGAGAGAAACTCTTCAGGGCTCTGATTCACAGCAGCAGCCTCCCAGGAGAATTGGCTGCCATCTGGGACAAAATGCAAGGAAACTGTTGAGGAGATGGTCAGTGATAAGGGGAGGAGACAGCCTGACTTGCTGTTTCTTATTTTAGTGGCCTGATGCACCTGTACTAGTCCTGGATGAATCAGCATGGTTAGTCCATTGCAGTCAGTGTCCCTGAAGTTTTTCATACAGAGAGAGGCTCAGCATTGACCTGTGCAGGAAATGCTGGGAAGCAGGATGGAGGAGAAGAGATCACTTAGATCACTATGCCTGCATCTCTGTTGGCAAACAGCGCTCGTTTTCATCACTGGTGCTCCAGCAGACACAGAAACCTTTTCTTCCAGCACAGTTTCCTGCAACAGTGCTCTGGCAAGATCATCGTGGCCTAGGGCTACAACCTGAGTGTTCCTTGATCTGGAGCTTGCTCCATGACAGATAAAAATAGGGCTTGAGCTCCAGCCAAGCCGTGTCAGTGGTGAGGGTGCAGCCTCCTTAGCCTGTTACAGCTTGTGACTTGTGGTAGCTCTGGTGCAAGCTGTATAATCACACCTACGGACGGGTAAATAAGCGGGGTCATGCTGCCTGGGTCCCACCTACCACCGGTGTCCCGTGGTGCAGGGGAATAACTTGCCCAGGGGTTGCTTCCTGCCGCGGGGAGGTGAAGGAAAGATGGCTGACCAAACCCATTCCACAACTCTGGCAGCGGCAGAAGGGTAATGCTGTGTTGGCTAGGCTGCAGGAAGGTGGCTACGTGCAAGCCCAGGCCTGTGTGGAGAGTGGTGTGCATGCTGCTGTGCGCTTACTGAGCAAGCTAGCCCAGGTACTGTTGGGAGAGATGGCCCAAAACCACCATAAGCCAGACCCTCTACAGTAGGTCCTAGGAAAGTGAAGGCATATTAAGAAGCAGTAGCCTTGACTGGACTTCCCGTCACATCCTTTGTCACCTTCTAGTCCTAATTTCTCTGTTCATCTCCCCCCGTCCTCCTCTGCTTTCTCACACCCCCTCGCAGACGAGCAGATTCTTCAGATACCAGGGTGCCATGTGTCATGAGCACAAAGCGCAGGCGGTTCTGTTGTTCAACGAACAGATTGCTAACGTGGCTGAGTCAGTTCAGTGCAAGAGATAATTACTTGGGACAGCTTCCCCCAAAGCCTGCTTTGTCTACAGTTACGAGTTGCTGGAAGCCGAGTGTCCCGTGTCTGCCGCAAGCGCTGTGCTTCAGGCAGGGAGACCTTGCAGGGGTGTAATTACTAGCTGCAGATGTGCAGCTGATCGACTCTGCCTTCCCTAGTAAGTAGTGCACAAGTTCTTTTAAATAGAACATAACCATGAAATAATTGCAACATTAGGAGAGCATTCTGTGGTGAAGGAATGATTAATTTTCATTCTTTCTTCTTTCTTCCTGGTCTTGCTCTCTCAGTTCCCTAATATCCAGAGTAAATTACTTCACTAAGTGTTCTTACATTAGATAATTGTTCTAAATGCAGCACATCACTGGAAATCAAGCTTCTTTTTTCCTCCATATATTGCTCATTATAGCATACCTGGTAGTTCAGTTAATGGCCTGGGAAGCACGACAGAAGCTGAACTACCTGTCTGTACCTACCCCTTCTCTGAAGTACTGACAAGAAGAAAGACACCTATAGATAAATTCAGCACATATGACTTAGAAGACACAAGAGGAACATTAAAGGCTGTTTTAAAAATGTAATTAATATACCATAGTATTGAAGCAATATTTACCTAATGACAGAAGTCTTCTCTTCGTGCTTTCCACTGCTGGTTTGCCCATGATAAAATAGTGTTGGAATCCACCTCCACCCTGCCTCAGCAGAAAGTAGCTGTGGACAAATTTGGTGGTGAACGTACTTGCTCACGTAGGTTACTCACACCACAGCCCTCCTGGGAAGCTTCTATCAGCAGCCGGCAGCAAAGCCCTTTTCCAGCATCCGAGTTTGCATGAGGGCTTGTCAGGGGAATGTGCTCCTCTGCTTGCAGCCAGTGCCAGTAAATCACAGCGTGACAGGCTGACCGCCCCGCCACTGAACTTTTAACTTGAAGCTCTAGCAGGGCGCTGAGTAGCTCCGGCTACATGACACGGAGCTGTGAAAGTAAATCACTTTGCTGGGAACAAGGGGAAGTCCAGCATATTGGTTTGAGGACTTTGCCTACAGCTTCTTTGCAGTATAATCATAGAATATATACACCCAGGAAAGCAATTAGAGAGAGATGGACTTCCAGCGCAGAGCTCACCCTTACCCCATCCCAGAAGATGAAGAAGTTGCATACAAGGTCACTCCTGATGCTCACAACTCCACAGGAAACGAAGGCGAGAAACCGGTGTCAAAATTGCAACGTAGGCACAGTGACATAAAACTCTACAAAGAGTTTTGTGACTTTTATGCAAGATTGTAAGTTCATTCTGTTCAGCTTTGGGGTATAGCTACGATGACATTGGTGTAACATACATATGTATTCTATTATCTGAGCTTCGGGCAGGCTGTGCAAGCCATTCTCTAATGCAACCTTTGCCACTGTTCTGCTTGATACGTTGCCAGTTGTAACCATCAACTAAAATTTGAACTGTTACTTTAAACTTCAACATTAATTGCGTCAGAAATTTTTGTTGGCAGTTGAAATGGGGTTGGAATTTGTCAAGTTGTCTCTCTGACTTTAGGTTGTTTGCCTATTATTTTGGGTAAATGGGTAAACTGATTCACTAATGCAGAAGTATTATGTACATCACTTTTTACATATAAGATGTATTTCAAAGTGAAGTACTTTTGCATACTGAGGAGGAAAGCTTTGTTTTCATTTGTCTTTGAACTTTGTTTTGTGTTTTTGCTTGGATTATACTTTATGTCTGGCAGCACTTAACACCCTTAGTGCTCGAGAACTGTTGAGGTGATGATGAAAGATCCCAGTTTCGTTGTGATTATTCTTCATTCAGGTTGATAAGGAGGACAGGTGGAGTGGCTGAGGTTTTCCTCCACAGAAAGCATACACAATCTATGGAGACCATCGGCGAGCTTTATAGTTAACCACAGTTCATACATATAATCACTGCAGTTTGTCTGTAGGCTTGTCTGTTATGTATGAGATAGACCATCATCCATCTGATCTCCTTGTGAAATCTGCCCACTTGTTTCACCAACAGGGCAGTGAATATTTGGATAGCAGTTAGTGTTTTTCTCTTCTGCAAAGATCTCGAGAGAGAGGGGGAGGGGGAAAGCCAACTAATAATAACTGGTCAAATGTGACCTTGCATAGGGCTCTTCTGTGAGACAGTGTAAGAAATAGATAAAGCGCATTCCTTTCTGAACCACGTGCTAGGTGCTTGCTTGCTCCCTCGGATGCTGTGCAAGGAATGAATTAATTTCCTATTGAACCTGGTGGGAGCCAAGAGGTCTTGGCGGGGAAAGGCTTGGCATCTTGCAGAGGCCTGCGGGCTCTGCACTTACAGGCGCAGCATGATAGCTGAACCAAAATGTGTGCATGCATGCACATACGTTTAAAATAATGTCACCTGTGTAAGAAGCTTCCAGACAGATGTCCGAGTCAGTGGTTTTCTGAGCTGTGGTCAGATTGTAATGAAATTAGACCATTGCGCTGTATTTGCTCTGTGCTATCAAATGATATTAGGGGTAGAGAGGTGATCCTGAAAGGCATAGCTTTGAGAGTCTAGATATGAGTAAGAACATATTTGCAAAGGAAGAATCAAGTGAACCTTTTTCTAGCCTTAATTAACTGAAACACAACTGTACTGTCTTCTGCAGATGTGGACATGATCCTAGTGCAGTAGCTAATTCCTCTCATATTTTGCAGCTACTGCACTGTCATTTTATGGTCATGTGCCTTTGAGAAGCAACCAAATATATTTTGCATCCCTGGCACAGGTTTGTCAGCTTGTGTTGGCGTGCACGTGGGTTGCAGTGGAGCAGCCAGGGCATTCCCACCCTCCCCCTTGGCCCTGCACAAACGCCAGCATACCATGAGCTGCGCTTCCTGAGATGAGCCCTAACAGACCAAACAAAAATCCCATGACTTCAAACCAAATGTGTAAAATTACGTCAAGCTATGCAGAGCTTACATAAGAAGTAATTGTTTTTTAACCAGTTTAACCAGTGCTCTGGTTTTCAGTAGTTTGCCAGACTAGATACCATACACTCTTTCACATTGCTTATTTAGAGCTTTGGAACCAACACTGTTATATATATATTTTAGAATTAGGAATTATTTTGGAATTAACATTTATATTTTTCTATGTGGTGCCAGTCCTCAATTACTGTTAATATTTGCCCTTGTTTTCTGTAATTCTAATGTATTTCATCATTTTTTTAGTACTATTTTGAATTGCCTGCCTTTTCTCATCATAAAAAGCCTGTAAATGTATCTGTAATAACAACATTTCTGTTTGGTTGGTTGGATTTTTTTAATTGATAGTTATTGGAGTGCATTGTGGGGGTTTTGTTTCTCAGGAGTTTGGGAGCAGGGGGAAATAGCAACTTTATTTCTGGTGGGATGCCACAAGTCATTAAGTCCATTGAAAACCTTGTGTTGAGCAGCCTAGTGTTAGGCTGATGCATTTGGATTTGGAGAAAGAAAGAGACCCACAACCAGTGGTATTGGCTATTTGAACTAATGTTATTTCTGTTTCTTTTTTTTTTTTTTCTTTTACAACAGCAACATGGCGAATGCGCTTGCAAATGCCATCTGCGAGCGCTGCAGGGGTGGCTTTGCCCCTGCTGAGAAAATTGTCAACAGCAATGGTGAGCTGTACCATGAGCAGTGCTTTGTCTGCGCTCAGTGCTTTCAGCAGTTTCCTGAAGGACTCTTCTATGAGGTAAGTGGGGCAGAGCGTCCCTCTCGCCCCAGCCTTTGCCTTCTGCCTTCATTCCCATATCAGAGGTAGCTATGGGCAGATCGATAGCTCAGGAAGTCCCGTGAGAAGAACTGGGCTCTGAAAGAATATGCCTGGTAAACGGACAAAAAAACAGAAGTGTTTATGTGCTAATTTGGAGGACATGTGTGTATGTAACCTTATTTAAATGTGTAGCCTAATGTTTTCAGGGCAGTGGAAAAAACTGTTGGAGATTCTTTCTCAGTGCAGTTTTTTTTCCTCCCTAAAATCTGCAAATTTGATACATCATACCAGAAATACAGAGAAAGCATCCTTCTTAGAGGAACACAGTCATGCAGAGGGAAAACCCAGTATCCTGCAGTCCATAGATGGTTTATTGCTGAGTCGAGTGAGGCCAGCACAGCATCTGAAAAGCTGCTCATAGAGATGACCTGTAAGTCAGCATGCTGAGATCAGGGTGTGTGGAGAGCCCAAACCAGATGGGGCCTGCATAGGGTCGACTCTAGGTTTAACAAACCAGAGCATTCAAAATTAGTAGTTCTTACAGGCTTCCAAGGGTTAAAACCGCCTGTCACTTATATTTCTCAGCCCCAGGTAGATTGCCCTCAGCTCAGGTGGGTGTTTTGATATCTGTGTCGTTTTCTTTTTTACCTTCCCCTGTTGTGGGGATTCAGGACGTGGCTCAGCCATGTCAAGCACAAAGTAGCTTTAGTGAAAACTTTAGACAGTTCATAAAATATTAAGTGATTGTTATAAGGAAGGGTAGATGAGGTAAGACGGGGAATTACTGTCTGAAGGATAAGGTAGCTTGTAGTCCAACTTACAGTAGCAGTTACAGGGTTTGTGTCATACTGTGATCTGAAAAGGAAGGAGAGCAATGTGTTAAAAACACAATGCTGTGTTCTCACATGTGTGCCATCCTTGTGGTAAGAGCAGAGCAGTTGCTCTTCCACAGTAATATTTCTGATTTTACAGAGCCACGTCGCATAGCGATGGGGAGAAGCTGAGGGAGGAGCATGGATTGGAAAAGACACTGGCAAAGGGGATTCCTGGGGTTTGCTTTCTCTCACCTTGTTTGAGGATCAAAAGACTTTTCGGTGCTGTAGGGGTAGGTTTGCACAAATTGTGGTAAATGAGCCACTAGTGTTCTATAAGACATCAAAAGGTGAGCTGCAAGGCAGGAGCAATTAAACAAAAACAAACCAAAACACCCTCTATATACTTACATGTTGCATTACAATTGTTAGTCTATACTGAGCTGCTGCCTGCTTGCTTGCATGGTAAGGAGTTAACCCTGACATGTTAAAATGTCAGGCGAACATAAAGCAATACGAATGTTTTAAAACTAAGATATTTGTAATGGTGTTATTAAAATTCTCTTAAAACAATAAAATGTATTTTCTCTAAATAATGAGTACTTTATTCATCCTTTTTCTGACTCAAAAAACAGGGAGACATTCCAGGGACCTCTTTCAGAAAGTTGAATGGTCCTTTGTTAAAGATAAAAGTTTGAGAAATCCTGCTCTAGGCAGCCTGTATCTCCTAGGTGATGGACAAGGACTGCGGTGGAAAAAAAGTCTTACTTTTGCACTTAGTCCAGGAACATTACCACCTCTCTGTTGCTCACGGGTGGCCACACCTGAGTCTCCTTGGCAGGAGCAAGTATCCTGGTGGTGTTTAGATATATTGGATGTAGGCATTTTGTTTCCTACTGCTACCTTGTTAATATTCATATTCATTATGGTTGTTTTTACTGCAAAGTGATGCTCCCTATTAAAGACAGTAAGTCAGAAGTGAGTGTCAGTACATTGTCCTGGGAATGAAAATAGCCCCATGTACTAAAACATAGAATAATAGAATCATTCAGGTTGGAAAAGACCTTTTAAGATACTGAGTCCAACCATTAACGTAGCACTGCCAAGTCCACAACTAAACCATGTCCCTAACTGCTACATCTACGCATCTTTTAACTACCTCCTGGGATGGTAACTCCACCACTTCCCTGGATAGCCTGTTCCAATGCTCGGTAACAGGTTTTGGTTAACATTGCTAGGGTTTTTTCAGGCTGAGTAGAAACATTTTTCTTGAGAGGTGTTACATAGAAAGTGGAAAGTTTCAGTTGAGAATAGACACTTTTTACCACAGCTATTATAAAGGTAAAGTAATTGTGCTGAGGATTAAATTAATACGTAAAGACTTGTGTGTGGCTTGAACTTCACATCACCCTTCTGCCACTGGCCCTTTTAGTGTCCACCACAAAATGTTGCAGTTTCTCTCCACACCAGTGAGTCTGTCTGCTGCTGTGGAAGAGAGGTACTTTTTGGTCTGTTTAAGCGGTCTGACAGCCTTCAGGTCACGGCTCATAAATCTTACCCAGCCTTCCTCCCCATCTATACTGGCTTGTCCTGGATGGCTTCTAGAGCATGGAGAGGTCAGCGGATATCCATGCCTTTGGGGCTGTTTCAACTGGGATTGAGAGCAATCTTTGGCAGGGCCGTCTCCCTCTGTCTCCACACCCTTTAGGGTGTCCATGACTGTCCCATGCTGCCAGAAAGACTCACTTAGCACTGAGGTGGCCAGTGAGATGATTGCAGTGGAAACTTCAACATGTTTTCCGGTGGTGTTGCTCAGGGAGAAGAGCAGACAAGGGCACAGCTTGCTCTTCTTTCATTTGGCACATCGATACTAGAGATGAGAATGTACTGGGGTGACAGCATTTTGGGGAGAGAGAGGGACAGCCCTGAGCAGGTGGAGGGTGGTCTTAGGCTGGCCAGTGCTCAGGAGATGGCTGACAGTGTTCTGAGGACTTGAGATGATCTGTATCATTGTCAAGGAAAAGTGACTGGAGAAGATGGGCGAAAAGTGTATCTTCCTCTGACCGGCTTCATGTGCTCTTTGAGAGGATGGGTGCATAGAGGATGGGGCTGGGCTCTTTTCAGTGGTGCCCAGTGACAGGACAAGGGGCAACGGGCACAAATTGCAACACAGGGAGTTCCACCTGAACGTGAGGAAAAACACCTTGAGGGTGACAGAGCCCTGGGACAGGCTGCCCAGAGGGGCTGTGCAGCCTCCTTCTCTGGGGACATTCAAACCCACCTGGACACGACTCTGTGCAACCTGCTGTGGGTGACCCTGCCGTAGCAGGGGCTTGGACTGGGTGATCTGCAGAGATGCCTTCCAACCCTGACCTTCCTGTGACTCTGTGTTTGGAGGTATGGCTGGGTAACATGTTTTTCTGAGCAGGTTCGCTGTGGGTAAACACAGGCATTGTGAGTTGCCCAGCATAAGGTTGTGTTTATTCTGTGCCTGGTTTAGCTAAGATAGTGTTTCTTAGAAATGATTTGCAGGTCTTAGCAATCGGGAAGTCAACTATTCTTCCCCTGCCTATTGCAAGCCTTGCAGAGTTCCTCCAGTTAGTCATTAAGCTGCTTATCACATTTGCTGTCAAATGCTGCCATGATAAGCTTTTACACTGTGTTCCATGGGTGGGAGCTGAACTGGTCAGGCCAATGCAGGTCTCGTGTACCGCAGGACGTGTCTCCAGGCTGCCTGCAAGGACCCTGAGCAGCACAGCTTGCTGTGGTCTGGCACCAGAGATGAGCTGCCTGCAGGCACAAGCAGCTTCACGCCAGAGCAGTGCCCATCCACAGCCTGGAGTCTGCACAGCATAGCAGGAATTTTGTTGATGTCTTTGTGAGCCTGTTAGAAATGGTAGTACGGATTTGTAACCAGCTAGTGTTGGCCTTGTTGCATAAGGGTGTAAGTGAGAGCTGTGTGCTTAATCCTGTACAGGAACTGTGGGTTTAGGACCTGCTAGGTTATATTTGTGTTCCAGTTTGCTCAATATCATCACATCAGTTTAGCATGTTTTCTTATGCGCTCAACCTAACCAGAAATTAGCAAAAGCATGTGCCAGCAGTTTTCCAACTCACCATGCTTTGCTGTCAGGTGTGAAGTGGTAGTAATTCTGGTCTGCTTTTACTCCACCATCTGGAAGCTATGTATTCCCTACAGCTGTTGTTGCAGAGTCTTGCAATAGGTAGCAGTGTACAGTCCTATACTGATAGCAGAACTTCAGTGGCAGTGTGCTCAGAAGGACAGATTGACACCACCGTAATCAGTCATTGAGCATTTCCTCCAACCCACATTACTCGTGGGTCCAAGGATGGCTCCTCCTTACTGAGGTTGCCCCATCTCCCACTGGGGACTGTGGGCACCTCACCTTCAGGCAGGGGAGGTTAGGAGAGATGAGTCCTACCCGTGGTCCAGCTGTTCGTTAAGAGCCTCTTGCTGGGTGCTTTCAGAAGCAGCCCGACCTGCTCTGCACTGTTCTGAGGTGGGGGAGATGGAAGGGCTTAGGGCAGTGCATCCCACAACAGAAGAAATGCAGCAGAATCCTTATGGATTACTCACAAGAGCCATAATTGGGGGAATCTGTATCTATTATTGTTGTTATTATTATCTCAAATAATAAAATGAAATAGCATGTGACTTTTGTATCCTAAATGAGAGGGACTTCCTTTCAGTTTGGGTTTTTTTTCTAAGATGTTTGTAATATACTCTAGGAAGATTAAAAGGAAGGTGCAGCTGCAATGCGCTTGTCAGATTTGTTTCCATTCCAGTTGCACCTGGAGTGTTTTCTTAAAACGGGCTTTACCAGAAACTGCCTTGGAGAAAGGGTCTTTAAAGACTTGGGGTTTGTGCATGTCTTTCCACTAAGTTAGCTAACCCTGGAGATCAGCTGGAGGTTATGTCATGGTGAAATGTTCTATGCAGAGCCATTTAACTCATGGCCGTCCAGCATACAACAGTCAAATTACCTTGCTTTTAAAATGTACTGTGGGATTTGTTACAGAAGGTCAAGGCTTCCTCCAATGGATGAACTGCTGGGTCATCCACAAAAAGAAGCACAAATGAGCCAAGAAGGCTGAAAATATAAATGAGACTGAATAGCAACCAACCTGTGTGATGCAAACCAGAAGGGAACAAAACCTGTTTGGTACACCTAGATCAACATGTGGTGGCTCTGAAATCCAAGCAAACCTAAGCATCTCCCATTGGATCACCTGTTTACACAAAACAGGAAGCTTTCGGATTTTTTTCAATTTAAAAAGGATTTTAACCAGCAGGAAGCAAGCACGATTCACGATGAACCAGTAATTTCCATTACTCTTTGAGAAAGTAATAGCCCTCTGTCTCTCAATTTTTTTTCTTTAAAAAAAGCTCCAATTAAGAACATCATCTGTTTTAGAGTATTACACTGGAAAAACACTTGATAAATTGCTAGCAGAGAATTCTGAAAAAGTCTGTATTGAGCACATGTCTTTCTGGTTTTAGCAAGGGCAATTCATGTTGGGCACAGGAATTAAGTTTCTGAGCTCAATTACGCAGTGACTTCTAGAGTGTTTCATTAGATCCCCATCCTGGCTGTTGCATGAGTAATTACTGTACTTATATTGTATTTGAACCTTGGAATTTCATAGTATAAAACAGGAAATCTTGAAGCACATTGCTGTATTTTCTGTCCATGCATCAAACTTAATTTGTGGGTCCTATTTTACACTATTGCTTTTTTTGTCTTAGACCCAGTAAAAAGAAAGGAGTGGGGTTTCCTGCTATCCCCCTTTTCCCACTGTTAAAAACTGAGACATTCAAATCCAAACATTTTATAGCATTCCTAATATTGTCTGTCTGGTTTTGACATGCTAGTTGGCATTTGTGTCTAGTAATGACGTGCCTGAAGGTATCTAAACATTTGCCTTCATTTCAGGACATACTTGCCTACATGTTTTTACATATTCTTTGGCTAAGTCACTAATGCAGTGTTGTAGAATTTTTTTTCTTTCTTTTTTTTTTTTTTTCTACCTGAGCTTGAACTGCATCTGAACTTCTCCTAACTGTGATAAAATTCAGATTCAAATCCCCTAAGATCGGTTCCCTGTTTCATCTGGTCTATGTAGTGAACTTTGTTCCTTAAAACTTGGAATTTATGATCTTAACGGTCGTTTCTAACCTAAATGATTCTATGGTTCTATGAAATAAGCATCACAATGCAAAAGCCTTATTTCCCTTCATGTTTGGGCTGTACTGCTCCATAAATTACAAAGATTTCTGTCCCTGGGTGCTGTTCCTCCCCCGGTACTTACTTCCTCTGGTATGCTGGGTCATTCTTGCAGGAAATGTAGAGTGGAGGAGGGATCAAATGGATCCAGGGAAAATGCTTCCCCCTGGGAAAGGTTTTTGTTAGCTAATTTCCTGCCTAGAATTTACTTAGTTGCATCAGTTTCAGCAGTCTGTCAACATTCAGATGTCTCTTGTGATGTAAATGCATGACAGAAAATGCCTTACAGTCTCAGCAGTATTAGAGGAATGATGTGCTGTTAATGCTACGTGCTAATTAGTAGCTGAATTAAGGTGGGTGGATTTAATGCCTAGCACATGGTCTGGTTTTTTTGTGCAGCCCCTCACATTTTACTATCTAATTGCATCTGGAAACAAACTGGTGTGTTACAGCATTTATGTTAAGGGCATGATCCTCGTCCCTCTAATGCTCAAGGTTTTTTTCCATTTGCAGTTTGAAGGGAGAAAGTACTGCGAACATGATTTTCAAATGCTTTTTGCCCCTTGCTGCCATCAATGTGGTAAGTCTTACATCGAGGTGAAACACTTCACACTGTTCACAAATGGGAACATCACTGGGGGAAGATGAGCAACCCTTGTATGTGTTCTCTGGGAGGTGGCACTGTGCATCTGGGTGTCTGAACTTCCAGAATGTACTAGACTTCAGAGAATCTGGGTAGCTGCCTTTCCTGAAGGTCATCAAACAATAGTATTAAAAAAAAAAAAAAAAGTTTGCATTATTTGAGTGAGTAGTTTAGCTGTTGATCCAATGATCCAATGAACAGACCATTCATGATTCCTGATTATATATATCAGTACATCTGCATGTGCTCGTATTTGGCCCTTCTCATGCAGCTGAAACCCTGCAACAAATCTTTATCATCTGCTTTGACTATTGTAACCCACTCATGCTGTCCTACTCCATACAAGAGGGGACAGTCTTCATCATCTAGTGTTATAATCAAATGATGGTCAGCTGGTCCCCTGTTGTATTTGTGAAACAAATATCTTTAAGGCTTCAGCGTCTAATGTCCACCAAACATCACGCTGAGGGCTGCTTTTTATTTGCCACTGCTGATGTAAATGCTTGGGTGTCTGATGTGCAGTAATCATTTGCATGGGTTTTTTTCCCCCTGTGTGTGACACATCATGCTCGGGCAGGACTGGGAAGTCATTACTTGGCTATTGCTTAAACTGGTCTGGAAGCTCTCGTATTTCTGTAGCACCTCGACAAGTTGCTATGGTTTTCAATTTGATCAGTGAGGCTTTTCCTCATGTGGAGGGAGGGACTGAACACTGAGGGAGAGAGAAGCAGATGTTATGGACCTTTGAATTCAAGGCTGCAGATGTGAACAAGCAGGGGAAGAGGAAGGAATGGGTCCGTGGCCGTTTCTGAGGAGCTATGTTGCCTGGGTAGGATTTCTCCTACCCAGCTGGCATAGCTCCCACTTCTGCCCTGGCTGCTTGTAGTGCCAGCTCCCTCAAAACCTCATCAAGGTCCTGTGCAGAGCTGGGCTTTGTCACTGCCTGGATTTAGTAAGCACAGCCAGAATCGATGGGGCTGTTGTCAGCGATGTGGCCTCGAGCATTCCTGACATTTCTGGAGTCCATTGGGTTTTGTTCTTGAAAAGCTATGACTTCATGGGAACACCAGTTATTGTCTGCACTGGTTACCTGCCCGACCGCTCTCCTTTGGCAGCTGTTGGAGTTGTACATTCTCCAAAGCCAGGACTCAGCCCCTCACGGCACCGGGAAGCTGAGCTTCCAGCACATTTGAAGCAGAGCCTTTGCACTGCTCAGGGGCCTTGGCCACAACGTCCGCATAGAGAACAACTAAACCGTGTGTGTGCTGGACGCTCCGCTGCCTGCCCCGCACAGTCACACCATGCATGCAGTAGTTCTCCTGCTTTTTTTTTAATGACTCACAGGACAGGACCGCTTGTGGTAGGTCAGAAGTTGTGTGCGTTGGACTGACTGACCTGCTGCTTCACTGCAGCTTTGTGTTCTGACTCCACGGGAGGGTTTTTTTAGGAGGTCCACAGCCACGCAAGCTCAGTTCTGCGTGCTTTGAATATAGAGCCCCTTCAAGGCTTGGTCCTAGTGGAGTAGAAACCACTACTGTGTACATTGCAAAATAAAATTGTCATCTTAAAGAAAAGGAGGAGAAAGATGATTAGGACACAAGAAAGCTGTATTAAATAAACAGCTTGAGAACAGAGAAGTAAAACCAGGGAGGGGACTTAAAAAGGATGGTTACAGAGAGAAGGTGGACTGTGTATCTAGAAGGGCTTGTATGTAAAGAACAGAAGGTCCTCCACTAGCAAGGACATTTTCTCCTGACCCCTAGCAAAAAAAACCTGAAACAAACCCACATTCCAGAGTTTAGAACCAGAGCAGTGATACTGAAAGCCATGTATCATGCCAGATTTGGGGGGGAGAGAGAGGATGATGATGTCATTGTAGCAATTTGGTTGTGGGTTGCTTTTAACTTTGCCTAGCATGGTATTTTACATCCTGGTGCTGTGTTTCTTACAGGTGAGTTCATTATTGGTCGTGTTATTAAAGCTATGAACAATAGCTGGCATCCAGAGTGCTTCTGCTGTGATATCTGCCAACAAGTACTGGCTGATATTGGATTTGTCAAGAATGCTGGCAGGTAGGTCTTCACCCTTCGGTTAACTGATCATGAATAAAATGAACTAAGAGGGGGTACTGAGAGGTTTTGGTTCCTGAAGTTTTCCAGCTGAGGTGGAACAACTGAAGCACCTTCTGTAGTGAAAAGGTCTAAGAGTGCATCACAAAACGAAGAATGAGTATTTTAAACATACACTTAATATAATTATTATAATTATTTTATATTATTCTATGTAATTATAATATAATTAATATATTAACAGTTTACCTACTTCAACACCAGGTTTCTTGGTAAACATGTTCTCTACCCGGTGACGTTTTGGGGCCATTGGAAAACATAATAGGAGAGAAAACATTCAGACACAGAAGCACTGTCTTAATTTTTTTAATAGAAATTTTTACTTTCTTTTTCCAACTTGGCTTTCCAATTTTGGTTTAATTTAGCACCTTATTTATTAATAAGTGCTTTAAGTTCAGTGGGATTCCTCACAGAGTAGGATATTTTTACCAGCTGTGATCAGAAGAATGTTTTACAAGTGGATTCTATGGCCATTGGCTCCATATGTATAATATGATATACAGTGTTACCTGCAGAATTAGGACCTGTGTGCTCGTCCAGCTTCTAAACTGAATTTCTAAGATTTTGGGAGTAAAACACAGCTTAAGCTCAAATAAGCTGAAGAAACAATACTGCTGTGGTGACAGAAAATAAAATTATCATCCTGCCTCTTCTAATCTTGGGTTGCCTAGCAAGGAAATTGTTTTAAAGACTTACTTTCCGTCCAAATAGGGCTCATTGAAATGAGGTTCTAATAGATTTTTTGGTTTATATTTTGCACTGTGGTACCTGATACCAGTACTTACCTCTCTTTTTTTATGCTGTTTCAGACATCTCTGCCGTCCTTGCCATAACAGGGAAAAAGCCAGAGGCCTGGGAAAGTACATTTGCCAGAAGTGTCATGCCATTATTGATGAACAGCCTCTCATATTCAAAAATGATCCTTATCACCCTGATCATTTCAACTGTGCAAACTGCGGGTAACTTGAGTTCTGCAAAGGAAAACAGGAAAATGCTGGGTTTATTTGTTTCATCAATTTACATCTTAAAATGAAAACCCGTCCTGTACAGCTGGCAAGACGGGTGGGGTTTTAGGTGCCGTGCAGCCAGATGTGTGTTACTGCTTTTGGGATGGTTTGAGTTCAAACAGCAGCTGACCTGTTGGGGAGTAAAGATTGGGCTCTGCAGGACAAGATGGTACCTTACAAAATATCAAGTATGGACCCAGATAACAGTTTCTGTAGCAGTGAAATGATACTTTGTTATTCTGCTACTAGAGGAAGAAAAATGGTCCTCCTTGGCTGCTTGAGCTACCTTCTTGCCTATGTTACTTCTTTTTAGTTGAGTGGCATGCAAAAAGAGACTGTTCTCTCCTTCTGAAGCCTATGTTTTTTCTTAGCAGCTTTCTCCCACCTCATTTTGTCAGCTTCTGCAACTACAGTACATGAAGCTGCACATTTCTACATCCTGCACGGATGCACAGAACATGAATCATTGTAGGATATAGTGTGGATTCTTAGTTTTTTATTTCTGGTGCAAAGGAAGCTACCATTTCAGAGCCGTAACAAACGCTGATTTGAATAACAACATGTAATGTTATGTCAGCGGCAACCAGTTAAAAGTATTAGTGAGTGCAGTCATTTTTAAAGTTTAGCTGGTCTCAGTATTTTAGCCATGCAAAAAAAAAGTAGAGTATGTGAGATTCCTCAGTTGGCAGTGAATAAACATAGCTAGCTCCTGTGAGTCCATAGTTTTCTTTCTCTGAAGTTTGGTACAACAAGGAAAATGTACCTAGACGTAGAGGACTACGTTTTAGTTTCAGTCATGCAAATCTAAAATAAACTGGTGATGTGAGTGCCAGAATATAAACCAAATATGTCTAGAGCTTGCATACAGTCATTCGTGCTACGTAACCAGAACGCAGAATGACAATAGCTCAGTAGCTGTTTTCAGAGGGACTTAGTGCATCTTGCTTAGCAGCCTGTTCTCAGTTCACTGTGATCAGATATGTTGAACTATGTCATATTTGATGCAGCTACATTACTGCAGTACAAATGCAATTTCTAAAATAAATGCCAAAAAATATTTTTTTCTTTTCAGAAACTCTCAAGAGTTGACATTATTCAGTGCCTTTATTCATGCTCTCAATTCATTAACTTCTGAACAGGAAGGAACTTACTGCTGATGCTCGTGAGTTGAAGGGAGAATTATACTGCTTACCCTGCCATGACAAAATGGGTGTCCCCATCTGTGGGGCATGTAGAAGACCAATTGAAGGCCGTGTGGTGAATGCTATGGGCAAACAATGGCATGTGGAGGTAAAATCAGATGAAACATATTGCCTTATACAGATGTAAACATTAACATACTTGTCTGTGATTTTGTTGATCAATTTCAATGAAAGGATTAGCAAAGTATGCTTTTTTTATTAAATCATTAAATATCTTCTGCTAATCCTGTCTTCAACCTTATTGTGACTGGTCTTCCACTGTGAAATAGGAGTTACATCTTACCTTACAGAGAGCTTTGACTGTGAAACTAAGATCAGTAATCAAAGGAGGCACTGTGAGGTCCTTACAAAATAAGATTTCAGAGTGCAAAGCAGTACCTCTGGAAAGGCAGTAAAATTCAGTGGCAACCATAATGTTACTGAGCATCGTAATACCCTTAGGTCTTCCGAAGTCACCTGCCGTGTAAATCTCTCTAAAGCACTTTGTGTGAGAGTTCATATTTGAAGGCCACGTGCAAGATGTAGTTCCACATCTTCCATTTAAGTTAGAAAGATAAACAGTTTATTCCTCCTGTTGTTCTGAAAATCTCTTCCAGCAAATGCTTTCTTCACAAGAGTATAATAATGGTGCAGATTACTTAATATCTCTTCACTCTGATCATTGATAACATATGAGAATCAATTCATTTGTTTTGGGGTGGGGGTGGTAACTTTTGGATCGAAATGTTGAAGACATTAAAAGGAACATTATTTTATGGTCTAAATGTAGAAACAAAATAGTTTTAACTCTCCTTTTCAAGATGGCAGAGCTATCTCAGTAGACTTCAGTCATGTTCAGTACTGGGTTTGGTTGGTTTGCTTTCCAGAAAAAATGCCATTACTTCCAAATAATCCAAAACAATGTATGTAAATTTTTTTGTAGCATTTTGTTTGTGCAAAATGTGAAAAGCCATTCCTGGGTCATCGCCATTACGAGAGAAAAGGCTTGGCGTATTGTGAAACCCACTACAATCAGGTAAGGTTGCATATTTTTAAAAATTGAGTTGATTGGTAAACTCATTAATTGGTTTTATTAGATAGAGATGGAAAACCGTGAATGTTCTTCTGTTTTTTTACAGGCACCTGTGGGTGTAATGTCAGTTAGCAGATGTTCTGTTGCAGTTAATTTGTATAGGTTTCTCCATGCATTGGTCTGGTATTGAGAAAGAAAACTGCAGGTATTTCACAAAGGCTAGCCAGGACAATCACTATTGAGTTGTTCTTCGAGCTTAGTGGTACTTAAATAGAGCTGTTATTTACATGTCTGTGAGACCAGAGCAGCTAATGACACCCAGTCATTCCCAAGAAGCTTAAGATTTGCCACTCAGTAGCTGCAGTTTAGGAGGAGGCCCTAGGGAGTAGCATGTTTTTTTCTACAGCTGCTACTCCAGGATGACCGTCACCATCCAGCTCATTCATTAGGTTGCTGAAGACTGCAAACACCAAATTTGTCAGAGGACACCACCTAGTGACCACTTGCATTTATGTAGGAGTTCTATGTCTTGGTACCATCATCTCTGTCCAGACCCCCTTGATTGCGTAGTCCAGCACCATGATGCGTAGACTTTTTTTATTTGGAAGCCATCTGCATAGTGTCACGTCCACCTCTTCCCTTAAATAAATACAAGAGTAAGGGTTACATTTGGGAGTTGTAAGGCATCTGCTAATTACAGATGGACTCTTTAATTTCTCAGTGATGAAGGGTAGATGATTGAAATGTTGCTGGCATACTTGTGGACAATAAATGCCATGACATTAGTAGCAATAGTGTTGCAGCCGTGATGGGGCAAGCACATATACCAAACGAGCTGTATCTAGAGTAGATGTCTTTTACTAGGTTAACTACTACAGTTAGAAAAAATACGTGACATTTTTGGCACCTCTGAGTTGTTATATCATGGACAAATGTTAAGCCTGGAAATAGAATGAATAATTTTTGGCCTCCGTTTTCCTTTTTTTTTTTTTTTTCTCCAATAAAATAACATTTCTTACAGTTTTTGCCAGAAAGAGCAATATATTGTTCTAGTCATGCATGTAAGTCTAAATGTTAAATTGGCTGATTAGTAATGATGTGTATGTGACACCAACTGCTGTATGTCAACTGTATTTCAAATTCAAAACAAAATCATATTTACAGAGGATCAAACAGGTAAACAAATGTTTTCATCTTTAATATTATAAAGACTTCTTGTGATGAGATGATGCAAAACATACTTGGAAAACCAAACCAGACTTGCCATCAATCTCTTTATTTTACTAAAATAAATAGGAAAGCTACTGTGCCCATCAGCTTAAATACAGTTATTTTGTTAGTCTGAAAAGTTACCCTTGGTAAAGTAATTACATTAAAAATTTGTTACTTTTCTTTCTTCTTCAGCTATTTGGTGATGTTTGTTTCCATTGCAATCGTGTAATTGAGGGAGATGGTAAGCACTTTTCTATTTCCTTAATGTTACTTTCTGATGAAAGATCTCTTTAAAAGTGGAAGTAAGGGAGAAAGGAGCCCCCTGTTGAATCCTTGATTGTTCTCCTTAAAACAAAACCAGCCATTCTCTTGATCAGAAAATTAGGTTAGAGCTGATTAGTCAGAGACCAAATGGCAAGTAAACCTTACAGCAAGTGTTTTATGGTGGTAGAAGACCACCCAGTTGCTGAAGAGACCTGTGGTCAACTGGAAACCCCCTAGTGATGTTCAAAGGCCAGGGATGCTGGGAGATGCACAGAAGGAGCTTCCTGCCCCACCAGCTTCAAAAAGAACACATGCAAGGGTGAGAATGACTGCACAGGCATCTCCTTAAATGAATTTAGGGATCATGAACCAAGAACCAAATTTGAAAAAGTATTTAGATATTGAAAGACATGGGTGGGCACTCTTAAGGTTTTGTTGTTTTTTTTTAAAGTGCCTAGTTCCCATTATGTCAGTTTGGTTCCTAGAGATATTTACCCATCTATTGCAGGCACCTGTGTTTTGAAAATCTAGGCTGATGATAATGTCACAAAACCAGGAAAGATCATACTTGGATAGATGTGTCCTGCAAAGGCAGAACTGGAAGCAAGTGGTTTAAGTTTGTTTGGGTTTTTATTGCTTGGTTGTTGGTTTGGGGGTTTTGTTTGGGTTTTTGATTTTTTTTCTTTGGGGGGCAGTTGAGTTGGTGGGGGTTTTTCTGACAACCAGCTATGATAAAATGCCAAAAGCAAATTATTCTGCCTGAAATAATGCAACATTATGTGCCTAGTTACCCCTGCCCAAAATAAATACTATAATACCAATGTTAGCCTCACCTAAGCCAAAGCCATTAGCAAAGTGGGCAAGGAAGAAGCCTCTAACATATAAAACCAGACATAAACTAGTCTATAGTCATGTAACTATAGGGTGAGACCTACATTCCAGAGATGTGCTTTCCCAACGTTTTCTGGACTGGACCATACCTGCAGAATGACAATCCAGAACGCTTTAGAGGAAACTGTGTCCTCCTCTTCAGCAATATTCTGCTAGAATGAGTAGAACTGGAACTTGAGGTGAATTAATAAATTCAGCTTTGTCTGATAACTACATCTCTGTATGTTCTGACCTTTCACCATACAATCTGACACCCATGTTGTTTGTTTTGGTCTCTGAACTGAACAGAATATAGTGTAATACAGTAATTTCTTTATTTTCAATGTACATCTTCAGTTGCATTTCTTCTTTTGTTTATGCACACAAATTTGACACTGCCATCACAAATTACGAGTATCCAATATTGTTCTCTCTCTGTCTGATGAAACAAACTTCTGTGGCAGGAGTTTTTCAGGAGAGTGTCTATTGACGGTATTACAGAGGTTGCTTGGGAACGAGGACTTTCATCTGACTGGTATTATTTTGACAAGCAGTGAATTAACTATGCATCTGTGGATGTGCGGACATTCTTGCCCCATAGTGCAGGAAAGAAGCTCTGCGTGACAATTCTCTGGTTCTGTTTGTTGTTGAAAAAATACAGGGGTTTATGAGAAAACCATTGTCCTGCATCCTCTAACTTAGATTAAGAAGAGAGGCAAATTTTGGCAGGAAAAACTGGGAAGGTATATTGAAAGAGAAGAAGAACAGAGAACAGACTGAGATAGTTACTTTCTCTCCAAAGCAAAGAATAAAAATACATCCAAGTTTATCCTGATCAGGTAATTTATCCCATGAGTTCATAATGTTTTTTCACCTTGCTAGTGCTGATTTGCTGGCGATATCCTTACTGCTGGCTTCACATTGTTTTCTTTGGCTGGGCAAGTGCTGCTGGTGGTGATAGTGCAATCTGAACTGGGTCTGAGCAATGAAATGGAATGAAACATAAACACAATTTTGCTGGATTACTCTTCAGCTGAAGATGTTTCCCTGATTAAGTTGGAAACATGGCCTCATAGAACAGCTGCCTGAGGCCAGCATGCTATGAGATGAAGTGGAAGCAAGAAACAGGTGGCTGTTAAATGGGTCTTGTCTCAGAGACAGCTTCATCAATGCTTCACAGTCCTACTGCACTACACCCACATGTGCCTACCTAGTCTTGCCACATTATTGTTATGGTCCTTAATACTTGATACAAGAATCGAATGACTGTTCTTCATGCCTCACAAATGTGAGTTTAAAATTTTTACCTAGCTTTTTTGTTTCTGTAACACTAATGATTTGGTTTTTTCTCTCATCACCCCAGTTGTGTCTGCTCTGAATAAGGCATGGTGTGTGAACTGTTTTGCTTGTTCAACTTGCAACACTAAGTTAACACTCAAGTAAGTTTATCAATGTGTGATCCCTTTAAACCAGATCAGTGGTTATCTTCCATGTGTAGATGTTGCTACAGTGTAACTGCTATGGTATGAAAAACAAATAAGCAGCATTAAGAAATACATGCATATTTCTTCCTCTTGCTCCACTTACTAATTTACATCTCTTTCACCTGTCTGTTCAGGTCTTTCTTCAGTTAGTCTTCTTAACTCTTCTTTTCTGTCCTTTATTTTTTCTGTGTTTAACTCTAAAGGGATAAGTTTGTTGAAATTGACCTAAAACCTGTCTGCAAACACTGTTACGAGAAAATGCCAGATGAATTTAAGCGACGACTTGCCAAACGCGAACGTGAAGCAAGGGATAAAGAGAAGCAGAAAAAGAAAAAGCCAATCTGTTTGTAAACTTTTTTTCCTTCTCACCACCACCTCTACTCCTTTCTTCTTTGGTCAGTGCTAAGAATGCTTCTATTTTAAGTGTTTACATGAATTCATGGCAATCGAAAACAAAATACTTTTCACACAACTGCAACCTGAAATATTAATTTGTTATTCCATTATCTTAGGTTTAGTCTGTTTAGCTCTACAGTTAGGTTTGAAAGGCTTTTTAATTAACACGGTTAATAAATATGGACATTTGGGTACAAACTACATGACTTAACAGAGTATTGTAATTGCTGTCTATAGTGTATAATCTTGTAAAAGTAACTTAATAGATATGTATAAATTGCAGTTGTAATTTTTTTCCTGTGCATCTTTAATAGGATACTTTAAAAAATAGTATTTTCACTATCGCTGCTGCTAAAACTTTTTCTGGTTTTTGCTTTGTCATTTTAGGAATAAATTTGTTGAGTTTGATATGAAACCTGTCTGCAAAAAGTGCTATGAGAAGTTTCCTCTAGAGCTGAAGAAAAGACTGAAGAAACTAGCTGAAACTTTGGGAAGGAAGTAAAGACTTCATCAGCTCTCCCCTTCCTTTGTGAAAATCTTACGTATATTACTTGGGGGAGGAGGGCTGCTTTGAGGCTGCAGTCAGACAACAAATGATGATGTGTGCCATCTATCAAATCAAAATAACTTAAGATTCTCTGTTCTCCCTACACGTATGTTTATTTGTTGATAAACAGACCATAATTCCAAACTAAATTAAATACCAGCTGACAAAAAGGTTTCTGACCCTGATAATGCAGTTGGACTGATGCAGGTGGCCCATTCTGCACAGTAATCTCTGTGGAATTTTACAGCAAGAAAATTTGCTTGTGAATACCTGCAAAAACAAACTGCAAATTTGTCCAACTTTAGGGGCATGTATTTTCATCTATATTAATGGAAGTATTAACCTTCATATTAAGCATGCAGACAAAACTTGCCCAAGTCAAGTGACTTGGGCAAGAAAACAACATACTTTGCCTTGTGGAAAAATTCATGCTTGGATTTCAGGCCAAGTCATTTCATTAAGGAGCCTTGTCTTAGATGGTTTGAAAAGTATCAGATTTCTAAATACAGTCACAGTACAAATGACCTACTTCTGATAGATTATGCTTACATTATGAATCTTTGTACATCAGGCTTAGCATGAAATACTTATATATGTATTCCTATTGCAAGAAATGAGCATACTCAGAACTACTTGAAATTTGCTATATTCCACTCAAGATAACACATTAACTTTTATATATGCTTTTGCATTCTATTTACTTTTTGTGCCTTATTCTGCTGGACCATACATAACAGTGTTCCATTATATATATATATATATTTTTATTTTTTATTTCATATTTTTATGCAGAAACTATATATAAGGTATTTTCAAAGGATAACATACTTTGCCTTAATTAGACAGGATGCAAGAAGTACTTTATTTCAGATGTGCACACCTGAACATAATATTTAGCTTCTAGACTTCATTAATTTTGAGAACAATACTGAAAATATGTATTTCAATTAACTGGCAATATTACTTTTACACCTATGAGTGTAAATATACAGGGTTTGATCCTGCTAGGATCTACTTCTTTAGCCATCCTCAAGAACTGATGAGCTCACAAATCATCAGAATTCCTTAGAACATACATTTAATGTTTTATAGTATTGACTTCTGTCCATACAAATCTGTTTCATTTCTCCCTTTGTCATAGAAAATACAGTTACTTAGGACTTCTTGACGGTACTACATTATGAAGTTTGCAGACACTTTTTTTAATTTTTTTTTTATATTAGTGACTTAAACAGATTTTCTGTAATTAGATCATAGGAAGTAAAATTTTATTTCCTGTTTATGAAAAATTAGTTGCTTTAAAATGTCTGCTTTCCAGTGGCATCAATAAAGGCTATGTTATTACACCTTGTATCACCTCTCATTTAAATGAGTGCTTGAAAAGGGTGGGAAAGCAACTAGGCTCTCTTGGTTCCCTATGCTTTTATGGGTGACTGTATGTAAATACTTACTTATTATCTTGATTTAAAGGAGACATGCTTTTCCTAAATATCCCATTGTAGTTAGTTCTTAGGTTCATGAAAGAAACTGCAGTTTGTTTCATAAAGAACAGCTTGATTCTTCTGGATATTTTCTGAATTGGCATAGTAACTAGGTCTTCCTAAAGAAAATAATCTTGTCTGAGTTTAAAGCATATGCCTTCCTATCAATTTTTTCTCTTTTCCTTTCACTGTAATGAAACTGTCACCTCAAACTTCCAGTTCAGTGCTAGGTAGGGTATTTTTTTACTGTCTTATTCAATTAAATTTATTTATTTATTTCTTAAAAATAATTATTAATTATACTTAATAATTACTGAATGCAACGCTGCCTGTGTTCAAGACTAGAAAAGTTTAAAATCGTTTACATAACTAGCATGGTAGCCCTGTTGGCATTTTGGACTGTGCCATGGATTCAGTTAGACCACACTCAGCAACACTTCCTTTAAGTTGTAGTTCACTTCTAGGTTTTTCACATTACACTGACTGCGTGTCTTTTCCTTCAGTTCTTGTATGCACAGCCTTACTGCTCAAAGAGTCGGGAATGGTCCCTAACCCCGAGGCTAAATGGCAAGACATGGCTCACATCCGCATTGCTTGGGGTTACATCCATCTGCCACAGAGTGGCCTCGTTTGCGCTGTGCAGCCATGGGTCTCCTCCTGACTCTGTGGTAGCCCTGTGTCCCTAACAGGGTTTTTTTGTGTTTCCAAGGTCCTGATGGTGGATGCTGTGCTACGGTTCCCCAAGGCAGCAGTTTGTGTTTTATGAACGTAAACGCACGTATCCCAGACCCCGCAATGTAGCACTGAGAGCATCCAAGGGTACTTGAGGGTTCAAAGCCTGATGAATCATGGAAAAATGTTCACTGGAAGGGACAGGTAGAGATCAGCTAGCCCAACCATCCACTCAAAGCACGTCTAACTTTGAAGTTGGATCAGTATTGAAGGTCTTGCTCAGCCAAGCTGGGAGTATCTCTGCAGAAGGAGATTTTACAGACCTTTGTTGGCAATGTGTTGCAGTGCTTAATCACCCTCATGGTGAATTTTTATTTATTATTGGAGTTCTGTTTTTAGTGGAAGGGTCCCCAAATCCATGCTGCTCTCTTGGGAGCTGTCTTTGGAGGCAACTGTCAATAAAACAAAAACCCTGGACATTGTCATGAAGAGGATTAATTAAAAGCAGTTTTAAAACAGAGCCAGGAAACAAGCTAGCAATTAGGCAGCCTGGACAACTTCACACCTGGTGTTGAAGCTTACTTCCTGGCTGTCAGTATTATAAATATTTTGCATAGCTGCATGTACTTTCCTGAAAGAGGCAGAGTTTTATTATTGTTTTTTCTACCCATGACCCCAGGGTACCAGGTCTCTCAGAAAGGCTGTAAGCCTGGTATTTGGGAATGGATGTCTCAGAAGCTTTGCCCCGTTCTGCTGCATGGGATCAGTCATGCATGGGTGAGAGAGATTCCTTCAGAATTCAGAAAGCCCAGCAGATGTAGCCGTAGGGGGAAGAAGCTGAACCTAAAGCCTTTCTCCTGCTGGCAGTGGCAAGTCCCAACAGATAGGCAGCAAGCCAAGCTGAGCACAGTCAGGTTGCAGGGACAGTGCTAGTCACCTGCAATGCTGCCTAGTGAGCTGCCTTCCTGGTGGTGTGACCACTGGGGACATGCCACTTCCACACGCTTGGGTGAGAAACAGTGACCAGTGCAGGGCACTGGACCTTGCCTGTGTGGAGGCAGTTCCCCCTGCCTCCCCATCAGATGAAGAGCAGGGCCTTCCCCCAGTGCTCTCCTCTGTACCAGCACCAAGGCTTTTATTACTTAGCCCGGCAAGTGCTGGTAACCCCAACTGTAGACACAACATTAAAAAGCACAGAGAAAAAAATACTCTCTTTTTTAGGGAATTTAATCCAGCGCCTGAATAACTCACCATTGATAGAAGAAATAATAGAAGAGGGGTAACTCTTTCTGGGTGTTACAGGTGCTTGTCTCCTTACAGAGCAAGTTGGCTGTGTTTCCACACTTTCCCTGCAAAGACGGCAGGAGCTGTGGGGATGTCGGGGTTTTTTTAAGCGTAGCAGGAATCTTATAGCTGCCAATGGGTTCCTCGAGGCTGAGGACCGGGCGGATTTTTAATGACGTTTCTTCAGAGGCGGCGCCCAGCAGTCTCCCTGTGACGACAGAGTCTGGAACCAGCAGAAGAGACTGGTATCACAGCAACGCCTAGAGCTCCGCACCCGCTGCCCCCGCGCACACGCCGCGGAGGCCACGCAGAGGCTCCGCACCCCGCCACCGGCACGGCCCCCTCAGCGGGGGAAGCGGCGTTCCCGCCCTTGCCCCCCGGCGCAGGCGCGGGGCTGGCGCAGGCGCACAGAGCCCTGCGGCCGCGGGTGCTGGGAGGCGGCCGGGCCTGGTAGGAGGGTGCGGGGCGGTTCTTGCGCACTCGCCCGAGCAGGGCGCTCTGTACGGTTGCGCGGGAACTTGCGTAAGGCGCGGCGGCTGCCGCGTCCCTTCGTCGCTTCCTCCTTCCTTTCCTCCTTCCCCTCTGAAGGCGCCGCGCGAAGGCCGGCTGGGAAGGCTTTCCGCCTGAAGGAAGGCCGGGCGCGGCCCCCGCCGCGGCGCCATGATGAGGCGCACGAAGCCTGAAGTGGAGCGGTACGTCGCCTCCGTGCAGGCCGCCGCGCCTTCCCCCCGAGAGGTGAGTGCTGCCGGTGGCGGGTCCTGACGGGAGGCCGTGGTCTTTCCGCCCATGCCGGTCCCGGGGGGTGATGCGGTTGCTGGCGGCCGCCAGGCCCGGCGCGGCCCGCGGCGGCGCCCGTTGCCGCTGCCGCCTCGCGTGGCGCCCAGCCGGAGGGGTGGCTGGCGTGGGGCGGCAGCGGCGGCCTTCCCTCGGCTGCTGAGCTCAGGGCGGCCTCCCGCGCCGCCGGGAGCCCTCGCCGTGCCGGCCCTGCTGGCGGCGGGGGGCGGCTGCTTTCCGCCCGTGGTGCGGCTCCCCGCGCCGTGCCGGGTGCTGGGGCCGGGTGGGCTTTGCCCTGCCTCGTTCCTCGCGGTGAGAGGAAAAAGGGGTTCTGGTGCCTCTGGGAGTATTTTTGAGTCCATATTTGCGCAGGGTTTCTAGAAGTCGAGTGAGACTGGGGAAGCTGCTGTGAGGAAGGGCATGGGGTTTTGTTTACTGGATGGAGGTGCTCTCCCTTACCAGGAGCAGTGGTTTTCCAGGGCTATGCACCTGCCTGTTACACCCGGTCAGCCCTAGTGTAGTTCTGATGAGCCCACCGCCTCTCGAAGTGTGGAATTCTTCAGTTTTGTGGGAGCATAGTTCCTACGTTTTCTAAGTTTCTCTTTTTAAAAAAAAAAACAAAAAAAAACAAACCAAAAAGGGAATAATATGTGAGACACATTCAGCTTTCTTTTATGTGCAGCATGATTTAATATTCTTGTTTGTGTGACTGCTTTGTGAAACAATAGTATTAAGAGAGGGAGATCTGGGGGGAAATAATTTTCCTGCTGTATATTAGTAACTGGACAGAAGGTTGAGGAACTCTGCATAATTGGTTACCATTTTCCAGATATAATGGAAAATGGTATACAGGTCACAGCAGTCTGATGCAATTCATGGGAGCTATTTAATCCCGAAAGATCCTGTTCTGCTGCTCTGCATTGATTTTTATTGCAGAGGTAGAGTATTCAGCAGTGTGTTCTATAGCGTGAATGCATCAGTGTTCACCATTATGCAGTAGGGTCTTTATGCATGGCCTCCGTACATTGTCATAATCATTTCTCCTTTTCCCAACAGCAAAAAAATTGTCCGGTGACTGTAATTGGCCTGGGTGCTGTTTAGACTAGAAAATGTCAAATACATCACTGCCAGAATCAGAAGTGCTCTTAGATTGTTTTGATGTTCCTGTTGAACTGCACCGGGGGAAAAAAAAAAAAAAAAAAGTAATCCTCTTCTGATGTGCTTAAGGCCAACTGGTGCATATTTAGGGTTGGTTTGTTTGTTAAGTAATGCTTACAGCTAATAGTATTAGTACAGTCAATGGTGGAAATAGTTACTGGTTTTCTTGTGTTGATTTTAAGGGGTGGTGCTTATAAGGCTGCAAAGCATTTATTTTGAGGTTTCTTTTCATCCGTGTTTAAAAAGAGGTGACAAGTGTGACTGCACTCTTGACATTTCAGTATTTCCTTTTTATAACATACTTCAAAAATACGGGCTGAAAACTTGAAGTATTTTAGGAGGCCTGCTTTCATTCTAAACCACTTTGTAAAATTTTGCATAAATAGCAGGATGGGAGGCTAGTAATTCAAGCGTATTCAAAATGTACACACTTGTTTGCAGTCATAGATGTAAGTAATTCTGGTATTTTGTGGTTCACCAGCAAAATCTGGTTTTGAACCGATACTGGGAGTTCAAGCTTTAAATTTGTCTGTTTTACATTTACCTTAAGGTTTTTGCTTGTGACTTTGTACTTTAACTCATTCCTTTCGCTCTTTTTTTTTTTTCCTGTCCATGCTTCTGCCATCTTGCCCTCTGCTTGCCTTCTGTGTATCTTAGGCTGGTAACTTCAGAAATAAACTACTGCATAAGCGTTACCCAAACTGAGAATGACTTGGGTAGAAACTGCTTTTTCATCAAGTATATTTAAAACCATAGTGTCTACACAGCAGGTCTAAAGGGCTTATCTCTCTTGGTTTGCTGGAATTTTTCTTCCCCCTTGCTACATTGCCACAAAAGAGATTAAATGTAGCTCATTTATGACCCCATTCTTCCACTCTCTTTTAATCAGAAATGTTTATGAAATACCACACATAAAGGGCTTGTTGCTTACTTCACTTGTAATCTCTGTTCTGCCTAGTAGCCTTTGCCAGTTATAGGAAAAAAAACCATATTCTTTTCATTCTTAATCTTACACCTTTTGAAACCAAACCCATAAGTATGAGGAGTGGATTTGAACTGATAGCTAGTTGCCAAATTTAGTCGTTCAAAAGTATTATGCATTGCGGAAAGGAATTGTCACAGTGTTGAATTATTTTAAAAGTAACGTACATCTAAAGTATGACTGTCATGTTTTTTTCTCCTTCAGAAATCAATTAAAGGATTCCTCTTTGCTAAGCTGTACTTTGAAATAAAAGAATATGAGCTTGCTAAAAGGTAATGTGTTGGTGTATGTTTGGTTTTCTGTTTTCTAAATGTAAAAGAAAAGCTAAATTAATATGAATTAGACCAGAGAAACCAAGCTCAATATTACGCTGTTTTAAGGTAGTAGTAACTATATGGATATTGAATGCCATTTAAATCTTTATAAAACAGCAGTTTAAAAGAAGCTGGTTATATAGTACTGAAAAACTTACCTCTTTGAAATGGCTTTTTTTCTCAGTGTATTAGGTAGTTCTTACCATCTGCAAACTACTGCTTTTTTTTTTTTTTTTTTTAATTATTCAGTAAACAGAAATGCTTGCTGGCAAGTAAGTAGCATCTGTACATGTAATACAATGTAGCTTCTTACTTTAAGGTACAGACAAAGAATCTAGAACAAAATACATCTGTATTTCCTGTGTGGCAGATTAAGTTATCACTGTAGCTCAGAGTGAGGGAGTATTACTGAAAAATACTGGTCAAGTAAACGACTTTTTTCCCCCTCCATAGGTATATATCTACATACCTCAGTGTACAAGAGAGAGATCCCAAAGCACACAGATTTCTTGGACAGATTTACGAAGCTGAGGATAACATAGAAAAAGCTTTTGGGTGTTACAAGGCAAGTACTACATAGACCTGTAATGTCCTGCTTTATTCCTTTGTAATTGGACTTTTAAAATCCTTCTGTACTGGACATTCTCAAACAACAGAAGAAAACATGTTCCTGGAAAAACTGTAGTATTTGTACACATTTGACAAAGGAAAGCATATGAAGCGTTGCAAAGGAGATTCTTCACTTGCTTCAGTAGTGTATTTTTAAGTTGATTCTTTGTGTTTTGTTCGGGATTTGATCTTTGTGCTATGTGCTGTAAAACTCTTCCCACATCATACGTTGTTTTAGAGTAAGGGTCTGTGACTGTTGTAGAATTCCTCAATGTGGACTGTGATGACAACAGGAATCTAGTTGCTACTAGTGGTGGTGGTGGGTTGTTTGGTTTTCGAGGGGGCAGGGCGGAAGGGAGGGGCAAATCTAGTTTTGATTAGGCAAGCCTATGAATGTCAAATTCCCAACTGGAATGTTATTGTTCTGGTTTTGGGGAGGGAGATGATGAGCTCAGAAGTCTGGTTGCCAACATAACTCCACGAAGTGCTATCACACTTTTTAAAAGTGTGTGTCTTAACTGTTTATTTTTTAGAAGTGTCCACATCTGGCTAGGTGAGAGGACCTTATAGTCCTACTGCCTGCATATGGCAGTAGCTACTCGTAGACACAGATCTCTTATGTGCTTCTGAATTCCAACAGTTGTATCTGGGTGCTGTAAACTACTGGTTGTGTTTAGAAGGTCTTTTCTTAATATAGGCTGTGTTGATAGGTCTAACTAATTTGAATAGCTGGGTCTGTTTGTGGGGGGATAACTCTTTCCTGTTCTATATGGATCATAAGATCAAGGTCGGTTTTTTTCCTTTCTGTGCGTGCGTGGGGAAAACTAGCGTTCTGTGGAGTTGAACCCAACACAGAAAGATCTTGTATTGAAGATTGCGGAGTTACTATGCAGTAATGACATTACTGATGGAAGAGCGAAATACTGGGTTGAGAGAGCAGCTAAACTCTTCCCTGGGAGTCCCGCTGTTTACAGGTTGAAGGTAAGTTCCAAATTACCTCTTTTTTGGCTTAAAAAACCTTTCAGAATCTGACTGAACTGCTTTTTGCATATTATCTTACACAAAACTTTGGCTAAATTGTTTTAGGATCTTTAAATCTGTTAGGTGTGACTTTCTTTGCAGGTTGACACTTCTGTCTAGCTTTCAAGACAGCTGCAGCTATAGGCTTTTATACCCTTTTTAATGTTCCAAGGTTAATCCTCTTCAAAAATGCCAAGAAACTGTGTTAATTGCCACATCAGAGAAGTTAAGACTAGATAAGCACTACTTGACCTTTTTATTGTGTCACTTGCAGGAAGGTAGCAGGCCTGTGAACTCAGACTTCCTTGCTCTGCGCTGCTTTTTTGTTTTTAAATCTGTGTTATGATGGACTCTGCAGAATGTGAGAAATGCTGTAATTCTCAAATATTGTGTAAATGTTTTGTTGTGCGATCTCACTTTTGCACAAGTATATTAATTTTGTGTAGTTAGGCAGCAATCACATTGACGTCTTAAGATGTCTGTTTTTAAGCAAGGTAGTCTGTGGCAGGGTATGCTGTCATTGAACCAAGTGGTTTGACAAGCATTACTTACCATTGGTAAGAGTCAAATTCTTCTGAGGATTTTCTTCTGTGATCACTATCTACATTTTAAAATGTCTATTTCATCGAACTTTATGTAATACCTGAAAGCTATTAAGAGTAATGTAGTCTGTGTAGTGGAGGAAGGAAAAATGTCTGCTACTGTAGATGTTGAAAAGACTTACGTGGGAAATGAAATATTAACATGTTGCCTTCATGCTTAACAGGAGCAGTTATTGGACTGTAAAGGTGAAGATGGATGGAATCAGCTTTTTGACTTGATTCAAGCAGAACTTTATGCAAGACCAGATGATGTCTACATAAACATCAGACTAGTTGCACTTTACCGTTCAAATAATAGATTAAGAGATGCTGTGCTCCATTGTCAGGAGGCAGAGAAGAAAATACCTTTGCAGTCAAGCTTGGAATGGTGTTCCTGTGTTGTAGAGACATTTGAGGTGTTTAATCATGTTTTGATCCTGTGATAGTCTTCCGTATCTTTTTAACTGGTCTGTTTCTCTTAGAGCTGTCAGAGTAATGACACTTTCTCGAGGGATTTAACTCCTTCAAATGCAAGTCTACTGAAACAAAATGGAATTACAAAATACTTCTTGGTTGTTTTTTTTTTAAAATTGGAATTTTCTCCCTAAAATTAAGCCTTATAGAGCTATTGAATTGCTAACTTCAAAAGCTGAGTTAGATACAGCAGTTCCATTAGGGATGAAATTGCTCAGGCAAATATTTCCCTGGAACTTTGCTGCTGAAGAATATGTTAAGGTCTCACCTGTGAAACTGGATTATGCAGTAAATGCTACTAGTATGTTTTGGAGAAGTACTGCCCTTGCCTTCATGGAAGGATGACTGTTCCTTATCCTGTGATGAACTTTCTTCTTTAGGAATATCTGGAATCTTTACAAGACTTGGAGTCTGATAAAAATAATTGGAGAACTATCAAGAAAGATCATCTGCTGGCCTATTCCAGCTTTGTCAAAATGACGCTTTCTTCTAGAGATGTTCAGGAATGCAGAGAGGCACTTGAAAGGTACTCTTTTAACTTTCCTGTAGTATAAAGAAAAAACCACCACCAAACCAACAAACAAAAAACCAACAACTTAAGGAAAAAAAGCACACCGCACAATTCTTTCCTGAGTCACAGAATATCTTAACAGGCTTCTATTTCACTGCTTAACTTGTTTGTGGATGGGACAGAAGTTTCTCTTACTTGCCACTAAGCATGGTTTTTACTGGGTTTAAACCCCAAGCTAACTTTTGATAAGAGATGCAAGCTTTGTTTGAATAGTCAGCACACAGCCATGGAGAGTACTTGTTGATATCCTGGGTCAATTAACTTTGTACATTCTTTCCCTTCAGTAAGAGAGTATTATTCTGTACTTCGGCAATTAACTAATACAGATTTCTCAGACAATTAAAAAAAAAAGCACCCAAAAAAACCCTAAAAAGAAAACCCCAACCCCCAAAACAACTAAAACCCCCAAACCAGCCAAACAAAAATACCAAGCCACCTCTTGTGTGTCAGCTTGTTCCTGCTCATTTTGTTCTAAATTAACACAACTCATACTGGAATAATTAGGAACTTTGGTGTAATTGGGAGGGAGGAAGCCACATGCAGTAAGAATGCTTTCCTTAAGGGAAAACTGGTGGTGTTACAGGGCCAGCTAAGCCAACTGACTTCAAGGCATATCATCTTTGCACACCTAGACTAGTACAGAACAGTTTTCGTAGTCAGTATGTTGTGATCTGTGTCCCTTTCTCTCTGTTTTCCCTTTCTTACTGGCTTTTATTGACTTACCTTTGTTCCTCAGTTATGTGACGGCTGTTAACATTATCTTTTTTTAAATTACATTCCTCAGTCTTGAATGAGTATTTTAAGCAATAGAGATAATGGATGAGGTATACATAATGCCAAAGTATGTTTTATTTTCTTTTTCTCCTCTAACATTGACCAAAACCATCTTGGCTTTTCTGGTGCCATTTTATTAGAGCCTTTCAAAGTGATCACATCTGAAGCATTTCCGGATCATAGCAGTGCTAACAGCCGTTATAGTTTTGTCGTTTAATTCAAAAGTGTGTTTTAACTTTCCTGGAAAGCCTATCCTGAGTGTGGGTTGTATACTAGCCTACAGCTACTCAGATTTCTACAGTACCTTCTATTTTTGAAGAGCCTGTCTAACTGTATTTTTGGCCTTTCTGATAAATGAAGGAAAGGGAAGAACAGAGCAACTGGTGCCTCCTGTATGTCTCTAAATCTGCAGTAGTGAACAAATCTGTCCACATAGTTTGGGAGAGTAGTTCTGAAAGCAGCTGTGCTTATGTGCTGAAAAGGACTGTAAATATCTAGGTAATATTTAGTGTGGTTTACTTCAACAAATTGAGAGCTTTGAGAGTTTGAGACCATTGGTTACTTTCTAGCGCAACTCAGGTTTAAGCAAGAGACAGTACTAACCATTGACTTAAGGAATTACTTGATTCATAGTTAAGGAACATCAGTTGAAAACGTCTGCTATAGCTTTTACCAGGACTTTGTTTAGAATGAGTCTTCTCTGCATTTTAGTTTTGATCGTGCGCTTCAGTCAGTGAAACCATATGTGAATTTGGCTGATGAGTTGTCTCGTACCTATGTGGAAATGAAAGGACAGCTATACATGCATGCTGGAACTTTGCTACTGAAAATGGCCCAACACAATGAGGCACAGTGGAAAGTTGTGTGTGAACTAGCAGCATTGTGTTATCTGATAAGTTTCCAGGTAAGATTTTCAATTTATGCCTTTAGTTGATGCAGCTCTTGAAATGTTCTTGCTGTACGTGTGTTGAACTCCTGTATTGCTGAGATGAACTAGTGTTTGTGTGCCTAAGGAGAGACTCCCTCCTCATGTGCCAAAACCCTACTCTTCCACAGTTCTTTAAAAGGTTTCAAATGACATGTGTGGGGTAAAAGTGTCTTTGCATGTTTCACTTGTCAGAGTAACCTGACTCTTAAATGTTAGTGACTTTATTTTCTACACTATATTCCGTTTTAATACCACTGAACACATGTTAGGAATTAGGCTTATTGCTGTAGGGGGAAAAGGGGATGAACTGAATAGTTCCCATATATTTGTTGTGTACACAGCAAAGCTAAGAAATCAGGTTTAATTCTTTGCCTTGTGAAGTAAAATTGGTTGTGCTGTTTATGCCACCGCTTACCTTCCAGATGTTACTTGCTATTCTGTGCACCTAATGTTACTTAAAATAGCTATAACTGCCGACCTCAGAGTTTTGAGTGGGTTCCCTGCTCCCTCACCGGTCCCCAGATATGTGACATATAGTACCTTCAGAATGCATTATGTATTTTTTTCTTTAGTTTTCCTAATGCTAAAAAGCTTTTCCTAATTCTTAAAACTAGTTTAAAAAATCTGCTTTTATTGTGAAAAAGCTGTAACAATTTTCTCCTTCCTTACAGGTTCCTAAACCAAAGTCAAAACTAATAAAGGGGGATCAAACTGGACAAGATGTGCTAGAAATGTTGGCCTGTGATCGAAAAAGCCAGTCTGGTAATAAAAATAGCTACCTAGTTCCATTTTTAGTGTTATGGATAGTTACTTTAAAGGCTAAGTTGTCTGTGAACACATTCATTATTTTGAAATGTAACGTTAACACTTCAGTATGCAACAAAACCTTCCAGATTCCAACTACATATGTAGAAATAAAACAGTAGTTTGATCCTAGCACCTGAAGGGTTTTTACTCATCTTTAGCATGCTAGTAGAGCATGTTCTTTTTTTTTTTGTTTTGTTTTTTTTGTTGTTGGGTTGTTTGTTTTTTCAAGCGTGGGGGTGTGTTTTCCTAGTTTTTGGTTCTCCAGCACACTAAGATAGAATTAACTTTTATGGTCTTTTAATCTACTGGAAATGTCTTCTGTCTGCTGATACTATTTTGCAAGTATTGTTAGCCCCAAGAGGAAAAGGAAGTATTACTGTTTCCCTGTCTCTTCCATCCTCTTACTTGTTCATCAGCTTTGCTCTTTTTGCTATGCTATAGACAGTTTTTCAGTCTACAAATTCTTGCAGGGCCTTGTCTGGTGTGTTCCTTTGTTATCATCATCAGGTTCAATTGTTTCAGAACAGATTTTGGTAAGACTTCTGTTGGTATGAACAGCTACTTATTATAAGGACAGTTGGAATGCCCCTAGAATAATAATAGTAAGATGGCTTTCTTTTCCTGAAGAACTGGATTTACAAATGCCTTGGGATTGTTGTCACTAAAAGCTTGGAAAGCTTATGTGCTGAAACACTGACCTAATTACAGGGAGAACATAACAATCTACGTTTCATAAAGGGAAATCCTGATTTCCACCCAGACTTCAGTAGCAAGAAAATCCAGTGTATCAAATACTAATGTTCACTGCCTTACGTGAAGTAATGTTTTTGTTTTCTAGGTCATATGCTCCTGAACTTAAGCCATGGCAAGCAGGACTTTTTTAAAGAGATTGTGGAATCATTTGCAAACAAGAGTGGTTCATTTACGTTGTTTGATAGCCTGTTTGAGAGTGGAGCTTCTAGAGAGAGATCTTTTATCGGCACGGATGATATTGGAAATGTCAGTGTACAAGCACCAGTGCAAACGGAACTTAATAAATACGATATTGGTAAGAGAGCTTACTTTCTAAAACACAACATAATTCTCTGTTCCAGAAACTTTTATGAATACTTCATATTGCAACAAGAGACAAATACCTGGAATAGCTGTGCAAAGTTGCCCTAATGTCCTGGGCAAGACTTAGACTTATTGCAAAGTAAAGTGCTTCTTGAATAATTCCTTAAAGATTTTAAAGTAGTAAATGGATTTGATAAAAATAGTTGCCTATTGGACTGAATATGGTGAGGATAGAAGTGAAAGGAAATGTGAGTTGCCCCCTCAGAGGCTTAAGAGGTTGATGGCTTGAACACTCAAGATGAGCTGGCCACTTAATATATTTGGCTAATTTGAAGTTTGAAATCTTTCATAAGTGAATGGAATCTTGATGCTCATTGCTCTGCACAGTGTCTTTGGCTGCTCTGACAGAACGAAATGTGAAACCCAGCTTTGATCGGATACAAGTCTTGCAGTCATGTTGGAAGGTGACATCTGCACCCAACTTTGTTTTTGCATAGGTGCTGTTCGAATGCACAATGGCAGTCTTCAGCACCTTGTGTGGCTTGGCTTGCAGTGGAACTCTATGTCAGTCTTACCACCAATGCGCAAATGGTTAAAACAGCTTTTTCACTTGCCCCAAGAAACATCAAGACTTGAGACAGATGCTCCCGAATCCATTTGCCTGTTGGACCTTGAAGTAAGTAAACTTTGCAAGTTCTTAAACATACTACACAATTGAAGTTTTTTTACATATTTAATACCTTTTATTTATTTATTTTTACAAAAACAGGTATTCCTACTTGGTGTGGTATTCACTAGCAACTTACAATTGCAAGAGAAGTTCAATTCTCACTCTGGTGCACATCAGCCTCAATTTTTACCATTGCCAGTGTGCAAACAGCTCTATACCGAAAAGCAAAGATCCTGGTGGGATGCTGTTCGTACTCTTATTCAGAGAAAAGCAATGTAAGGCTTTTTCAGTTTGGAAATGTTTGACCAAACAGCTAGGCAGCTTCTGCTACAGCAGTTTGAACTGGTCCCAATAGATTCTTGTATAATGAAATTTATGTTTTGACATGTTTTGGACATTGAAGCTTTGTTGTAGTTGGGACTTCTAAAATTAGAATTCTAAAAGTAGAATTTTCATTTCTAACAATGTATTTCTAAACTGGAGGCAAGTTAGGACTAAAACTGTGGGCTGTATTTATCAAGAAAATGGCATGTGAACAGATGAAAAATAGAGAATACTAATTGAGGAATGTTTCTTTTGATACTCAGACCGGGAACAGCAGCAAAACTGAGACTTATTGTACAGCATGGAATAAGTACTCTGCGAACATTGGAGAAGCATGGCCTTCAACCTGCCTTAATTATACACTGGGCAAAAAGCCTGCAAAAAACAGTAAGCTCGTTTTATTCTTATGTATGTAGAAGCTCAGGTATTTTTATCTTATCTTCCAGCTATAAACAGACAGGGGTGGGGGTGGATATGTGGCAATCAGATGAGAATGTATTATTGAGAACTGCTTTTTATTTTGTCAGGTAAATTAGTTGCTCTAGTCACTCTGTAAAGTACTCTGTCTTGAACTGAAGCATTATTTTCTAGCTTAGTGTTACTTAGTTCTTGAGATAAACCGTGGGGGATTTGTCGTGTCAGGTGTTGGAGAAGCACTCTTGAAATTTTTCAAGACGATTAGCATTTTGACTTGAATTTGTTGAAATAACATGTGCTTGTATGCCCTCTTCTTCACCAGGGCATTAGCCTTAACTCTTTCTATGACCAGAAGGAATACATTGGACGAAGTGTTTACTACTGGAAGAAAGTTTTGCCTGTGCTGGAAACTATCAAAAAGAAGAGGAGTATTCCTGAACCTATTGATCCTCTCTTCAAACACTTCCATAGTGTAGACATTCAGGTACAGATCAATTAAGCCAAGGCCGAAATAAGAGGAGGTCTATGTCAAAAACTTACGTAGCTGTGGGATTCTTCTCTGTGTTGTACAACTCTGTTGTTACTACAAAACTTTAACACTATCTATATGATTGGGAGGCACTGAACCACCCTGAGTACCAACTTTGTTTAAAACGTATTTTCTTTGTGTACGTAGGAAAAAAAAACGAGGACCATTGTCATTCTGTTGTTAGGTGTGAGTTGTCTTTCGCTTTCTTTGTAGGCCTTTCAGGTTGCAGCATATGAAGAAGAGGCACATATAGCATTTGCAATGTTGGATGCAGTTGATGGCAAAACTGATGATGCTTTATTAGCATTTGAAGCTATTAAGAATGTGGTTTCATACTGGAATCTTGCTGTGGTAAGTTCATGAGTTTGATTACCCTGAAATGCTTTGCTTTATTCAGTTGTCTTCTGATAGATCCTAACTAATCTGTATCCTGTTCTTTAGATCTTCCAAAGAAAGGCAGAAGAGATTGAAAATGATGCCATGCTGCCAGAAGAGCAAGAAGAACACAAAACCTATCTTCTTAAAAGCAAGCATTATCTAATGAAGATCATTGAGGAAGGCTCCTCAGACACCTCAGTAACTGAGAAAGTAATTCAGTCTTGCTTTAAAAACTGGTTTTAAAGAGATGCAGTGGTTTTGGTTACTCTTTCAAAACTGCACATATGTTAGCTTTTTTAGGCCAGTCTTTGCATTAAGGCAAGTTAAACTTATTTTTTGCTCAAGATAAATAACCTGCTTAATACTGGTCGATTGATAAACTCGGTAACTTCTGTAACCTACCAGATCATGCAGTATTCAGGCTACTCTGCATGAAAGCTTTAATGTAAGCAAATAGCTTTTGCCACTAGCTTTTTATAGAGGTCAGTAGTTTGAAAAAATGGAATTCATGTTTGTATGAATTGTTTCCTTACACTAATCTTAACAGATTTAGAGCTTTGCTGAAAAAACAGCATTTGTGTAATGATAGCCTTGTGAATTGTTCAGCCAGAATTCTGAATGTAGTCAGTCTTGCTCTGAGGGAGAACTGCAATCATGACTAATGTTTCAAATAACTTCCTAGCTGCCAGTGTCTATTGAAACTGTAAGGGAAATGCTAGATACAGTGATCCAGGAACTTGGTGAGAATGGTGAAGATGGAAGTCCTGCCTTCAGAAATGGTGTGTCTGTAGATTCAGAGATGAAACATTCCGCTCCATCACCAACTAAGTTCTCTCTTTCACCATCTAAGAACTACAAGGTATATTAGCCAGCTGTTATTTCAGGGAATTATTATATTTAAAGAAAAACTCAAAAGATTCAGTTAACTTTTTTTTCCCTCCCCTAGTTTTCTCCTAAAACTCCTCAGTGGGCAGAAGATCACAGGTCTATACTTCAAATGATCTGTCAGCAAGTGGAAGCTTTAAAGGTAAACAATTCTGTTCATCGTATTCAGTGAAGAACAGTTGGCCTTTTACTTCTGGTGAGAATTTAGGGATAATAGCATGGGCTGACTTACAGTTCCTAGACTATTACTGAAATCAGTGGAATTAACTTCTGTAAACGCCTTCCTAAACTGAGTGCAAGAGTAAATGTTTTTGTTTAAAAACTCTTATTTGGGACTTGGGCAGGGATGCAGAGGCAACCTGTCTTAAGGACTGTGTGCAGAAAGAGTTCCACTTTCATCATCTTGGTTCTCATCCCTTGGCTCTGTTTTTACTTGTGGATTTAGAACGCAATCTTAGTACCTTGTACTGCATGGGCAGATCTTGCATGATCTGGCAAGTACCTCTTAATTTTTTTAAATTTGTTTTCCTAAGCTTGAATCATTCCTTATGTGTTCTTCTACAAATACCTATGTAAAATATACTCTATGCTCTCAGTGTACACTGTCTTCACAGAATGAAATGCAAGAAATGAAACTTAATAATTCCAACTTAAATGTGTCATCTCATCGGTGGCCTGCTGAAAGTTACGGAACAGATACAATGTCAGAGGGATATCAGAGAGCACAGAATCTTCATGAAGCTCCATTAACAGGTAAGTTGCTGCTGAATTTTTATCTAAATGCTTAGCTAAACCAAGTAAGACTTCTGAAAACAATGCAGAGATGTTGTAATGATTCACAACTAAAAACTGATTGCCTGGGAGAGTCCATTCAATAAAACAACAACAAAAATCAAGTATAAATTTTCCCTGCTGTTCCGTTTTAGTTGCTACCACTGGCCCGTCTGTTTACTACAGCCAGTCGCCTGCCTATAACTCTCAGTATCTTCTCAGAACTACTGCAACCAATGTAACGCCAACAAAGGTGAGAACAAATCTGTCTACTTAAGTTACTTCCAATGACTTACTGAAAATGACTGCTTTTGATTCTGTATGCAGTTGCATGTAGTTGCAGTTCTGTTTAGAATATTTGGTAAACTTGGACTGTTAGGGATAAACTAATGTGATAGTAATTGATCTTTCTGCCTGATTTTTGGGATGTAGAGTTTGGGAGGAAAAGCCAGCAAAATGTCTGCAATACATTAGTACATGTCCCTACAGAGCAAGGATGAGTAGTGCTTAATTGTTTCCCTCCCCCCCCCAGCAAATTAGTACGGCAAAAGAGAATGTGGTTTTCAAGCTTTTTTTCATAAAAGAACAAACCCACTCATCTTGTGGCCCTTTTTCAATGCTTGTTTTCAGATGCCCTTCCAGATTTAAACTAATCTGTTCAAACTACGTTAAAATTAGTTTGGATTTAAACTGGTATGGAAGCATGACCTGCTTTTAAGAGTATATGTTATGTGGGCTTCAGCGCAGTAAGACTTTGTCTTCCACATCTTATGATATGTCATAATAAGCAAAGAAATCGTTCTCTGATTTTTCTTTAGGCTCCTGTTTATGGCGTGAACAGACTTGCACCTCAGCAACATATATATGCTTATCAACAACCAATGCATACACCACCTCTGCAAAACACTTCTGCTTGTATGTTTTCCCAAGAAATATATGGCACACCTCTGCGTTTTGATTCTCCTGCTACTGGACTCATTTCTCCGCGTGGGGGTGATGATTATTACAACTACAGCGTTCCACAGGCAAGCACAAATCCACCATTACCTGAACCAGGCTATTTCACAAAGCCTTCAGTTGCTCCACCAACTTTAAAGCCTGCAGAATCAAAGGTGATAGAATTTTCAAAATCTAAATTCAGCCAGCCAGGAACAGCAGAAGGATCAAAAACATCCCTGCCAACACCAGCACAGTCAAGCCAGTCAACAACTTTTAAATTCAATACTAACTTCAAGTCTAATGATGGAGACTTCACCTTTTCTTCTCTTCAAGTTGCAATGCAGCCTCCTAATGCAGGTTTTAATAGTAGCGAAAGCCTCTTGGGTCTTCTGACATCTGATAATAAATCTTTACAGGATGATAGATACATTGAACAAAAACCAATTAACGATCACACAGGCAGTCAAAGAAATATCTTCAGTTTTGGCAATAAACATATTTCAGGCATCTCTTTTAAAGAAGGCATGGGACAAAATGCACACAAAAACCTGGCTTTTGAGAAGAGTGATATGTTTAGTGTCCAAGAACCAAGCAAGCTTGTATTTGTGACTTCAAATTCGGATTTGGCCAATAGAAGTCATGAAACAGAGGGAGGAAGCACCCATGGTGGAGATGAGGATGATGATGGTCCTCATTTTGATCCTGTGGTGCCACTCCCTGACAAGATTGAAGTAAAGACAGGTGAGGAAGATGAAGAGGAGTTCTTCTGCAACAGAGCTAAGCTTTTCCGTTTTGATGCAGAATCTAAAGAATGGAAGGAAAGGGGTATTGGAAATGTAAAAATACTGAAACATAAAGTATCTGGGAAATTTCGTCTCTTAATGAGACGGGACCAAGTGCTGAAGATTTGTGCAAATCACTACATAAATACAGATATGAAATTAACTCCAAATGCTGGATCAGATAAGTCATTTGTGTGGCATGCTTTAGATTATGCAGATGAGTTGCCAAAACCAGAACAGCTTGCAATTAGATTTAAGACACCTGAGGAAGCAATGCTTTTCAAAAATAAGTTTGAGGAGTCACAGAGTATTTTAAAAACCTTGGGATCAAATGTTGACACATCTGTGACTCAGAACAGTGGGACTGCAAGAGAAACAACAAATCAGGACATCAAGGAGCCTAGCAAATCTGTTTCTGGGACCCTGAGCTTTGGCTTTCAGTTCCCGAAAGATGGGGTGAGCAGTGAATCTGATGGCAAAGGCAACCTTACAGCTACATCAACTGCATCTGGCCCTACTACTTTTTCATTTGGAAAGGAAGCCCCACAAACCTATTCTTCTGGTGGTTTTGCACAACATCTCTTGAAGAAAGATCAATGGGAGTGTAAAGTATGTTTAGTTCCAAATGAAGCTACTGCAAAGAATTGTGTATCATGTCAAAGTCCAAATTCAGATAAGTGGGAAACACATGGCACCCCATTACCTGACTCTGCTGCGAGTTTCAAAGCCAGTGGTAACACTGTGCAGGACAAATTTGGATCTGCTTTTGCTAAAAAGGAAGGTCAATGGGACTGCAGCGTCTGTTCAGTGAGAAATGAACCCACTGCCTCCAAGTGTAGTGCTTGCCAGAATCCAAACAAAACTAGTACAGCGGTATCTGGTCAACAAAGTTCCTCTAAATTTGGCCAAGCAATTGCTGCAAAGGCTATTCAAAATGACTTGGGAACTGCTTTTTCTAAAAAAGAAGGTCAGTGGGACTGCTCTGTATGCCTAGTCCAGAATGAAGCAAAGGATGTCAACTGTCGTTCTTGTCAGAATCCTAACTCTCAAAGTCAACCAAATGTGCCTACATCTACTGTTCAGGCATCCCCTGCTCCCAGGTTTGGCTCCATTGGTGATGCAAGTAAGCCACAGAAAAATGGATTTGAAGGGCTTTTTGCTAAAAAGGAAGGGCAGTGGGATTGTAATACTTGTCTGATGGGGAATGAAGGTTCTTCGCCAGCCTGCATAGCTCTCCAAACACCAAATCCAGCTGGTAAGCCTGTGAGTGATGCTGCATCAGCTCCTACTTTTGGCTTCAAAAGTAAATTATCTGAACCTGCTGCAGGACAGTTGGGAACAGGCTTTAAGTGTAATTTCTCAGAAAAGGGCTTTAAGTTTGGTCATGAGCCAGGCAAGATGCCATCATTTACATTTCGCATTCCTTCTGATACTGAAGCTAAGTCTGCAAAGGAAGGATTTAGCTTTCCAGTGCTTGCAAGCGGATTTAAATTTGGAATACAGGAGTCTAGTAAAAATACCACCAAGAAAGATGAACCATCCAAAGAATGTACGACTGGCTTCTCAAAAAGTGTTGATGAAAAAGACAAAAAGGAACCTCCTTCAGATAGCAGAATTACATTCCAATTTCAAGAAACAGCTAACAAGGAGAAAGGTGACTTTGTTTTTGGGCAAAACAGCAGCACTTTTACTTTTGCTGAGCTTGCAAAAAGTACTCCTGGGGAAGGCTTTCAATTTGGTAAGAAAGATCCTAACTTCAAAGGCTTTTCAGGTGCAGGTGAAAAGCTGTTCTCTTCACAGGATTCTAAAACAGATCACAAAGCAAACACATCTGCTGACCTTGGTGAGAAGGATGATGATGTATATAAGACAGAGGACAGTGATGATATCCATTTTGAACCTATAGTTCAAATGCCTGAAAAAGTAGAACCATTTACAGGAGAGGAAGATGAGAAAGTGCTATACTCCCAAAGAGTAAAGTTGTTCAGGTTCGATCCAGAAACAAGTCAGTGGAAAGAACGTGGGGTGGGCAACTTGAAGATTCTTAAAAATGAAGTTAACGGCAAAGTAAGAATATTAATGCGGCGTGAGCAGGTACTGAAGGTCTGTGCAAACCACTGGATAACAACAACAATGAACTTGAAACAGCTGTCTGGCTCAGACAAGGCATGGATGTGGATGGCCAATGACTTCTCTGATGGTGATGCAAAGTTGGAACATCTGGCAGCAAAATTCAAGACACCAGAGCAGGCTGAGGAGTTCAAACAGAAGTTTGAAGAATGTCAGAGACTACTACTAGATATACCACTGCAGACACCTCATAAACTTGTTGATACAGGTAGGACAGCTCAACTTATACAGAAAGCAGAAGAAATGAAGTGTGATTTAAAAGATCTCAAAACATTTCTGACAGATGACAAAACCAAACTGTCAGAAGAGGAACATGTAACCTCTGGTTGTGCCAGCAGTACTTCTGATGTGGTTATAAAGCCACATGCTGAAAGTACTGGGCCTACTCTGGAATGGGATAACTATGACTTGCGTGAAGAAGCGTTGGATGATAGTGTAAGTAGTTCTGTATATGCATCTCCTCTTGCAAGTAGCCCTGTAAGGAAAAACCTTTTTAGATTCGGAGAGTCTACAACAGGTTTTAGTTTCAGCTTTAAATCTGCCTTGAGCCCATCCAAATCTCCTGCCAAACAGAACCAGAGTAGAACATCAGTAGGCACAGATGAAGATTCTGATGTGACTCAAGAAGAGGAGAGAGATGGGCAGTACTTTGAACCTGTGGTACCTCTGCCTGATCTCGTGGAAGTGACCAGTGGTGAGGAAAATGAGCAAGTTGTCTTCAGTCACAGAGCTAAACTCTACAGATATGATAAAGATGCTAATCAGTGGAAAGAGAGAGGTATTGGGGATATCAAGATATTGCAGAACTATGACAACAAACAAGTGCGCATAGTAATGAGAAGGGACCAGGTACTAAAACTCTGTGCCAATCACAGAATAACACCAGATATGAATATGCAACAAATGAAAGGATCTGATAGAGCATGGGTATGGACTGCGTGTGACTTTGCAGATGGGGAAAGGAAAGTAGAACTTCTAGCTGTGCGATTCAAGCTGCAAGATGTGGCAGACTCATTTAAGCAAATTTTTGATGAAGCAAAGCATGCCCAAGAGAGAGAGACACTGATAACGCCTCTCTCTTCCCGTAACAACACGCCGAAGGAATCTCCGTGTGGTAAAAATGCTGTAGCCGTATTAGAAGAAACTACCAGAGAAAGAACTGACCTCAGCCATGGTGATGATACTTCTGATTTAGCTGTAGAGGTTGCAGAGGTGTCAAACACTTCTGAAACGCCAACAAAAACAGTGGTTTCTCCTCCAAAGTTTGTATTTGGATCTGAATCTGTCAAGAGCATTTTCAGTAATGAAAAGACAAAGACATTCACGTTCGGAAATACTTCAGCCACTGGTTCTCTGTTTGGCTTCAGCTTTAATCCTCCCAGAAAGAGTGAAGACCATATTCCACCGTCTCGGAACACAGCACAGAAAGAACTGATCTCTGAACCACCAAAAAGCTTTAGTGCTCCTCAGATGCCTTTAGGCAGCAAGGTAAACAACTTGCCAACTTCAACACAAGGTGGACCCTGTAACTTCTCATTTAGAATTGTGGAAAAAGGTGAGTGTCAATTGAACTAGTAATCTATTCAACCACACAGCTTAGTAAGCAGTCATCTCTATGCTGTTGGTTACTCTTTGTTGTCTTAATAATACATAGTTTCTTTCAGTTCCAGTGCAGGTACCCACATCTTTACAAGTTTGTGAGACTTTTAACTAAATGAGTGAATTTTAAGTCATAATTAAATGAAAGTGTGTGATGCAGAATGGAGTTTTGTTGATTAGTGAGAAAGGGGAATTTCAGGTAGAACTGTAACTCTGAAGTCCTGTACCTGAATCTCAGACTTAACTGCTTAAAGGAGGGATGGATTCACTTTGAAGACTTAAATAGGTAGTTGAATTGGTAGTGTCTGTACCTGGGCCTTTGAGTGGTAAAGTGTGAGAGCAGCAAACATATGCTTTGGCTAAAGTTTGAATTACCAGATTGAACAGATGGGTATTCTAAAACTACTCTCTGTACATATGTTTAAAGTCTTGATTACTGGCCTCTGCAATTTCAGGTGTGTAGCTTAAATAACATCAGGTGTTAGTCTCTTTCCTTAGCTTGAAAAGAGATCATCTGATTATATACCTCAGTTACACAGTTTCTGACACTCACTGAAAGAGATGCACTTGCAGAAATTGTTGCTGCAACATGACCACTATAATGTGCCGCAGTGTCTTTGTGAGAAGAATGGGATTTGCTAGTGTTTTAATGGTAGAGTACTTCTCTTTGAAGGCTTCGTGTGCTGCTTCCCATCAGTGTGAGACTGTTTAATCAGATTATAGTTCTTAATTTCCATGCTAATCTCAGAGTTATGAAGATGTACTGTCTGTGTATTAACTGAAGCATAGTAAGTGATGTGGCGGAAGATGAGAGCTGCAGTCTAATCACATGGGTTGGATAAGCTGTGTAGGATTAACAGGTTAAATTTCCTACTGTGAAATACAACTATGGAATGTTTCCAGAACTAGATAAGTCTGGTTTACCCTTTTAAAATTCCATGTAAACACTTACATCCAAATAATTTATTTTTTTAGGATTTAATTTTAGCCTTTTTAAATCTAATCCAATGGCCTTTTGGACAAGCACATCTTCCTTGCAACCTGATAGTAAAGGTATTTACATACTGCACTGAATGTTTGATAAAAAACACTTTAGCAGGCATGGACAGTAACCCAACTGTGTCAGAGCAGTTGGCTCAGTAATCCTTGTAATTAACATGCATGCTGAAGAAGAGTATTTAAAGTTCTGTGTCTGACTACTGTATTTGGCCTGTTGGAGAATGTCTGTAGCCCTTAGTATTTTAATATGAACTAGCATAATGGGTGACCCTGTTTAAGCTTTTGGCTTGTTTGCCTTATTTTCTGAGGGTATCTGCCTTGCACTGCTCCGTCACGGTTTTGCTCAACATGCACACTGGATTTTTAAAATTCCCGTTTTCTGAAGAAATTTAGCTCTTTTATTTTTAGAGACTACATCTCTTAGCGACTTGATGTCTTGCACTTTAATGAAGTACACTTGAGGATCTTAAGACAGGTTATCCAGTAGAAGGCTTGAATGTATTTAGCCTCCCTTGGAAATAATTAATTCAGTTTCTCTATTATCATTATGTTAACTACTACACTTTTAAAAACAAGAAGCGCACAGAAATGAGAAAGCCAACTCCTTACTACTGCTCCTGTGTATATCTCTCATGTGTAATGTGAAGTCCACCTTAGCTGGTCAGAAAACTTTTGCGATTTATGTTCAGAACCTCTAATCAAAACTGTTACAGTTTATAGTTTGATTGTCTGTCATTGTAAGATATTATTAATGGTGCTTCTTGCAAGTATGCTTACTGTATACTCAACTTACACAGTTCAACAGCAATTTAACTTTAAAAAGCAAACTTTTCTGGTCTGCGCAAGACAGTTGTCTAATACTAGTGTCTTACATTGTTTAAAAATGCCAAAATATCATTCCAGACACCATTTTCCCAAAACTGTATTTCTAGAGAAGCTGTTCTTATTTAAACACTGAACTCCTATTTTGTTTATATGATCTGAAGTCAGCTGTTCTGTGTTTTTAGGTATCCCTGTGCATGCAGTTTATTAACGATTCAGTTTTATTTTCATCATTTGATGTTCATAATGTGAAGTGATAAAGCATTCTGCTCCAGTGCATATATGCAAGAACTTTTGCTAACTCACACTGATCCTGGTTTTATATTGGGAGGGTGTGAGGGCAAACTGTGCTTCACTTCTACTTTTCTGACAGTTAGGGTATGATTATATACTTAGTGATTCATTTACAGTTGCTAATGATTTACAGTGTAGCTTTTTGGTAGCTTTGTTTTGAGCTTTGACTTAATAGCATATGACTCTGAGAAGTCCTTTCTAAATTGGGTTTTCAAGCATACCCAATGCAAATATAATCTGAGGCTTCCCCCTGGGGAATGTCTTTTGGGGAGCAGCTTCTGAGTTGTGCTGGAGTAACATTCAAAAGACGTTCAGCCTCATAGTAGTTCTGCACCTCCATGCAAAAGTACTTAAGTTTTTCTCAGGTCAGGTCATGAGCTTTTTGTAAGTTCTTTCCAAGTTTTAATCAGAGTTATGTCAGTGGCATGTTACTGTATCAGTTACATGCATTATCATTTAAATTCTGGTGGTTTTCTCTTATATCAGTCAATATCTTCTGGATGTATGTGTGAGGAGAAAAAATGACCGGTACTGTAACTAGCTAGATATTTAGGCTACCTGGTCTTAATGTCAGTTGAAACAAAAAGAAAAATACAATACAGCAGTGATAAGAACTGTTGTGCATCGTATTGTTCTTTATTTTGGTTGTTCCATATACTAATAATGTTTCGTTTGGGTTTTTCCCTTGAGTTGAAAGTTCTATTAATTACAAACCAAACAGTCTTTTAAGAATGTTGTACCTATGCATGCTCATTGTTTTCATGGCTGCCTGTGAAGATATATTTAAGCTGTTTTGCAGCGTTAATGAGTAACAAAAGTTAACTTTTTGTCAGGAGGCTGAGTAGAAACTGACTGAACTGAACCAGTGAACATCTTGTTCAGTCTTAATATTCTGAGGGCAAATACATGTTGTAATCTTAATCTGTGTTGAACCCTTCTGTCACTTTGGATGTTTGGAACACTAGAATCTTAATCCAGTGTTTCATAGATCATCTTCATGGAGAACTTTATGGGTTAATCTGAAGCAATTTCTTAATGTGTTTCTCTTACTGCTACTTTGCACAAAGGCTACTGAGCCTGCACAAAGAGCCTGCATGATAACGCTTTTGGAATGCTGTCTGTTGAATAGATGGACTGTTACATCTGTTGCTGGGTTCTTCTAGCTAGCTTTATAGTGCTCAGATTAAAGGAAGCCCACACTTTTACCATCTACCTGACTAACTTTAGAAGGAATTTTATCTTTTTTGAAAATTCTCTAATCTAAGGAAAGCTGATTTTTGCTGTAACCTTTAATGGCTGCAAGACTAAATAAATACTCCACACTTAAACCTCTGTGGTGAATTTGGTGCAGACTTACACAGTCGAATTGAGACACTTGCTTAACTGATCTGAGAGAATAAAACACGTGCTAATATGCAGGATACTTGCATATATTCATAACACAGTACTAGTTGTACTCCTAATTCTTTAATCAGCTGGAATTAGTGAGTTTTTTGCATTAAATTCTGAGAAAATACATGAAAACATCTGTAGCCTGCCGTCTTGATATGAACTTAGAAATCTACTATTCAAGAACTTTATTCTACATTTACTTTATACAGGCTCAGAAGAGCTATTGCGATCTAAAATGTGAGTGAAAAGCATTACTTTACAGGAGTGTATGTGCTGGTAATGAGTTTGAGCTACACTCTGGTGTATAAATGCCTGATGTGATTAAATTGTAATCAAAAGGAGTGTCAGCTGCGGCAAAGGTTGGGGAGGGAACACTTGGAAAAAACACTTTAAATTTAAACTAGTACTTTGGATTTTGTTTGTAGTCTATTTTTATTTATATTGTTCTTTATCTACTGGAAGATACTAGTGGGAAGAATGCTTTTAAAAAGCGGATTTATTTTAGTGTCAGTTGTGTCAGAGGATCTAGGGGCATTCTATAAATATTCCACTTCCACCCTTGTCTCCTCTTGCAATCATGCATATCAAATTGCACGAGCAGGAAAACTGGTGTTCCTCAGGAAATGAGTAATAGTCTGGTTGCTAGCTGAAGATTTAGGTTCACACTGACTGCACTGTGCCACAAACTTATCAAATATTTTCTAATGAACAGAACAGTGAGGTTTTGGGAGCACCCTTCAAATTTTCCTGACTAGTTTAACTCAGACCTGGAAAACATTAACAAATAGGTTGACCTACTAAAGCTATCAAATTGATTTTAGAAACAGCTGTTGGGTTGCTACTGATTCACTTATGGGGTAATTCTTATATATGGTTAACAAATCAGTTTCTTACACTTTTACCTCCAAACTCCCCCTCTCGAAGCAACACTAAAACCCAAAAAAAAAAAACCCACGCTGAACAATACATGCTTAAACTGGTATATTCTCCCTCTTTGTTTCCATTCTTCATAATGAACTCAAATCTTTGTTTTCAAAGCTGTCTGCTTGTTCTTATAGCTCTATGTTTTTCTGCAGTTTGCTCTAGGCTGTGCTTTCAGCTTTAACCTTTGATTATGCACTGGTTTTTTCAATACAAGTGGAATGGACACCTTAATGTTGAAACAGAGAGGAGAAAAAGCTATATAATAAAATTGATAGTGTTATTTGTCCTTGTTGGAAAAGCTAGTTAAATAGACTGAAAGCAATATTTTTTTTTTTGTTCTTCAACAAGATGGAACTAAAAATTATTTTGTAACAATAAAAGTTTCAGCAACAGCTGTTAACGGTAAATTGAGATTAGCTATCAAAAAGTTCAAATTTCCTGTAGGTAATCTGAAGTAATTTCTATTCAGTTGATATTGAATATTGTCTAGAACTTAAAGCACTTTTAAGCAATGGAATATGACATGTTGCTGTAGACTACTTTTTCTTCTTTCAGGCCTGAAGTTTGTCACTCTACCTCTAGAAGAACACCTCTGTCCCTCTTCTTTGTAGCTGTACTTTGTTTGACATGAGGACTGAATTAAATAATCGTTACAACAATATAAAGATGCAGGGTTGCTTCTGTTCTGATACTTGAATTCCAAAGGCAGTGGAATAGGATGTTGTTGCACATGCAGCTTAGAATTTCTTAAATTTTAACAGGATGTTCTGTCCTAGCATCCTTTAACTTTGATTGTTTTTTGTGGATCAGCACAAAATGCAGGCTCCAAATGTATTTCTAACTGCCTTAGAATTAACTTGGTTCTGTAATAATAGCAGTGTGTTAATGTTATTCCCTGTTCTGAAATTACTCAGTTTTAATGGTCTGTTCAATTTCTGTAAAAAAGCAGAGAAGACAACGATGTCAAAAGACTATCTTCCATCTGATGAGGTTATAATAGTTTACGAGTTAATGCCTACCCCTGAACAGAAGGCTCTCGCTGGCTTTCTCAAGCTACCTTCAACATTCTTCTGTTACAAGAATAAGCCTGGATATGTGAGTGACGAGGATGACGGTAAGGAGTGCCAAAATTGATCTTTGTGTTGCCTTTTTGTGGGGAAAGGGTGTAACACACCATACTTGTGCAGCCCCATCTCAAGCACTGTGTGCAATTTTGGGTGCCTTGGTGTAATAAGGACGTCAGACTATTAAGAGTGTGTCCAGGGGAGGGTGACCAACTTGGTGAAACGCCTTGAAGGCCAGACTTAGAAGGAGGGGCTGAGGTCACTTGGTGTGTTCAGCTTGGAGAAGAGAAGGCTGAGGGGCGTCCTCATTGCAGTCTGCAACTTCCTCAAGGGGGGCAGCAGAGGAGGAGGCGGTGCTGATGATCTCTGTCTGGTGACCAGTGACAGGACATGAGGGAATAGAATGAAGCTGCATCAGGGGAAGTTAAGATTGGACATCAGGGAAAGGCCCTTCACCGAGAGTGTGGACAGTCACTGGAACAGACTTCTCAGGGAAGTGATCCTGGCACCAAATCTGTCACAGTTCAAGGGGCATCTGGACAACATCATATAGTTTACTTTTATGTAGTCCTGTAAGGAGTAGAGCACTGGACTCTGATCCTTATGAGTCCTTTCTAACTTGAAATATTCTGTGATTCTTTGGATACTGTCAGAACCATTAGACACTCAAATATTTTTGTTTGGACTGATGGGAAATAATCCTGTTACCTTCCTTATGGCCAGGGATGTACACTCCTTTCTTTGAGACAGAACAGTACAACGGAGGTCCAGGAATGACTAGAGGGAATTTGTATTGGTGTCTTATGGGTGTTGCCGCTCACATTGCCGATGCAATTGGTTAATCGGATATTTGAGCAAGAGGTTTACTTCTATAGCTATTTTTAGAGACAAATACAAGGCAGCCTTTATCAAAAAAGGAGCATTCTAAGGTTCACTAGATGCTAGACTAATGGCTTATTTTTCCTCTAAAACTAATTCCTGACACTAAAACTGCACATATTCTATATCAAATCTTACTGGATGCAACTACATTACTCCTCATTTATTCAGCAGCAGAGCTGTTAAATTGAAGTTCTGAAGCATTGCATTCAATAGAAAATGTGAGAAGGCAAGCCCCCTCCCACAAACATCTGAGCTTGCTAGCTTATATAAAAAAGATCTTCAGTCTTCTTCCCAGTTCTGTTTAGTGGTACTCGTAATCAACATGACTCAATAAGAAATGTGTTTTCTGAAAACAAAACCTGTGCCGTATATCTGCAACAGTCTAGGCTGAGAAAAGTGTCAATAGCACACTGAAACACATGTATGCAAAATAGGAAGTGAAAGCTTACGTGCTGATCTGTGGAACTTTTAAAACCTAAGCAAAGATTACTAATACTTGCTATGTTTATGAGTCTGAAGGGCTTAGCAGACTTCTCTGTACTTAAGCATAAGTTCTCAAGTATCCCTTATTTCCTCTATTTAAGATGAAGACTACGAAACAGCTGTTAAGAAACTTAATGGGAAATTGTATCCCAGTGATTCAGAAAAGAAAAAGAAATTGCAAGATCCTGTAAAAGGTATGTCTTAAAACACAGTGCTTAAAACTTCTTATATATTGAAATACAAGCTTTAAAACTGAAGGATGTGGGGCACTGCAACTAATTTTGTTTCCTGAGAGAGTTTTTAGAAGCAATGATGCTGAGCATCTCAAAGTAAATCTTTAAGTGTAGTATGTTGAACTGTTAGTTAGCAGTAAAGTGGTACCTGAATGAGAAATGTACATTTCAGGTGGCCTCTAAACAAAAACATTCAAGTGTCTTCCTACCTTGAGCCCCTTTTGAATATGATGAATTCAGCTTGCCTTGATACTGTCCAAGACATAAGTTGTTTACATCTGTGAATGCTTGCTACTTGTGCAGATAGTAGGTTTAAAATAAGCTTATGAGTTAATATTGTTCAATTAAAAATTGGTCTTTATACTAAAAATACAGGTATATTTTGTAGAAGAGTGAATTTGCTGCTTATGTTTGTCAGCTTTGGCTTGTGCCTCAGTTCAGTGCTGTATAACTGAAGATTTGGATAGATACTTCTAGAAGTGAAGTTTGGGGGGGGGGGGGGGGGGTTGAGGATGTGTGCTAGAAAAGAAGGTATGTATTGAGCCGTCTGAAATGTGAACAAATGTGGAAAGAAGCTATTGCAGTGGCAGCTGCAAGATTGAAGTTTTAATCATTTCATGGAAATTCCCTGATAGCAATAGAAAACAAAGTATGATGAATTTCCAATTCTGGTTCACCCCAAGTGGAGTTAAGTTAGTTGGTCTGCATTTCCACTGTTTAAACAATAATACTATTTGAAAAACTCCTAAGTCTTACTTCAGGTTAGTTTGGCTATCTTTTATAATGTAGGTGCCAAAAATTACTTCAGTATTTAGCTGCCTTCCCAACTAGTTTCCACTTAAATTTCTTTGCAGTGGGCATCACTGGAAAAAGTGAAGTCAACAGTGAAAGAGAATGTGCTGCTACTGAGGAAAAGAAACCAACTCCTGAGGAGAAGGCTGAAACAGCAGCTCTCCAGGTTCCTTCTACATCTGTCGGTGGTGTCAGCAGTGACACTAAGGATAACAGTCCAGAAGACTTTCAGACAAAAGTTAAGATTCAAGAAAGGAAAGTAAGAACTAAACTTTTCCTAAACTAGTTGTCATTAAACTTGTGTGATTACTTCATATACATGTGAGACTTAACATATTTTTTTCACCTTGTGAGAACTAAAACATCCAGTGGGGAAAAAATATTTGACTCTTGTGGTTGTGCCTCATACCTTTGCCAACTGAAATGGAAGCTTAGGCCTTAAGTTCCTCAGGAAGGGAAAGGAGGTACAGCTGTTCTCATAAATTATACACTGCTTTGGCTAGTAAAATCTTATGTGTCTCTCCCTGGCCTGCCCCCCCCCCCCCCCCCCCCCCCCCCCCCCCCGATTTGCTTTCAGGAAATAATAGTGGGGGGTTTTTTGAAAGCATACTACTACAAAGATACTTCAGTCTCTTGTCTTTGCATGTTAAGCATAATGAACTTCAGAAAGCTTGCAACAACAATTTTTCTTGGTATACTTTTTTCTAAAATGACTGTTAGTCTCCTGAGGAAGTAGTTTGCATACTAGGCTCTTCTGGCTTTACTGTGGCATATGAAGGCATGGACTCGGGTTGTGGTGCAACCAGAGACACTTCATTGTACAGAGAAGCTCATATTTGTATCTCTGAGCCCAGATACAAATTCCAGCTGTATGTAAAATCAGGCTCAGGGTAGAAACCATTCATGCAGTTACATATCACTACAAGCATGCAGACGCGTATTTGCTACTGATAACTATGTTTATCTTACTCTCCTTCACAATACCCACGTGTTCTCATTTCTTGCCAGGTCAGACATTCTCCATCCACCTCTCATATATCTCTTTTCAGACATTCTCCATCCCCCTCTCTCTTATCTCCCATCAGTAATGGTCAGACATTCTCCATACTCCTCTCACATATTCCTCTTCAGACATTCTCTATCCTCCTCTCCCACAGCTTACTACTTTGCTTTTGGTTTGTTAATTGTGACAAGGCAAAGGTTGTGTGTAGCTGGGTGACCGTGACCTGATTTATGTTATGGTCAACTAAACACTGAATACAGGAAAAAAAAAAAGGCATGGGAGACATAAGACAAACATCAATAAGGTGGTTAAGGCAATTATAATAAATCCTGCAATACTTTTGATCTACAGCCTAAAGTTTCCCAGCCGTGAGAAGAGACCAAAGACATCCCACCCCTGGCTCTGCTGCCAATCTTTGTTAAAGACTTTTAAGTTTTGTAAGATTTTGTGAATTGATTCAGAGTGGTCACTCAGATTCACGTAATACATCTCATCAAAGTCTTCACACCCATGTCCCTGTGCTAACAATAAAAAAATCAATAGCAGCTTGGTTCTGTAGCGATGCACAATGGACAGGGTTGACATCAACTAATAAGCCAGAAAGAGTAGCGTTTGTAGTATTACTTTCTTCAGCAAGCTAGCAGCCTAATTTACTAAGCAAGTTAAGAGCATGTACTATTCCTACAGAAGAGATTAGAGAAGCAAAAATGTGTTGCGCTGCATTCCAGAACTCGAGAGTTACAGGCTGCTGTGAGGTCTGCATTAGAAACATTTGACAGGTGGTGGGGTTGTGATTTTGCAAGGGCTGCAATGCCCGCTTGCAATCTTCATTGGCATTATCGTAGCTAGTTGTTTTAAACGGAACCCTTGAGCTTCCTCTCCATGCTTGACTTGTTGTTGCAAAATATTCTGAAGCCAATCAATAAAGTTAGTATATGACTCTTTAGGACCCTGCAGGACTGGCAGATGACTCACTGGACTCATACCCAGACTTCAGTGTCTTCGGGACTACCTTAATAGCTACCTCCTTAATTTGCAAATAGGCGTCCCTGTGATACCTTGCCTGAGTCATGGAAGCGGCATAATAATTTTTGCCAGCCAACTGCTCATAGTTAACAGCAATTCCCTGATTAAGGTTTTCAATCAAGGCCATTAGACATAGCTCACAAAAATCAGATAACTACATCATATACTGCGTTGGACTTAGTGCCATACAAAGCAATGACTTTGAGTCACGCAGTGTGAGTGTGTAAGACTCTACCATCACTTCAAGAAGGGATATAGCAAATGTACTATGAATACCCCCTTCCTGCACTGCTTTTCTTAACTCTTAACAGCCTTATATTGCACAGGCTGCCACTCTGGAGGCTGATTTGGCCAATACAATACTGGACATGCCACAGCAACTCCCAAATCCCCTTGCTTGTGCTTCCCACTTGCATTCCTGCCACCAATCCCCCGGACCCCCTTTCACCTTCCCCAAAAATACAGTCAACCCATTGCAGGGAGGAAAAAGGTCTAGTTCCTTTTCTGGATCTGTGGGACCTGGAACAAAAGGTTTATCAGTGTCAATGCATTGTCTGAGCTGTCCTGTTTCCGCACTTGGTCCTGTGTTGTGAGGATTGCTGCAGTCGGCGACAGGAGCTTTGGGGGCAGAGGAGGTACAAACAGGGTCAGTGCAATCATTGACAGTATGTTGAGAAGAGTGGTGCTGTCAATGGAATTTACATCCTCCCCTGGTTTAGCACTGTAAGTAGAATTAGTCCACGCTTGGTGAAGAGTAGTCAGAATTTGCTACCAAGGTGCTAAATGCATTCCTGCTGCTGAGTCCCCCCCTGCAGCAGCATCATACAATCGTCTGCTGACTGCTTGCCAGGCAGGAATTTGCAAAGTGCCATCAGGTGGAAAGTCCGGCACTTTGTCACGGATCCATTCTAACAGTCACTAGCTGCAAACCTGTCTAGTTGCTACTAGATAACCATGTTTGTCTTTCTTGCTCTTCTTCACAATACCCACCTGTTCTCTCATCTCCTGCCAGGTCAGACATTCTCCATCCTCCTCTCTATCTCCCATCAGTAATGGTCAGACATTCTCCATACTTCTCTCACACATTCCTCTTCAGACATTCTCTATCCTCCTCTCCCACAGCTTACTACTTTGCTTTTTGTATTGATCTCAGGAGGATGACAGTACAAGCTCAACTGACTTAGTTTGTACCAGTAAGGAAGAAGTACCTTGCCCACCAGCTGGTGAGGTGACAGTATTTGTCCAGTCAGCTACCAACAATGAAGAACCAGATTCCACTATGGAAACTGTGCATGTATCGCAAGCTTCATCAGGAGCCGATGACAAACCTGTAGACTTATCAAGTAAAAAAAATGATTCGGACTGTTCAGAGTCAACACAAGGTAAGGTCAGGGGTATGTTCTGATGGGTGTGTGAGGTGGCTTTTTGGTGGTTGGATTTTTGTTTAGGTTTCTTTTTCTTTTTTTTTTTGATAGGAAGCTAAGTATGCTTTTCTGTAGATTGGTTTATCTAATGTAGTAGCCTTGGAGAGAAGTAGTACCAACACTGAATTAGAAGCATAAGTACCAATCTAGTAGAAACATGACTGGGGATTAAAATAATTATATACATCAAATTCTGCTGTGTGCAGATAGCGCTACTGCAGAGCAATGCTAGTGGCTGTTACATAATTTATATATGATGTACTTTCTCTCATTAGTTCACTGTTAAATAGCGCGTGAATACTTACTAGTTCTGTGGATCTGCACAGAAGTAGCATACTGAAACAATCTCACACAGTCTTGAGCCTTTTTCTTAAATGATATCGTTGTGACAAGTGTTATGTAAACTTTAAATTTATTGGAAGGCAAAAATACCACAGATACTTCCCAGTTTATTCTTGTGAATATATAATATTAAATGCGTTTTCTTTAAGAAAGGCAGAGAAAAAAAAACCTTTGACTTTCCTCTCTTATTTGATAGAAAACAGAATCATCTCATTTGGTTTCGGCAATACTGCAGGCTTGTCGTTTGCAGATCTGGCTTCCAAAAGCTCTGGAGACTTTGCTTTTGGCTCAAAAGGTGGGTTAAACTAGTCTCTGAGACAGGCACTCAGCTGGACTTCTTGATACAGTATACCTTTTATGCACCAAATTTCTATTGATCCATCAGTTAACACCAGTTTTCTGTAAGTTCTTGTCGGGAAGAAGAAACTACACAAAGTTTGAAATGTAACTGTCTTAATTGTAGATGAAAACTTCAAATGGGCAAATACAGGAGCAGCTGTGTTTGGAGAGACAGCCCATAAAGTAGATGAAGATGAAGGTGGTAGTGATGATGAGGTGGTACATAGCGATGATATCCACTTTGAGCCAATTGTGTCCTTACCAGAGGTAAGGTGACTTCTAGATGATAAACCAACACTAATATAAGCATGTCTGCTAACACAGCAAGTTTTTAAAAAATGCTTATTGCAACTTCCGTGATTTTTCTTTGTTCTCTTATTTGCTGTTTCCCTCCTTCAGTCTCATTTCTCTCTCCACAAAGAGTTGTTGGTTACCTACTTTTCCAGTTCTCGCAAGTGTTTCTTATCTTTGGAAGATAACGTTAGCTAAAGGAGGTTAGAGGCCAGTAATATGCATACATAAAGTGAGGAGGAGATACGGCTGTCATGTGGCCTCAGTTTGTTATACTCGGTGTTCATTCTGTTCAAGTGCAAATATCAAGTTCTTTAACAATGTTCAAAAGGTAATGCCTGAAATGGTAACAGTACTGTATCTTCGCTTCTCATTTTGCACATCATTCAGCAAACCTGCACCTTTCCTGGGAAACTTGCCAGAACACTTGGTGCTTTGGGTTTTCTGTTGTTTTTTGGGGGGTTTATTTTTAAGAAATAACATGCATGTACAAAACCCATTGAAAAATAAACAAAAAACCCACTCCCAACACAAAACAGGAACAAATACCTACCAAAACGATACGCAGCATGGTGAAGTAGTATTGCAATACTATAATTAATCTCAAACAGTGGAATTTCTTGGGCTCTTAAATTATGGAAAGGTTAGATGTTTTACTCGTTTTGGTGTGTGGCGAATATGATGTTGGAGAAAGGAATACACTGAATAAATTTCCATTGTAATAGGTCAGAATCGTAAGTGTATGTAATACTTAATATCATTGATGACAGCAGTTCTTTGGGAAATCACAGGTACTCTGCTGTTTTTTAGGTGGAGGTAAAATCTGGAGAAGAAGACGAAGAAATTCTCTTTAAAGAGAGGGCAAAACTTTACAGATGGGACAGAGATGCTACTCAGTGGAAGGAGCGTGGTGTTGGAGAGATAAAGATCCTCTTCCATACACAGAAGAAATACTACAGAGTCCTAATGAGAAGAGACCAAGTTCTTAAGGTCTGTGCAAACCACGTCATCACCAAGGAAATGAACTTAGTGCCCTCTGATACATCCAACAATGCTTTAATTTGGACAGCCACAGATTATGCTGGTGAGTTTGTCAGGTGGTTTTTGTTTTTCGAAGTGGTCTGTAGTTTCTGTGGCTTTGGTTTTTCCCTGGAGATTGTAAGATGAAAGTTATTTGTCTCTGACTATACTTAACAGAACTAAAGAAACCTGTTCTTGGATTTATTTTCAGATGGTGAAGTAAAAGTAGAGCAGCTTGCAGTCAGATTTAAAAGCCAAGAAATGGCTAACTCTTTCAAGAGGAGGTTTGAAGAATGCCAGCTAAGCTTGTCAGAGTTACAGAAGGGACACTTATCTCTGGCAGCAGGACTGTCAAAGGACACCAACCCCATTGTGTATTTTGAAGTTTCTGCTGATGATGAACCTTTAGGACACATAACCATGGAACTATTTTCAAATATTGTCCCTCGAACTGCTGAAAATTTCAGGGCCCTGTGCACAGGAGAGAAAGGATTTGGATTCAAGAACTCCTGCTTTCACAGAATAGTCACTGACTTTGTGTGTCAGGTAAGTATAACAGGAAGGCTCTTAATTGAGAGAATGAGATGCATCTTGACTAACAATGGCAATTAAAAGAATCACTTATACAGGATAGCACGTTCTTACTGGCAGCATGAATCTGGTGTGCGAGATACGCTCATCTGTCCCTTCCAGGCATCTGCCTTCCTGCCATTTCAGGAGATGAGAAATGGTACAAGCAGCACATGCTGCCCTAAGCTAAATGCTTTTTACCTGTGTCTGCCAGCTGCCTGATGCTGTAGTGTTACCTAGCACTGACATGTTAGTGTGGAAGAAAGAAGAGAGAGAGGGATCTCCTCTTAAAATGGACAAGGGGCCTGTTGCTGAACAGAAACTCAAGGGACAGTAAGGGTTCCCAAAACTACCATTCAGCCTCCTCTCTCTATGGAGAGGAACTTCTGTATGCTGACCTGCTAGTAACACATATTTCCAGGCTTCTCTTATATAACCAACTTCCTTACATGCTGCACTAATGTTCCTGCATGTTACTACATCCCTGAAGATGAGGTACAACCCTCTACAAACTTAGAAGTAGGCAGTAATATATGAATGGCCTGTCACCAGAATAAAAAACTATCCGGTCTCTTGATTAGATGTCACCTGTGTCTGAAGTATGCCCGTTGTGGCTCTCTTGTTAAAACTTTGTGCCTTTCTGATAAGGAAAGCAGTGTTGCTCATGTAGGGTTTAAACTTGTGGGGTATTCCACACCCCGTAAGGAGCAGACTTCCTTCTGAAACAGTTAACTGCACTGTGCATACCCTCAGAAAAAGTGAGGTTTTATCACATCAAATTGGGGTATTCTGTTTGCTCTGCTTTGCCTAAACTTTCTCCAGGTCCAGTGAGAAGCTTTTTAATGAGCATTAAGGCTTTCCTTCAAAGATATGATAACCTACGCTCTTACCTTTATGTGTACAGTCCAGTAACTGGGAGACAGAAGCTTGCTGCCTTGCAGAAAGACAAAAGACACTGCTCACTAGCAGTAGCTGCTCTCCTGAAGAAGCAGTAATGTGGGAAAAGCCGATGCCTGCACAGAAGCAGGAAGTTACTGGTCACTGGTACCTTAACCCTTTTCAAGTGACCAATTCTGTGCCTGCAGGGATTAAGCAAAGACAGGCCTTCGGTGAGATAACCAGGTCCCAGCTATCAAGGCCAAGTGATGCAGGAAGCAGGCAGTGGGAAAGACTGGCCTAGAGGAATGGTTGCTACACGGAGCAGGAAGATAAAACACTGTATTCAGAATAAACAAGGGACAAACTTTCCATTACTGCTTCCATTACCTTGAATGAAGCTGGGAAGCATTGTATCTAAATAAATATGGTACTTGTGGAAAACTAAGAATGAGTGCTTCCAAAGCAGTCCTGACTGTTGAAAGTGGATATAATTTTGCTGTTGGTTCATGTTTCAGGACTTGTTTAAGTTAATGCTGTGTGCCCCCCCCTCTTTTTTTTTTTTTAAGGGAGGCGATATAACTAACCATAATGGAACAGGTGGACGGTCAATTTATGGAACAGCATTTGAAGATGAGAATTTCGAAGTGAAACACACTGGTCCTGGATTGTTGTCAATGGCAAATAAGGGCAGGGATACAAATAACTCTCAGTTCTTTATAACACTTAAAAAAGCAGAACACTTGGACTTCAAGCATGTGGTATTTGGTTTTGTGAAAGATGGAATGGATGTTGTGAGAAAGATTGAATCCTTTGGTTCTCCTAAAGGACTAGTGAGCGGAAGAGTTGTCATTACAGACTGTGGGCAAATATAGAATTTGGGTATACAGATGTTCTAGGAGTATAAATCAGTATTTAGATGTTATTGACTAATTATTTCAACTTGTTAAAATGGACATTTCTGATGTATAAATGTAAAATTACAGCTTAAAGTTGGATTTTTTATGTGTTCTAATTGATTTTTTGCATGATAAATAAGTTCAGACACTGGCATATTTCAGGTGTATTTGTGTTATCCTGACATATTTGTATTAAATGTCAAATTTTAAAAATTAAATCTTAGTCTTGTTAAAATAAATGTCTTGTTTTCACTCTGATTTGCTTAGAAAAGAAAAACTTGCATGATTTGGCTTCTGTCAAATCTCGATTTTAAATATGTAAATTGTAAGTACTAATTACTGGTCAGTAAACTGAAGGCATTTGAAACTTAATGCTTACTCAAATGTGCAGAAAGCAAGCTGAGGCAGGTAGATTCTGGCTTGTGCTGTCTGAAGTCTCAGAATAGCATGTCAATATTTGAAAGCTAGAGAATAGTTCTTAAATATTTCAATCTCTATTTTGCTAGAGAAGTGTACAAACTTTTTTTTTACACAGAGTATTTCTAAAGGTCTTAGTTTATTGAAAGACATCTGCTTAACATGGGGATTTTACCTGAAATGCTGTAGTATAACCCGCTGCAGCTGCTATGACATGGCTGTCTTGCCTATCTTCTCAACGTTTATTAGCTGTTTGCTGTGGCAACTTGTCTGACCTCACTGCAGAACTGACTTTAAGTGTGGCTTACATATGCCATGGGTCATTTTATCTTTTTTAAATTGTTGTAGTTTAACCCCAGCTGGTGACTTAAGTACCAGACAGCACTCCCCATCCCTTTCTCCCCCACCAAGGGATGGCACTCCCCATCCCTTTCTCCCCCACCAAGGGATGGCACTCCCCATCCCTTTCTCCCCCACCAAGGGATGGCACTCCCCATCCCTTTCTCCCCCACCAAGGGATGGCACTCCCCATCCCTTTCTCCCCCACCAAGGGATGGCACTCCCCATCCCTTTCTCCCCCACCAAGGGATGGCACTCCCCATCCCTTTCTCCCCCACCAAGGGATGGGGAGGGGAATTGGGAACAAAGTTAAACTTGAGGATTTAGGTAAGAACAATTTAGTAATTGCATTTTTTTAAATAATAATAATTAAAAAGAGGGAGAAGGGGAGAGGAAGGAAACCCGAAGGGAGAAAACAAGTGATGCATGATAAGAGTTGCTCACCACCTGCTGACCGATGCCCAGCCAGTCCCTGAGCAGCCATCAGCAGCCCCCAGCCAACCCCTCCCCCCACCAGGCCTGCCGGCCCATGGTATGGAATATCCCTTGGGCTAGCTTGGGTCAGCTGTCCTGGCTGTGTCCCCTCCCAGTCTCCTGTGCCCTGCCAGCCCTCTCGCTGGAGGAACTGAAAAGTCCTTGACGATACAAACATCAGCCAGCAACAACTGACAACATCAGTTACCAGCACTGGTCTCACACCCGACCCAAACCACTGCGTAACTCTGTCCCTGTTGAAACCAGGACAAAAACTTGTCTCTTAATAGTGAATCAGCATGAGCAAAATTGTGGTTTTGTGGGGTTTTTTTATTCCTACTCTACATCTTAATGCTGCCATTATCAAAGTTTTCTTCAAGGTAACCGATCTGGCATTTTGATCTTTTAAATTGAAAATATGTAATTTGAATATTCTGCTTTGAGATTTATTAGTTTTTTAAGGCTAGTAGGAGTACTCCTTCCCTAAAGCTCCTGCAGCAGCATTAAGACTCTTGGACAATAAACCCCAAGGGATGGGGCCGGGCGGCAGGCGCAGCACAGCACCGCGAAGCCGAGTGGGAGTGCGAAACCACTCCCGCACTCCGCAGCCCCGCCGGTGCCCCGCCCGCCCCTGCCCGCTCTGGCCGAGGGCTCCCCCGGCTCCCGCTCCCCCGGCGGCGCCGCCGCTTCCCGGCCCGGGGGCACCAGCCCCGCCCCAGCGGGCGATGGGGGCGTGTGCGCCTGCGCCCCGCCGCGCGCCCGCTGCTTCCGCCGCGGCCTGTCGCGCCTGCGCCCGCCGCCTGCGGCTGGTGGCGGCTTCTTTGAGCGGGAGCGGTGCGGCGGCGCGGTATGGTCGGCCGCGGCCCCGGGGCCGGGCGTCTCTGGCGGCGCTGCCTGCGCGGGCCGGCGGGGGTGAGATTGGAGGGGCGCGGGTAGCGCGCCCGGGGGAGGTGGGGCGGGAGGAGGAGGAGCGCTGGTCCCTCGCCTGGTCCCTGAGGTGCCTGGGGCGGGGGTGTCTGTGTCCCCTTCCATAGGGTCCATTGTAAACACTGGCGTGTGGCGTACGCGTACGGTGTAGAGCCAGAAAAGGGACTGAAACAGAGTAGGAGCTTACGTGTGAGGCGTCCTCCCGCTAGTAGTGCCTCTGCCCCTCGGTTCTGATTGCTTTACGGTGCAAGAGCTGCAGCGCCGTCCTTGTCTGGGCTTGGAATTCCCCTGGAAACTGCAACTCCAAATTCGGTGCGTTCCCAAAACACAGTCTGAGCAGCTTGGCACTTAGTTTTTGCCTACCACCTTCTGGTACCTGTCAGTTGGGCAAGATAATATGTAGATCCTCTTAGTACGCTAGGCATATATGAAATACATATAATAGGATAACTCATTTATTTCATATCTTCTCTTGCCACAGCAATTGCTAGCTTTATTTAGAATGTGTTAGAAGGGTTTGTGATTTTTTGCAAAGCCTAGTGATTAGTTCTGTTTTCAGGGAGCAGGAAATTGTCGCCTAGAATCAAACCCGTAGTTCATGAAGAGACTGCCACAATGATCAGAATGTAAACTATGATGGGTATCATTCCCTTGCTGAGGTAAAGTCGTCTTATTTTACACCAGACAAAGCCAGGTTCTCTGTACTGATTGGAATGAAGGAACTGGATTGCTTCTCCTCTGTTTTCACTACTTGTGCTGATGTAAAAATGTATGGGTCTGCAAATTGGGTTAGGAAACTGATCTGCCTAAAAATCCAGGAGCAAAGACTCCTCCCACATGCTGGTGTTTCAAAAGTCTTTGACACTTTGTAGAAGGAATGCTCATTCACTAGGCACTTACTTTTATTTTGCCTGAAGTCTGTCTTTCACTGAGACAAACTTGCAGTTGCTTGCATCTGAGTTCCGTGGGTCAAATGCTTCCAGCACGTCCAGGGTGTAACAGACCTTAAGCGTTCAAACTCATGCTGCAAAGGAACTAATATGTTGAAAAAATACCTGTGAGCAGCCGAAGACTGGGAGAGATTGATTGAAAGGTGGATTTGAGTTAACTTGTAGTTGGATTGGGAGATTAAGTTGGTGCTGGGAATCATCAAATACAGAAAGCAGCCTTTTTTTTCTGAGGAAGTGTGACTTGCCATTTTAGGATCAGAAACCATTTAAAATATGAGGTGAAGGTTTGAGTTCTATAGTAGCTAATATCTGGATGTATTTGCCCATAGTTTCTCCAGAAAGATTTGCAACTCTGGTAGCATTTTGTAGTGCTCTAGTTGCTATGTTTTTCTTGAGGAATATTTTGCTTTGAATTACAGAACTATTCTTTAAAGAAAAATAATTTCCAAAAGTTATCTTTAAAAAAACTATCACTGAGACTTTAAAGTGTAATGCTTGCAAGGAAGGAAATGCTAGATTTGTTTTCAAGTTTTGTTATTTCATGAGAAAGCAGTATTTAAGTACAAGAAAATACAGCAGTCGATCTCATCATTTAGAGCATAGCAGAGAGATGCAGTGAAATGCAGCTAAGGTCATGAGACATGCGTTGAGTGATCTTTTCTAATGTATGTTTACTTGATTTTGCTTGTAGCCTAATACTTCTGTCATTTGGTTTTTTAGTATGTAGTTAAAAGTTAGTAGGAAAAAGTGGAGAAGGAAACTGACATAAAAAGCTTAGCTATCAAGATAGATGGCACTGTTTCTGTGATTACCTGATCCTACTTTTATGCCCTTATTTTATGTTACTGTCTTCATAGTGTCTTACAGTATCTCAAATATTTTAACATATAACACTATGACTATTTCATTATTAGACTGTGGGGACTATGTTTGCCTCTTAATATGAGGGGCATTTACATTTTGATATTGAAAAAAAAAACCCACTTCCCTTTTCAAAGTCAATAGTTGGTGGTAGGAATTCTGTCACAAGGCACTGTAACTGTTAAACAAGTCAGTTGTAACTTACACTTTCCCTGAAAATTCTGACTATATTACAGTGGGTTTGTGCTTTCTTATAAGATTGCCTTTCAGAAGCGTTACATACTGAACATAAAAGTGGAAGCTCCCTGGTACACAAAGGTAATAACAAACAATGGTGCTTTGATGTCTTTTTCAGGCATCATATATATACAAATATATATATTCAGACAAAATATATACTAAAACTGTCTCATTCCTAAATTTACTTCAAGGTTTGTATTTTCTCATTTAAATAGGTAGACATTCTTGAATGTGATATCTGGGAGCCAGCCTGGGAATGTTAACATTCACATAAAGAGCACAAAGAATGCTTTAGAACAATGGTTCCCAACCTGTTTGTGTTTGTCCTACTTGAAGTAGTTTTAGCAGTCCACCTTGTAATGGATACATTTGGTTTTAATTAAAGACACATATGTGTTTAATATTTAGAATGTCTTTGGGCTTCTTGAGAAACACGTGTTGCTGGTACATGCAGACAGCAGGGTAGAACGATGTGTTTATCAGACTTTGGTTATAGAAAAATTAGTATATGAAGGCAAGCTGTACAGCTTCAGAAAGACAAATCAGGTTTGAAAACTGAATAATTCTTCCTATAGGTTAAGCTGTTAGAATTTTTAATTCATTTGTCAGGCTGCGTCAGTGGTTTTTTTGGTTCTTAAACCTACCTGATTACAAAGCAAGTATTTCTAACAAGTCCTTTTCCAATTCTTAATGTCAGCTTCTCAAATGCAAAATAAAAATGTTATTATTTTATGTATTCCAGGTGACATGGACAGCTTACTGGAAAATACAACTGTTTCTTTATCCAGATGTTCTTTAGAGTCAGAATTTACTGAAAGTGGAAGAGAGAAGAGCATCAGATCTTCTGGTGATTTTCTGCAGACTTATAAAGACTGGGATTGGTAAGAGGTGTTTTCTCTTCAGCTCTCCTTTATCATTTATTATCTCTCATAATCCATGTAAACCATGATGAAACAATATGTTTGGATTGCACTGATACAGAAGTAGTTTTAAGATCCTTGTTTCTTGTTAAGTAAAGAAATGTTTGTGGCTGATGTACGAAATAATGTGAATGCTGATTCTGATGAGAAGTATTGTTTTGCTCACTTTCTGATCTAATCTGTGTATGTTGGAATTGCTAATGGGATACAGGGATGATATAAACGCAACTAGGAGGAAAGCAGATAGCTCAGACTGATGAACAGCTTTAAGTTTATTTAGAGATAATTTGATTCCAAAAGCCAAGAAATCTCTGTTCGGGGCTACTTTACACCAAATATGTAAAAATAATTTAAGAAGAGATTTTATATTTTTAGCTTTTCTGGAATTTGGTTGGTGGTGAGAGAAGAGTGTTGGTTTTACCTGCTGTATACATATGCTTACAGCATGAAAATTCTAGTTATTGTTACTACTTTTAGGTCAGCAACATTATTAACTGTTGTGGTTAAAATCTTGTGAGTAATAATGCTTTCCACCCAAATGATTTAACTCTGCTATTTGTTATCAGTCAAATATCAAAATCTTAGATTGAGCAATGTTTCCTTTTTTGTACAGACTTCTCTCAGTCCTCTATATATGTAGCATGTTAGAAAAGAACCGAGTAATTTCAAATTACTGGTTTTTTTAATTTATTTTTTTTAGTTTTGATGGTGAGCAAGATTCTTTCTGTGGTTCAAGTGGTCTAGAAATAGAAGAAAAGACCATTAATTGCACTGAAACTGATGTAATTCAAAGTACAGCTATATATGTGAAAACAGGTAATAAATACTGAATTTTAAATATTTTTACAGCTCATGTGTGAAGTACAACATGTAATTTAAAAAATTTTCTAGTAGATGTATTTCTGCTCAGTTCATAAATACAATAATCAGCTAAAATGTATTTTGATTTGGGGATTTAACCTTCTATGTGCATATGAGTAACTCCTTTAGAATCAGTTTAGGATTTTCAGACGTACTTGATGCAATACTAACATGTATTTTAAAAATAAAAATCGACCTTTTTATTAAACTGGTTGCCAGGTGACTTTATAATATAAACAAAGAAACAGGGTGGGGTTGAGGTTTTTTTGTTTGGTTGGTTTTATTTTGGTTTAAGTAGCTAGCTGCATTAACGAATACTGCAACTCTGATAAGTCAGATGTCTTTTGTCAGTTAAGGATGGAGAACTGTCAATGAGGAAAGAGTTACTTGTTGTTCAGTTACCTCAGGAAGTTCTAACTAGAAGATTGTAGCAGGGCTCAGGTGGCATTAATTCACTGCAGATGTTTTAGATGCTGCTGCAGTTGGAGGAGTTTGTGAATCAGTGTGGCTCTGTCTCTTGTGGGGAGTTTTAGAAGAACATTGATTTGCTCTTTTGAAAGTGTATCTGGAAGTGCGGTGACAACCAGCCAGCCAACCAACCCCAAAGTGGCCAAAAGGAATCTCAGAAGCCAGGCAGAACAGATCAATGGAACTGTAATAGACTCTCACCAAGGGTTGTGTTAAACTGGTGGGCAGAGTATAAGAACAGCTTTCTGAAAACACATGCTTTGTGAAAAGAAAATAAATAAATTTATTTGTGCTAGGAAAAATGCATTACTATCTGGGATCGAAGGGAAAATAAATACAAACTCTGGTAAATGTCACATACATTTGTTTCAGATACGACTACTTTGTTTTTCTGGTTTCTTTTCACTTTTTTTTTTTATGCTTCTGTTAAGATTTGTGTGGCATTGTAATAATTACACTCTCCTTCCTCACCTGTGAAGCAATCACGCTGTGGTAGAACAACAGGTTTGGTTTATTGTCCTGCTCCAGCTGTGTTGGGTGATCAACCACAGGGCTGCATAATGCATGCCACCAGTTAGCCCTGATTACATCTTTTGCTTATCTAGTAACCTCTTTCCTGTTTCTTGAGGGTCCTTGTCGTTGTCCTTCTTTTATCTTCCCTGGTTGACTGTCAAATAAACAACCTATCCCTAATTACTTTGTCATCATTGGTCTGAGTTTTGCTACAGCTGTACCTGTTGTGGTTTGGGCCCCACAGGCAGCTCAGCCCCTCACAACTTGCTCACGCTCCCTGCCCCCCTGCTCCCCCAGTAGGAAGGGAGAGAATCAGTTAAGGTAAGAGCAAGAAAACTTGCAGGTTGAGGTAAAGACACTCTAATAGGTAAAGCAAAAGCCATGTGCACAAGCAAAACAAAATAAGGAATTCATTCACCACTTCCCATCAGCAGGCAGGTGTTCAGCCATCTGCAGGAAAGCTGGGCTCCATCACACGTAACGGTGACTTGAGAAGATAAGTGCCACATCTCTGAAAGTCCTCCCTTCCTCCTTCTTCCCCAGCTCTTATTGCTGAGCATGATGTCATAATGATGTGGGATCCCTCTGGTCAGTTGAGGTCAACTGCCCTGACTGTGTCCCCTCCAAACTTCTTGTACACCTCAGACCTACTTGCTGGTGAGGCAATGTGAGAAACAGAAACAGCCTTGACTATGCAAGCACTGCTCAGCAATGGCTGAAACATCACTGTGTTATCAACGCTGTTTCCAGCACAAATCCAAAACATAGCCCCGTATGACCTACCAGGAAGAAAATCAGCTCTATCCTAGCCAAAACCAGCACAGTACCCAAATTTGTATTTCTGATACTGTCACCTGGGTAAACTTGGCCTGATGTGATACCTAGCTACAGCTGGCCTTGCAAGGTGTCCCTCCCCAAAAGAGCTCAGTAGTTCCTTTCAATTATGTGTGAATTTTGGCTGTTTGACTATTTGTGAAACCCAGCCATTCCTCGCTGTGCTATCTGCAACTTTCATCAGTTTCTTATACTGTGATCAACAGATCCTTGTGTTGTGTCCGGTAGTTTCTTAAGTCTGTTTCTGTTAACTGAGATGTCAGGCCAACGGCAAGCCAAAGCAAATCACTTGCCTGAAGCCCTTAGAAAAATAATAGGATATTTTGGCTACGTTATGATTCAACCTGTGCATAAATTTCATCCAGATATCTATGGGATTTCTATACTGAAGTGGAGGACCTAGTTTTACTTCTAAAACTCTGTTGATAACTGATCAATTCAAGCAAGTCGTGGAACTTACCTTTGAGCAATTCTCCAGAATTCTTTAGATCACTTTCTCATTTTGATACCTCTTGCTCTATACTTGTTACTTTAAATGCCTAAAGTTTGCTCTTTTGGGCCAACAATCATGTCAGTATTTAAGACTGACTTTTTAATGTGAAATGTTTTTTTTCTTTCCATAGGCGGTACCTTACCATCCCATTTGGCTGCCAATATACAAGAAAATAGTGGCCAAAATATTACCAATTGTTTGGTAAGGAAAATAGTGAGTGGAACTGATGCTCAAGCATGTGATAGTAAAAGCTTAATACCACCTCACATCAGTCAAATTTATGATGAATTACTTGTCATACTTCAGAAGCTCCAGGTAGGAACTGGAATAGCCTTAAAATGTTTGTTGAGTAGTGTTGTGAAGATTCTTGCTTTTGACAGAGGATTTGGAAATTATATGTTAAATCGCTATTATGTACTAAAACTATTATTTATTACTGTTACTGTAACTAATCGCAATCAGTTACATGCTAAAACTCTTGTCATCATCTGCCTCTTTCCCTAAATTAATTCACTGATTTGGTAGTGGTGCTTTGACTTGCGTAGTGGGTAAATCAGATAAAATTGAGCTTGAGGGAATTTGAACACAGTGCTGCTACATCCAAGAGTGTTTTCTGATGCACTGTGGGTACGGAGAGAAGCACCTGCAACCATTGCTTCTCCTGAGAGCACCTGAAACTATTGTCCTGACTCTGGGTACTGCAGAGTGCTCGCCTTGATGGCCTCCTGCAAAAACCTTTCTGTGCTGCTGGGGAATCCCAGCAGTGCACCCCCTAACAGGCCTAGGCCACTTACAAAAGAACCTCCTGTATGGTTTCTTTCTGTAATAGCTCCCATGCTTCTGACTTATTCCCTGCCAGGTCTTTCTTTTGCAACATATGAGATAAAAAATAATTTTGTATCTCTCTTTCTTCACCACTTTTTCAAGGATGCTTCCCGCTAATTGAAGAAACAATATAGTAATCTAGTGTTCAGCACAGACATTTGCATCGGACTCTGTTTTGTCTTACAATTAATACAGTTATCCAAAACTTTTGGAAGCAAAAGCCTACATTTTTCTAGGCTTATACTTGAACAACCATGTAGAGTTAATTTAGTATTTTGGGAGGCCAAGCCATCCTGACGCACATTGAAGTCGTTTGGGTTAACATGTGGGAAAACTGAATGTAGATGTGAGAAATTTTTAATCAGTTAAACAACTATTGTGTAACACTGTAATTTTACAAAAAGCTAAGCATATCTCTGGAAGAGAAAATCCAAGTTCAGTAGAAATTGTGACAATTTCATGGGCTTCAAAGTAATTTCAACATTAATCTTTTTCTTAATACAGAGAGAAAGTTCAGCACAGCAGAAGTATGCTCTGCAACTCCAGAAACGAGAGTGTTTTCTAACAGAGCGAGAAGCATTGCTTTTTAGACGTGAAGCAGCTTTGGCTAAAATAAAAGGCGTTGAGGAAGAAGTTCACACAAAATTTGGAATTGTGGAAGAGGTGCATTAGTATATTTGATGATATTTATTGCTCTACATGCCATTTAACTTGTTTGTACTTATCTTAAGCCATCACATGTTTGCTGGATATAATGCTTATTTCTTTAAAATGTTTGAAATTCCCAAATGAAAGGTTTGCATTAGAAGTACCAAATAATGTTCTTAGAGTTTTTGTATGGCTTCTGTTTCAGGATGGTGTATTTAATTGTCTGATGTGTAGGTGCATTTTACTGTTAAAATTTAGAAAAGAAGGTAACTTGTTTCTAAAACAGTAAAAACTATATGACCAGTATTATAGAAAAAAATATTGTCTATCTGTAATGGCATGTAACTTACATGACTATCTTTGCATTAGCTGTAGTTGAAGTAGATTTCCTTGGAAAGACTTTAAGACACAATGAGATCTTATGACGTAACAGCTATGGCAGAGGGTACTGGCAAAAAAACCACTCAAAAAGTTCAAAGGAAGAAAAGATCAGCCTAACTTGGGGGTGTGGGAGGAAATGGTATGACTTTTCTATAACAAGTAGTAGTAATTAACAACACTGTTCTTGTGAGTATTTGCTATTTAGGTCTTGTGGAAAGTTTTTGTTATTATCCAAAAGGTCACTAAGAGAAGTCCTTAAATATGTGTACTTTGTGTCAAACCCATAAGCTGAGAAATTACAGTTCTTTGAAGTATGCAGATAAACCTTTCCCACAAGCTGTAGAGAGAGGATAGACTACGTGTTAAAAAGGGGAAAATGGGTGTCAGAGGAGCGGGACCTCAACTTTTGAACAGGGAGGGAATAGTTAAGGTGTTAATTTAGATGTTTCCAATCTTCTGAGCTTAGAAGAATATTACACCAGTTAGAGAACCAGCTGATGAAAACTTGGGAAAAATTACAGGTTATCTGTGAAAATTTGTGGAGGTCAAATGGAGTATTAGAAGACCGAAAAAATGTGGTGCCTTTCTTTTCAAAAGGGAAAGAGTTGTACAGCCATCAACTTAGGGTCAGATTTCTAAATAAATAAATAAATGGATCCTGAGACAAGCTATCAACAAACCACAGGAAGCACAATGCAGAAAACAATGCAATACATAACTACTAGTGTGTGTTAATCATAAATTGTTAAGTTAGTCTCATTTCTAGCAAGGTAATGGGTATTGCTAATGGAGGAGTAGTACTTATATATATGCCTGGACTTAATTAGAATTTTTTTATAGTTTTGCAGCATTTGCGTAATCATATTAGGAAAGTATAACATAAATGTAATGGAGTTGGTGTAGAGCTGTAGTGAGACAGTAGTTCACAGTAAAGCTGAAGGAGTGTACATAGTGGATTCTGGAATATCTTTTCCATCCCAGTGTTATTCAGTATTTTCAATAAGAAGTTTGATGTTGAGGAAGACAGTTTATTAAATTTGAAGAAAATAGCAAGTGAGGGGGAATTTCAAGCATGCTGAAAAAGAACATAAGGATTAAAATCTCTCTTGACAAATTGAAGATATGGTAGGTCTGAAAAAAATAGTATACTGTTCAGAAGGTGTGAGTGTACAGTATTGCATTTGAATAAAAATACCAGCTACAGAAACAGAGGATGATGAGCAGATGCATGGATTAAACACAGGATGACTTGAGGGTAAATGGGCCAATCTTCAGCTACACAAAAGGCTGCAACAAAGAAAAAGAAACTAATGTTTTCTTCATGCCTGTGATAAAGGAAGTAGTGGTAGTAAGGGAAAATTAGGTAATAGGAAAAACTAGGTCTAACAAAAATGGTTAAGCATATGAACAGGTAGATTGGTAAGACTGTAGTGTTTCCAAAATTGGAGGACTTAAGAACAGACTTGGCAAATGTCTGGCAGGGGTGAGATGGTGTAGCTAGTTATGATACGGATGACACCACCTGATTTGATTATGGAAGTGGATAGCTTAGACATCCTGGTATCACCTATAACCTTATGGCTTAACAATGGAATTGGTTCTACTTACCTTTTAGATTAAATGTTCTCTACTGATTCTTCCTAGAGCAACTACTGAACTTCAGATAAAGCTCTTAACGGTGCATGTGCAAAACAGAAGTGAAACATTCCATGTGATGTGATAGGGTGCCCTCAGTTGTATGTTGTCAGCATCTGTGTGTTTATTGGTATGAATAGTATTTCATACAGATGGGAAGAAAGAGCCTCAAGTTGCACCGGGGTGGTTTAAATCAGATATTAGGAAAAATTTCTTCACTGAAAAGGTTGTGAACCAGGCTGCCCAGGGAAGTGGTGGAGTTGCCATCCCTGGAGACATTTAAAAGGCGTGTAGATGTGGTGCTTAGAGATATGATTTAGTGGTGGACTTGGCACTGTTAGGTTTGTGGTTGGAATCCTAAGATCATAGGATCTTAAAGGTCTTTTCCAACCTAAATGATTCTATGATTCTGTGTCGTCTTAGGCAAATGTTGCTAGGTGCTTTAGACAAGAATGTCCTGCCCACAGCTGTCCTGAGCCTGCTGCCTGAGAAGAGCAGCATTTGAGGAAAAGGAGTTATGGGTAGTTTCCCTGTATAGCTGGAATAGAAGTTACTGAGCTTCCAAGCAGAAATATACAGAAGTATCTCGTCAGGGCTTGTGTCCTTTAAATTTCTACTGTGCTTTAATTTTATCATTTGCACATGTAGGAAGAGAGGCTATGATTGGAAATGGGAAAATCGAGAATGAGGTGAATGATGAAGAGTAGTGAATTCATGGAAGGGGACAAATGAAAGATAGTATATATAGCTGGAATATTTTTTCAATAAAATAAAACTTTGCTGTTTTATCAAACCTGAGGTACTCTAGAGATTCACTGGTGTCCAAAGAAACTGAAATCTAAAATCATTCATAAGATTCAGGGGAAAGAGAAGAACAGTAGTGGATATGCAGGTTGTAGTTAACAGTTCATATGGTTGCGCTGTAAACCAGAACACTCACTAGTCTGTGAGGCACAGGGTTAGTTTCTTGCTCAGCATCATTCAGAGTAAGCAAAGCCAGAACAGCTAGTTGAGACCTCAAAAGTTGCTGCAAAACAGAATCACAATTTTTTATAATTATATGGAAGAATAAGCTGTAAATAAGAGGTTTGCCATTGATTTTATTTCACAAACATTTCCCACGTCTGACTTGTTTGAGAAATGTACATATTGATATAATCTGTTTTGAGGAAGAATCTGGAAAGACTAAGAGCAATAGGCTGTGTACATTGCTGTGTTTCTTTATAGATTCTTCTTAATATGCAGTGTGGATGTTGTTATGTTGTTTTTCTCACTATTGGTCGAATGTGCAAATTTGGCTATGCAGAATTACAAACTTGATCTTTGAAAGTTTGTCCTACTATTTTAACACTGAAAAAGAATTTAGCTTAGAATTTTTAAATACTCCCTTGTAAATCATGTTTTTAAATTTGCTATTTCTATAGCAACACAAGGCAGAAGTTAAACAGCTGACAGAAGCCTTAAGAGAAATAACTAAAGAAAACAGGAGGCTGAAGTCATCATTTCACACCTTGAAGAAAATGAATGACTCTTTAAAAAAACAGGTAAAATTAGTTATTTCCTGTTATCAATAATTTTATAAATTACAGTCAACAATTTTAAATATTTGAACAGCTTAAGTTTGCAAAACTGGTGATTTTTTGTTTCTGTAAGACACTAATTGATGAATGACTGAAAGTACTTTCCACACCTTTTTCCAATACTTGAAATTTAGCCTCTCTGATCTTCTACAGTGTAAAAAAAAGTCGGACTTACTCCTCTGATCCACTAGCAACATCTAATTGTTAGGAAGGACAGATCCATGTCCTCTGAAGCAAACTGAGAGTGGATGGAGAGAAAGTATTGTGTAACATAATAGAATCCACCTGTGCTGAATTGCTGTGCTGATTCTATTAAATAAAAAACAGAATATGTACTTCTAGCTTTTTTTTGCTGAGTATTTTCAGTTCTTTTTACAAATGTTTATTAAGGTAGTATTTTTGCAGTTCTTAAACTGAGACAATGGTTCATAGTAAAACCAAGAATAAGAATTTTGTGACTGTTAAGTTAGCAATTTGTGTGTCAACATTTTAAGTCTGTCTAAACTATTTGACTGTTTTTTATTGAATTAATTACAGTTCTGATATTCTGAGTACAGTAAAAGTCTACAGCAGAGCCTTATTCTTTCTCTTAGGGATGGTCAGACCTAATTCATGGAATGTTGATGGTTCTGATACAACTCATCTGTCTCTTTATTTCCCCTCACTAAAATCTTTGCTTTTCTGAGCAAACTGAGGGCTTCTGTGATAATCATGCTGTTCATTGTTGTATGCATAGACCATGTTTCTTATATTTAAACGGAGGGTACAGTTTCCCTCATCTTCTCTCACAGAGCAAACTTTTTGTAGCATGGTCAGTAACTATTTCATTCTGCAGAGGATAAAACATTCACTGTCCCCATTAACAAGACTCTTAGACCATTCTTGAGATGTGTGCTCCATTTTTATGTCACTTCTCCTGTGAAAGGTCTTCTATGATTACTGTGAAAAGTAATCAAATGGGTAGTGCCTGTTTATCTAGAGTGGCATTGTAATCCTTATTCTTCCCCTGCAAACTGAAAGGTTGGGCTACAGGTCAACAAACAGTTACTGCTGTCCTATTTGTCCTGAAGAGATTGCCAGGAGAGGTGGTAGTGTCTGCCACCTTGGAGGTATTCAGAAGCTGTCTGGATGTAGTCCTGGGCAGCCTGCTCTCAGTGGCCCTGCTTGACCCTGGGGGTTTGGACCAGGTGACATCCAGAGGTGCCTGCCAACCTAAACCAGTCTGTGATTCTGTGATTTGTTGAGGAGGTAGATGATGGTTTTGTTTCTATCATTTTACATGCTCACAAGAAAAAACTTGAACGTAAACAACTTAGCTGATCAGCAACAACATCAAATAGTTTGTGTGGTAATTAAGTCGAGTGAGTTTTGAATTTACAGATACTTTAATATTTCCTGATTCTTTCAGTTAAATGATGTAACTGAGCTGAACAAGAAGTTGGAAGGTCAAGCAAGAAAAGTACAAGCTCGTTTAGAGAATCTACAAGTAAGGTTTGTTCTTGCATGTACCTGCTTCCTTTATAGGTAACAAGTGAAATATAATTCATTGTTACATTTTGTTGTAGAGGAAGCATGAATTTTTAGTGGTGCAGAAGTCTAAGGATATATGTCAAGTGGTGCAACAAAGGAAACCTGTCAAGCAGGCAAAAGCAATGGTAACATCAAAAATTGCTAAGGTAAGAACTGGGCAAAATAAAAGATTCGTTTGAAAGACATTAGGCAGTGGAGTATTCCCTGTGCTTCTGCTAGGAATTAAAAAATATAATTTCCAATTTTATGAGTGAATTAGAGTAAGAAAAGATACAGATTATATTGGGGGGAAACAGTTAACAAATAATTAAGCTCGTTGCTAAAAATAAGTGGATTTTACATTGTGTATATGTTATATGTATATATTTTTATTTATATGGTATGTTTTCCTCTTCCTGTCACTTCATCTTTCATCTGTCAATTAAAATTATAACCTGCCTACACTGTATGTGGTTTCTTTTGCTGTGTCAGAGCAAATCTTAAACTCATTCTGGTTACTGCTACAGTACAGCGCCATTCTTATGAATAACACCAGCTAAAAAGTAGTCAGTCAGGAGTATCAGATAAATAACCTTAATTTTTAAAGCCAAAAGTGATTGTACTACTGTTATTTTTTTGAGAAGTAGTCTTTAATTAGGAAAAGATAATAAATAAAATATTCATACACATTTCCAAAATTATCACCTTGTGTTCCTTAAAATATCTTCTTACATCTCATAATGAAATGCTTTCTGTCTCCGTGTTGTTCTATTTAGTAGCAAGTTCTCTGATAGTTCTCTACCAACATCTCCCAACTGGTGATTTTCTCCAGCTAGAGGCTAAACTGTGAAATGAGAGATATTCACAGCATCCTACTTATTCCGCATGAGATGCTTTAGAACTGTGCTGTCTATATATAGTCAACATATTTCTCTGTTTACATAGGTTTTAGTGTACTTTGGTTGCAAGTGAAATATAAATGGTATTGGTAGTTACAGTTCTGAACAAAGAGGAAAACAGTTGTCTGAAGATAGATAGAAGAAAACTTTTGAAGTCCCTAGAGAACTGTTCATGCAGCCTGTCTTCAGGTATCTCTGGATATTTTCCATAGAGTATTTCATTGCAGTGTAGTACAGGGACAGAGTGACAATTTGTTGAAGTCTTTGTTCTTTTTCTAACAATGCTGGTTACCCAGTTAAATTTTAACTGGATTTTGTGAAATAAAGCAAAGGGATGTTGAAGTAAGAATTTTGACATTCAAAGGACATTAAACATTTCCTTCTCCTGTAATTTATTTGGCCAGAAGTATAAAAAGTGAGTGACTGTATGTGAAAATCTTTTTCCCAGGCCTTTTATAACTGTTTGTCTATCTACAAAATAAATGACGTGGGTATTTTTTCATACTCAGAAACCAACACAAATAGTACTCGTTCTGCAGTGGGCAAGGGAGTGAGGTGTGGGTGAGAGAGAGAAATGATGCAGCGTTCTTTCTGATTCTCTGTAAGAAAGGCCTGACAACAGATGGCTTAATAAAACAGCTCTTTTAATAAGACAGAAGAGGAATATAGATAGTGAGTAAATCTTATGTCCCTTCAGATGCTGGGAACCTTGCACATGTGCAGCATCTGTGGATTTTTTCCCAGGGCAGGCTGAACAGGTCCTGTCCATGGAGAGAAGCTCCTCCTGTTTGGCTGTTCAAACTACTATATCATTTTCTTGCAAGAAAACAATACTGTTCCTGAAGGACATTCACAGGAGAACTTATTGCTGCCCTTTTATACAAAGGCAAGGCCAACCAGGAGGCATGATCACTGGTACCGAGTTGGAGCTGCCTGCAGGCTCCTGTTACTGTTGGCAGAGTTTATAGTGTGGCCAAACACAGTATAAACTATGCAGCACAGCACAGGCTGCACCTGCTCAGATTAACTGTAATGTAGATCTCTGACTCCTTGAGGTACGGTGGTCTCCTGGTCAGGATTGCTGCCTTCCACTGCTTGATCCACATAGGTTTACCTTTCCCAGAGATAATGTAAGTTACAGATTATATTAATAACATACAGGCTTCTCAAACCCTAGGTACAATGCCCAACAGAGAACACATAGCTTGATCAAGATTATGGTTTCCTTGAACATAACATTTTCCACAGGCTCCCAATACAGTAACATACCTCCCAGGCTTTATCAGGCATATGCTCATCATCCTTTAAATTATGCATAATATTTCGGAACTAATTTACTCTCATATATTTCAGTCTGTTACTGTTTTGACTTAGAAAAATCATTAACTTGAAAGGTGAAATATCTGTTGTTGTGGATGTATTACAGCTACCATTGAATTCACAAGTTTATGAGCTCTTAGCTTTTCTTATGGATTGGATCTCAGACGAGCACCTTAGCAAAATAAAAATACAAGAAGAAAGAGAGGATAGTCATAAACTTCTGGTTACCCAGACCTCCAAAAAAGTCTGCATCCAGGAAAGCTGTATGAAGGTAAAGGGGGTTGGATTGTTTGCTTCTGTGAATATGTTTTGAGATTTTATAGGAGTTCTTACTTGATTTTGAGAATTATACAGGTCAGCCTGTTCTATACATGCTTTGGATACAGTAATTAAAACAAAATCACAGTTGGTAAGTCAGTTTTATTGCGGCAGTGAGATATAAGGTGACAATTCGTCATTTGTAAAGCATACAGATAAAATTTAAGGAAAAGTGTTCAGCTTCAACTTGAAAGTTTCAGCATTTTATTTCAAGTCACTTCTGTCAGTTGATAATTTATAATTTTTGTGTAATACTGGACATAATTCCTTTTATCTAAGGAGATGAACATGTCTAATTTAAAATATTTTGATGTGTATATTAGGTAGAAAAGTTTCAATTTATGACTGATAAAAGGTGATACTATTCTATATTTCTAACTTGTTTTCCTTCTGGAGATACCAAGATTTGAAACTCAATAAGGTGTTCAGAAAATCTTCTTTTAATGTTATTCTTCACTATATTAAAGAATTGTAGCTATTGAGATTGGATTTACTGAGATTGAGCTCGTCTGATGTATCGCCACTTTTGCATGTAAACCCCTGTGAAATTTAAAATCTGTGTATGTGCATAATTCTGTTAGCTGGATCTGCCCAGTGAGTATTTGCATATGTAATCTGTTAAACTCCAAGTAAAAGTTGGGAGTTCTGTTTGTTTTTCCCTTATGGTTAGCTTATACAGTACTGTCATATATTGCATGTAATTTTAATTTTTTATGTTTTACAGCTTTTGCCTATAGCTACTGAGCAACTCCAGTGGATGCCATTTGTGAATCCTAAACTGCATATACCTGTGATTAGATTTATTTACTGGTCAATAAGACAGCTAGACGCTGGTATTCAGGTAAAACAAGTATTGCTCTTGCAGTATGTTCTTTTAAAAACTAAATTCACAGAAGATATTAAGGGATTTTATCTTTCCAATACATATGAAAAGTGGATATTTTCAGGCAGTATGTATAAAAGAAACTCTACTGTCTTTGCAAAGCGTAAATTCATAGTGTTTACCACAGATATATGGCAAAAGAAAAAAAATCTTTTTCAAGTTAATTTTAAATTTTGCATTGTGTATATAAACATAGTTTTCATAAGTACATGATTTCTGTTGTTTCTAAGCATCTCAGAAATTCTGTTTTTATATATGTATTTACAAAACTTTTGCACTAAAAAAGGCAGTATTTTTAGGTTCATTTTATGCATGTGATTTGTTGAGATTGATGGAAGTGTGTGGCAAAGCAGCAAATGAATTTTGATTTTTTTGTTCTCTGCTCAGTGTCTAACCACAAGGCATTCCTTACTCTGACGGCTAAAAGAAAATATTTAGTAGTATAATAAAGAAAAAGACAGTAGTTGTACTGTTAAGACTCAATATATAGTCTATAGTGCTGTCAATAGTGCTTTTGCTAAAGCAGAAGGTAGGAAACTTTGTAAATGTCTTGATTTTAAATTCAATAGAATAGTAATCTGTTGGTTTTAGTGCTAATGAGAAACTGTATTTTAAATGAGCATACTACAAAGTCTGATTCTGAAGTAGTATTTCTGTATAGCTTATGGTGACAATAGTTCTTACCTGTACAGTGTTCTTAAGGTTCATATTTAGACTTTGATCCTGTAAATGGTTTTACAGGATATAACTTCAGGCAACCTTACAAAACAGAGTTGGCTGAAGCTGAGCTTGCTCTGGAACCAGAGGCAGCTTAATGTCAGTTATCAAGGGACCTGGCAACTAGTCTCTTTGTGAAGTATGTGTTGATAAGGCGCTGTGATGTTTTTCAGCTGCTTTTGGAACACAAAGTAGTATCTCCTATACAGATTATATTCCAATACATGGTCAAACCATTTTCTGTTTAATTGCTAGAGGAACATTAGTATCTTTATATAGTACATGGGATTTTGATGTGGTTTAATGTTTACACTAACTGTGTGCATTGTTTGAAAAGCATGCAACAATGAAATCAACAATGAGGAGACTTGGTGAAGATATTTTCAAAGGCATAGTAAGTAAGGGAAACCCACATAGTTCTTCTGAACAGTCTACAGAGAGTAAATCAAAATCGGCAGCTTTCTTTAAGAGTTCCTGTATGCCTTTGAGATTTCTGTCAACTTTAATTGTGCTTAAAACAGTGACACAAGGTAAGTTCTGATTTGTTTTTATGTTTTATTTATATATTTCTGTATGTGCCTGGACAAAAAACACTTTGGTGATACTGTAGAGTCTATTCTTCTTTATTAGTGAAAAGTGTTTTTACTTGAGTCTTACTACCTTGTGAAGCAAAATATACTGGAAACAAGTATGAATCTTGCTATTACTCATTTCATGTTGAAATTTGTGCATTCCTTTTAATGTGATGACTTCTGGTCAGACACATCACCATTTCTAAAGGGGACAATAGATTCTGATAATTCTGTCAAACTGTCACTACAGCAGTGACTGGATTGCAGAGATCTTTACTGCATAGAATGGCAGAGCTAGTTGCTTTTTTCTAAACTGAAATAAGTAGCAGGTTTTGCACAGTTCTAGAATTTCACTGTCCTGTTTAAGCTAGTAGGTTATTTACCTATCCCCTGAAAGGCTGATCAGCTGCAGTGTCAAGTGTTTCTTTTCTGATGTAGTTACAGCTTTTCTGCATTTATCTTTATGGATAAAGCTGATGTTCATGGGTGTTCTTGCTCACAGAAGTCTGTAGTCACAGAAGGAAAGCCACTTAAGTTGTGGATTAGAACTTAAATTGAATTGTGATACAATAGATGTCCTGAAATTGCTTTGTCCCTTGGTCTAAGTTTAGTGTACAGTTCATACTCCAGCCCTTACCTATGTGCTGCGCCTCTCCTCTCCTACCAAGTCTGGCTCTGCAAATGGCTATCCATAAAATATTGTAAACACTGAAAAATGCTACTCCATGAAATTGTCAGTTCATGATAAACTTGTCTGTTCAGATGTCACTGTTACTCATTTACAAAGGCACCATGTTCTCTTTATATAAAAATGTTTTAGACTTCAAAGCCACCTGTCTAGCATGAAAAGCGACCTTTTTATCCAAAATCTTCCAAAATCTCTATGTTGATGTAGTATAGTATCGTACTTTGTAAACTAGGCAAAAGTGAACAAGGTCATATCAGAAGATAACACAGTGACTTCTGCTTCAGATCATGACAGGTTATTCCACTTGTGCAATTTTCAAGGTGCTGTGGCATATCTTTTCAGTGGGGCCTTCTTTGAAAACAGATATGATCTGAAAAGAATAAAACATTTTATTTAAATGAATTACAAAAATAGACTGTTTCTTGTGAGCTTGTGTTCAGCACACTGAGAAGAGGCACAAACTCAGATTTTTAATGTTTTCCTTCCTTATCCTTTTGATATAGACTGATATACACTTTTCTGTCAGAAGCCGGAGAAGAAAAACCTTTGATCTGATTTATAGAGATATTTTAAAATAAAATTATAGATTAACTTGGTCATTTAAAGAGATTCTTACCCATTTTTAATTTGTGTATGATCTTTTTGAAAACTTCAACAGTAGTATGTGATCTGAATTATGCTTGAAGGTTCTTCATTCATAAATATGCAATTTGATGAGTGATCCAAAATAATGTCTTATTTTGACTTCTATTATTAGCTTTCTCTTTTGACTTAATTGTTTTAATTCAATAATGGCTTCAATGATTGCTGTGAAGCAGTTTTGATCACCTATGCAAAGAGAGTCCATCAGCATAAAAGCAGCAGTTGATAGGTCCCCTCTGAATCCTAAATGCAACGTAATTGCCACATATTACCAAGCTGAGCTTCTGACTATATAAAGAATTGATTTTGGAGGGAGTGTATTTATTTCTTTGGCAAAAAAATAAAATCCAAACAATTTAAATATCCTCTTAAACAATATAGTCCAGGCAGCCTTTCGTGCCTCTTAGGGGATTATTGTATCTGAAACAGCTACATCATTTTCAGCTTATGCTTCTGCCTTTTGTTAACCAAAAAGAGTCAGGGGGGTTATGCAGGGGGGTATCACAGGGCGACTCTTCACTTTCACTGTGAGTTTTTTTCTATTTCCACTTTGTTCGCAGGATCCTTCCACCTTTCACACTAGCAGATATGTATAATAGTAGTGTAAAGTAGAATTCCCTACTTAAAACCTATATTATTTTGTATTGGCAAAGAAATAGAGGATGTTGGGTCTTTCGTGCAAAGGTTTCAAAGCAGACACTATGAGTTAAGAATCAGATTGTGTCTGGACAGGGTAAGGGAAAGCTGTGGAAAATCTATCTCAAAGAATAGAGTAACTGTTCTCTCAGCTGATTTGTTAACTGCTGCCTTCAGTTAAAGAGCCTTTTCACTCTTCAAGGGTAATGGGGAACAAGAGGTGTTGCAGGTCCTTTTTATGGAAGTCAGGCAGAACACGCTAATTATATACCATTAAGAGCAGGTGTAAGAGGTCATTACTGCCTACCTGCAGCAACTTAGGAGTACTGTGGTGCTGCGTAACTGGAGTAATAAGTTTTGGAAGGATAGTATAGCAATGTATTTATAACCCTTTTCCAACTGTTTGTGATACTACCTACTTATTTTTCCCTCTTCAAAGACATATTAAAAGCACAGATAATTTTGATAGCAAATAATTGTTCAGTGGAGTTATGACTGAGCAATTTAACCTAACTTCAGAGGTGGTCCTGCTTTAGGCAGGATGGTTGGACTAGATTCCAACCTGAATTATTCCATGATTCTATTTTTGCTGTCTTTTGTTCTCAAAACAGTTTTTATTTTAAAATGTCTTTACTAGTAACACATCCCCTCTGCTAGTAACACAAAGAGATGGAGACAGGTTACAGAGATGTTAATTTTCAAAGTAATCCTGAAAAAACATGCCAGAATATCAGAATCAGATGCCTACTTTGGCATATGATTTTTTTCAGTCTGTTGCATGAAATACGTTAAGAATTTTGGGCCATTTCTTAGACAGCAGAGATCCACATCACAAAATTGCTGCAGTCTCTGGCACCCTGATTGACACTAAATGAGGATGCCAAAGATTTTAAATCTATAGATAATGAACAATGTTCTTGTTCATGAGAGTCATCCTTCTGGATTAGTTCGTTAAACAGGTTTACGTGTCTTTATGCTTAGCTGACCTTTGCAGTATTTATATTATGGGTATTTACAATATTTAAACTGTAAATTTTAAAATTTACATGATTTAAACATGGTGAAAGACCACCCTGACATCATTAATGAACAAACACAGTATTTCAACTGTTGGAAGAAACTATTTCAGTCAAGATATTTTGATGAAATTACTCAAAAATTGAGACTCGCATTTCTAGAAATGTTTGATAAAAACGGTGCAGGAAGAATTGGAATACAAAAAATAGTTATTGGAGAGACTTACCCTAAGCAGATGAACATTCTTGATTAGAATGAATCAGTTTGGCTTCTCATGGTTGCTTTTTACTGCTAGCTTCTATAACATGGAAAATATGATCTGTCATTAAGCATATGTCGAATACCACTGTGTATGAATTTTGATCACTCTGACCACATGACACTAATGATCTAGTGATAAAGTAGTACATTTGGTTTGAACTTATATCCCACTTCCTGCAAAACTTCCAGTAGATGTCACCATAGTTAAACTTTTGCTGTGGGATAGATTGTTTCCTTGTACTTAATTTTCTGCACTCTAGTTATCAATTCTATTGCAAGATACTGAGAAAGATTTGACATCAGTAAATTAAGAAAACTAGATTGGTTCACTTCATCTACGTTTTTCATATAATTTAGTGCCACAACGTATAAGTATGTAAACTGTATGCATGAAACTTAAACTACAGCTTTTTATAGAAAGGAATGGAAGTAGTTGCTTTCATGAAAGTAATTGCTCTTATTCAGGCAAATCAGGCCTTGACTCCTTTAACAGAGGTTTCCCAGATGTTGAAACCAACATTTGTCTCAAACTATGCAAACTTGTAATTTTTTTCCTCTTAAGCAAAATAGTAGAAGGACTTTATATTTGTAAGTATATTTTTCTTCAACATATGAATCTCTTTCTCCACTCACAACAAGTTAAGGGGTAAAAGCAGGCAGAGGATATCTTTAAATAAAAATAAAATTTAATATTTTCAGCCGTTTAGCTTTTTAAGTATATATCTGCAACAGTAAGTCTCAGGATAATTGTTCATATATTGCTTAGTGGAACTACAATTACAGAAGTTCTATTGCCTGTGCTCTAATATCTTTCAGTGGATTACCTGGCTCAGGCGTTTGATTCCCTTTGCATAGACTTGAAGACAGATGAAGGAAAGGCCTTATTTTTGGAATACCAATGTGTGCCTGTCATATTAAGTCACTTAAAAGTATCCAGTAGAGGTCTTCTTTCCAGTGCTCTTGATGGATTACTTCAGATGACCATGGAATCTGGTAAATTTGGGTAATTATAAAAAAATAGATAAAATTGTGATGGAAACAGGTGAGATAAGCATAAATACAGCATAAAAGTAGCGTGATTCTTCTGTGTAAATAATCTAATTTAGTATTAGCATTTGTTTGTATCATGTAAATTCATCGGAGACATAAAATGTATTTCTGAATTGTCTGTCTCTTTCAGAGTTGTACTGAATTATATATTAATGTGAATTTTTTTGTTACTATTTTTGGTTTGACTTTTCAATTTATTCCACTGTATTCCCTTGCTGATGTTTTTCTTTGAAGTCAGGCTGTGCCAGAGTAGCCATATCATGAAAACCTGCCAGGAGGTGGAGATAAAAAGTAGGCTTTATTTAAATTATTTTTGTAGTTTGAATCAATGGCTCATCCCCAGTAATTTCCCAGCTTCTAATAATTGCAAATGGCATTTCTAGAAGAGATGGTTATGTTTTGCTGAATTTTACTGTGCTGTGGCATTATAAAAGGGTTAATAATCTCATTTGTCACAGGCTTTTCCAAGTGATAGAGGCTAAGAGTCAGTAACTAACTGGAATGAACATGAAGGTAGAGAGGCATTTCAGTACCATGTGGAATAAACCTTGTGACTTTTTTTTTAAAGATAAAAATCACTCACTGCCTTTTAGAACAGAAGAGGGGAAGGGTCTGCTGCTATTTTTGACGTATGTGTTGCTATTTTGTAAGTATTCTATTACCATGCATTATAGTGATAAAAATAGAAAGCGTATTTGATGTGGGGTGGAATAGCATTGAGTTAAAAGCCATTTTGTAGCAACGTAAGTGGCAGAAATATTTCAAGCATTTTTCTTCCTTGCAGACTCTTTGTCTGACCATGTAGTTAGTGTAGTCTTACGCTAAAGTATTCTCCCTAATAGTCATAAATATGGTTGTTAAAGTGTTTGGGAAGGCGATAGTTGTATGTGCAAAAGTAACATAGGCAAGGTGGATGGTGTCTGGTATTGCTTTGGATAATGCCAATAACGATACATCTTCTGCTACCTAGCAGTAGTCATTCCAATACACTAGATGCCTGCAGTTCAAAGAATTATGGAGATGTATTGTGAGAGACTCAGATTTTGCCTTGTTGCCTCTCAGAGAAGGTGTATATATGTGAAGTCAGGGAAGGAGGAATAATGTTTATTTGAATTGACGTTTGATTGAGAATTTATTTCTTGGCAACTGGGTAAAAAGCCTTCTGCAGAGCCTTTCTCTTTGGTGGAATAATTGCCAATACACAAGTTGTAGGCATGTTTCACCAATACATAGTTAGTGTTGTGCAAGAAATTGTTAACAATGAGAAGTAGTTTTGTCGATGGGAAGTTATATTTTCATTCCTTTGTAAGTTCCCTATTAAAAATTTTTTGGACAAACTGGAAAGTGGCAATGAATATTCAGAGGGTGGTCTATTAGATTAAAACAGGAATTTATGCTCCATTTTAAAGCTGTGTTGGTGTGCAGCCTTAAATATGAAGTCATAGGTAGCTGGCCATATATGGAATCACATTACCTGTAAAAACAGCATCTGAACAACAGGAGGCAGTCTAGACGTTTTTTTCCTGAAAGATGCACAATCCTAGGCACACACCCCCACTCACACCCATCCCCACCCCCTGGGCTATTCCTTTCTATAACTTCATTTTTCAAGTTTTGATATTTCTTGTGAAGTACTTTTACAGATTCAGATTTTAGTTGCCCAGGCTGAAAGATGTGACTCAGATGTGAAATAACTGCAAGGTTACACTACTTCTCTGTGTAACTGCGTGTACTTTTTGTTATAAGAGGCAATGAATGCTTATGGTTCTGTACAGTCCAGGCCTGTCTGAGGTCCTCATGTAGGCTCTCCTTTAAAAAAATTATCTTCCTTATGTTCCAGAAATGAAACCTAGATTTCCCATCGTATATTAAGGAAAATTACTTAAGCTGCATATGATGCACATATATATGCATACGCATAAGTACCTACTAGTCTAAGATGGATATTTCTGTGGATAGAAATTACCACAAGAGAATCTGAAGTAATGCTTAAGCCTATTGACTGATTTGATTTTGGTATGCACGTTTTCAGATTTTGGAACAGTATCATTGCTTTTGGCTTCATAGTATATCTGGTACAATGGGCCCAGGATCCAAGTTTCTGTTGCAATTCATGCATGTTCATAAAAACATTGACAGTGCTGATAAGTCATTCAGTTACTGAAAACACAATGTCAAATGCAACAGTTGAGGCATTGGTATCATCTGTTTTCTGTCTATGTGCAAGACCTTAATGGCAAATTAAAATTAATAGTCTTACTGCTGTGCGTCTACTGGCACACAGCCCTTTTATGCACTCCCTCTATATTTCTGTTCGGGAGCTTCACATCAAGAATCTGGGAGAGGCCTGACAACACCATTTCAGTGGGAAATGGTAACATTCCTCACTACTTTTTTTCTCTGTCTGCCTATGACTTCGTCATTATATATTCATCAGTCCTGGCCAGCTCAGGGTACACTTTCATACATAATATCTTCTACTGTTCTGATTGTTGCCACCTTTTGTTAGATCTTTTCTTCACAAGGAAGAGAAGGATCACGAGGCAGAAGTGGAGGAGTAATTAATTCTAGAGTGATTTACTTGTCTGAGAAAGCTTGGAAGAGCGTGGCTTCAGGTCATTTCAAAACCTGAAAAAAATGCATGAAGTTCAGATTCTTCAGTTCCTCCTGGAAACTGTGGCCAGAAAGCCAAATAGTGTTAAACATTCTGTCCTCTTTTTTTTTTTTTTTTTTTTTTTTTGCCTGCTAGGCTAGGAATAACATATAACATTTGACAAGGAATTTTTTGGTAATAGAACTGCAGCATCATTTTTTGGCACTTTAGAGATGCCATGATTCTTTTCAAGGCGTTCTTTTCACTAGTCAGCATTTCATGTCTACTATTTGGGAAAGATTAAAGCAACAAGGATCACTTAAGGTAAGTTTAGTTACAAGAAAAAGGATAGTAAACCAGGAATTGTTTGGCAAGATCTACTTCTCTGTCATTCTTAAATGTGTGTTGACACTTACCATTTGCTTCTGTCAAGGTAAGGCTAACTTTAATAAAACAGGTTGTCTGTTTATAAAGAGAGACTCACACAGAGGTGTGAAGAATTAAAATCTGTATGGTGAGAGGCAGCTGATAGCCAAAATCTCTGTGTGTCGTGCCACCTTGTATACAGTATGCCCGCACATGTTTTCGGATGTTTGGGCACATCCATGCCCTTAAGACTGTGGCTCATGAAGGTAACTATTAGGGTTGGAGTTCAAGCCATAAAATGCACTTAATTTAAAGATCAGTACCCCTTCAGTTCAAAGGCTAATGAAACTCTGCACATTGAGAGTCTGGAGCGCCTCTGTGTTTCATGTTAGCTTATACATTCCAGCCTGAAGGAAGCACATGTCATTTCTTTGCACTGCACAACTGGGTTGTGTGAAGTACAAAGGAAGAAGCACAGCTTTACTACACCAAATGACCCCTACACAACTTCTAGTGGCAGACTTTCATTTAGGAAACCTCACTTGGAATCCCCAGGTCTAACGAGAGCCAGAAAATATGAGCATTCAGATAGTTTTTTGTGAATTTGTACTCTTGCATTATCTTTCCCATCCATGCCTTCATGACGAGGTACTGTTGAAGCAACATCTGAATGTTCACTTAGATGACAGAAGAGTGGAAAATGTAACCTCAGTAATCAGGGACTGGGCATTTTGTTCCTACTCCAAAGACAAAAGGAGAGTATCATCTTATTTTGACCCACTTTGTGTCAAGAGGTCTGTCCATTTGCATTCTTAGTGGTAAAACCATTTGTCATCATTTCCTCATTAGAGCCACAAGATGGACTATCAGCCTTCAAGGTGCTCTTTTTGGTTCACCTCTCAGTATTACTTTACATTACAAAAGCTTGGCACGTTTTCGGTCACCACTAGGATCAGGGTTTACTCTTTAATCTTCTTGACTTCAGGTTAGTGAGGGCTTACCATATTCCACAAGAATGAAACCAGTCTGTTAGATATCATAAACCAGCTGCAAGCTTATTTAAAATTAAAAATACACATGAGGTCCACAGCTTCATGAAAAATTTGTCTGAATTGACAGGTATTCTGTACAAGACAGGATAACACCATTGTACCTGTCCAGCTAGACCATAGAAACACAGTGATCTTAACAGCACAGGAATTCTGTGAAGAAATGATTAAAACTTTGGTACCCTTGGGAAGCTTATTTGTGTATGTTTCCTGAAACTTAGTTTCATCATTATAGTATACAGTACAGTCACATTATTTCTTGGGAAGGATTCAAGTTGTATGTATTTATCAGATTGGGATCTCAAAGTGCATGCTTGTCACCAGATGTTATGTTTTAGGTGTCAGGACTTGAATAGTATTCCAGCTGCACTGGCATTTCTGAGACATCATTGAGTGTTTGTGCCATTGTATAATTCTGAAGTATGGTGCCAGCCAAAAATAATCTCACCATTCTGTCTCAGTGTGGTGGGTTGACCTTGTCTGGATGTCAGGTGCCCACCAAGCTGCTCTGTCACTCTTCTCTTCAGCAGGACAAGGGGGTGGAAAATAAGATGGAAAAAAACCTTGTGGGTCAAGATAAAGGCAATTTAATAAAGCAAAAGCAAAGGCCCCGCATGGAAACAAAGGAAAACAAAAGATTTATTCTCTGCTTCCCATCAGCAGACAATGTCCAGCCACTTCCAGGGAAGCCAGGGCTTCAGTATGTGTAGTGGTTGCTCTGGAAGACAAACATAAATAATTAATATCACACCCCCCCACCCCACCCCACACCCCCCCCAGCCAGCCTTCTCTTAGCTTTTATTGCTGAGCAGACATCGCATGGTATGGAATATCCCTTTGGTCAGTTTGGGTCAGCTGTCCTGGCTGTGTCCCCCCTCCAAGATCTTGCCCACCCCCAGCCTACTGGCAAGGGGCAATGTTTGAGACAGAGCCCCGATGCTGTGCCAGCACTGCTCAGCAGCAGCCAAAACACTGGTGTGTTATCAGCACCTTTCATGCTACCCATACACAGTACAGCACTGTAAGGGCTGCTCTGGGGAAAATTCATTTCAGCCAGAACCAGTACACCTAGTCATTAACGTTTTTGAAACTGTAACAATATGTCACGGATACAGAATACAGATAGATATTTATATGTGCCAATTTTGTTTGCCTCACCTCTTCTAAAAAAACGTTAAAGCCTAAGGAGGAGGGTAAAATGTTACACTGAGTAGTGTTATTTTAATATACAAAAAAATTTTATAGCTGGAACAAAGACAGATTTTTAAATGTCGGGTGAAAAAAGTTGAGGTTAGTTTCACCCAGCTTCTCAGGACGTATGAGTGAGAGGAGCTGTTGGAGGTGGTATGCAGTAATTTCAGAGAGTTTGCTTTGTATCAAGGGAACTTCAGTTTCAGCTTACCTTCATGCTGTACTAGAATTTTGGGGCTTTTTTGACATCTTCCAGTACTGCTGTGGATTCTGTTCACTACTTATACTGTTACTACATTTGAGGAAGGAAACTTTGCAGCTGAGTCCTTGCCTTACCATTTGCTTTCTGTTAGCAAATAGTTGTTTTATTTAACCTACATGAGAAATTTAATAAGTAGCTGAAATTAAGTTGCAGGTAATTGTTAGGATGAACAATATTTCATTTCATGTAATTTGCATGCTGCAGTGATTCTTTTCCTTTGGATGAGCTCAGTGGCCTAAGTTGAATTCTAGTTGGTTTAGTCTACTGTCTTCAGTGGAAATAATAGATTGCTTCTACGTTCCACAGTTGGGAGAGTTAACAACTTGTTAGGAACCTGACAGTAGAAAAATCAGCTCAACTTTATCCCTTTACACTTTATCCCTTTTCTTTTACTACATTCTGCTGATATTTTTGTCTAAAAATGTCCATAATAGTGCATAAATTGGTACATTTCAACCTGTTCAGTCTTCTGTCTTAAATGTACTTTCCAATAGCTGATAGATGGGAACACAGCAACAAAGCAGCAGCTTAGCTATATCTTCACTGTCGCTATCTCATCAATATTTTGTTGCATGCTCAGATGGGATGAGTGCCAGTTCAGGTTTATCCTTTTCAATCTCTTACTTGGCTCTCCATACCCATTACCAGCATTTGAATCCATGTTCATTTTCTGGAGGATGCCCATCTTTCCTTCGCTGCGAAGATTGACTGATAAAAGCACAATCAAGGGAGCTCCTGCAGTCTTTTTCTAATGGTGGCAGTATTTTGCTCAAAACTGAGGCTTCAGATGAGTGCCATAAAATACAACTTGGTCCTTCTTTTGGTCTTTGAAACTGAGTGGTCTATGAAGACATCTTTCTTGCTTCCCATTGAGTCAAAGGGAAGAGAGATATTCCCGCTCCTTTGACAGGGAAGAAAGATTTTGGTACCAAGGCTTTTGAAGGTTTGCTTACCTTCATTAAGGAAAGCAGGCTACCAAGCCATATTTGGTTTAAGCTATGAACCTGTCCGAAGACAGAACAAAACCCTCTCTGATAGTATTGTCACAGAAAATAGATATACTTTCACAGATGCGGTGCTCTGACTGCCTTTGAAATTTTGGGAGCAAGAAGTATTAACTGCTAAGTAATGATATGTTTCAGTTTTGTCAAATGGTTTATAATGTATCTATTGTTCAACAATGCTCTTATTTCTCATTTAAATTACTATTAAAATTAATGTTTAATAATTAAATTAATAGTTACTTCTAATCAGCCAGATTGTTATAGTATAACACCAGTGGCTTCTAGGGCATCTTCATGCCTCAGGTTCTCTCCCTAAGGATACAGATTCTTTTCTCAGCAGACCTTGTTTCTAGGATACTAGTTGTAACACATTGTTCAAGAGAATTCCTAGATGCCAGACACGAAATATTTTCTGGAAACAATCTAGTAATAAGTAGCATGACCTCAGCAAGAAAATTTGTTCTGTGGGTGTTGAAGAACATCACATCATTAGTATTAAATCACTCTGTAGTTGAATAGTTGTCATATACAATCTTGTTGAATACTGTGGTTCCTGTCTTCTCACTTCTCATGCAGCTTACTGTGGGTTTTTTTACCTGTGAATCAGTTAAGAGTTCCAAAGGATGTAGTGAGTTTATAGTCACCTATCAAAAATACCATTGTTGAACTGTAGTCTGGTTCATGCTTGATTTGAGGTCTGCTATTAGCCAGCAGCTGCCTGCCTCAGTTTGCCCTTTGCAGTTTTACACAAGGACAGCGTATGCCTTAAATGCCTCCTGCAGTAATAGCTGACTTCTATAATGTAGGTGAGTAGGTTCCCCTTTCCCAACCTTACATTCATTTAAGGAAATCAAAACTTAATTGCTTGTTAGACATTACAAAGCGCTGACCATTGCTTTAAATAAGCCTATGTTTACTTTGTCTTCAAGCTTACTTCTGTTTTACAGAGAGTATTTTGCATTAGTGTCTGCTTATTCACAAACTGAGATGAATGTGTATTGAAAAAATTCTCTAAATTAATCTCTTGTGCTTACTGTAAGTTAATTAATGTCACTTAAGATTTTTAGTAACTGCAGAAGTGAGCTGTATTTACACATTCACTGAACCTTACTTACAAATTCTTTTTTGTAAGAAAATATTATGGTCATGGATAACCAAGTCTGTGTCCAGATTTACTCATCTCATAAGGAAATTAATCAAGCCAGTGGACATAAAAATACTGTCTCTATGGTAAGAAGTTGTGATTATTTACTTGTAAACTGAATGTTTCTATATGGTCTGCCTATATGGACACTCCCCATCTTCCTTTGTGTTGGAGTGCTTCCATAACTAATGCTAAGTACTCCACAATTCACACTGTTCAACAGGTACTTCTAAAAAGTCGATGATCAGAATCTGTCAAGGAAACCCAAACCCAGTCCTTTATTATTTTTTTTCCGTGAGTCTTAGCATTTTGAGACTTTAAACACTACAAGCAGTGAAGATACGGAGTAAAAAAAATGCCTGTATGCTTAAACAGATTAAAACTTAACTGTATTTTTCCCACATATTATCTTTACTGGTAACTGCAAGATTGAAACTTTTCAAATGAGCTTATTCTACAGTACCGAAAGGGTAAAAATGTCAAATCTGTGAATACCATACTAAGGTAGGATTCCCCTTCACCTGTGTGAAAGGCAGATGTGAAGTTATCCCGAGGAGCTGTGTTTGAAGCTCTAGAGAAAGGAATGATTTACAGCTTATGTGGGATGAACATTGAAATACAAACCATTTAAAAGGAAATCCTTCCTCTATTATCCTGTCTTACCTTTGTAATTTTTTTTATTCATTCTTCTGAAAACAGTGAATAATTATGTTGGATTAATAGATGTTTTAGTTTAATAATCTAACCACAGATAAATATCTCTTTAACTCTGTTAAATGCAGCCTATGATGATGTTAGAGCCACCCTGTATACTTGCTGAAAGCAAGTACACCAAAGGCTTGCACACATTTTTGTTAATTAATTGCAAGCTTAGTTTGCATACTTAGATTTTGATGAAATACATGTAGTGTGAAGTAATAGTAGCCTTCTCTCTAATAAGGGAAAATGTTCTTGTCATTATTTTCGTCTTGTTCTAGTAACAGTTGTGTAATGTTTAGCCATTGTGAATTTTTGACCGCTGTCTCATCCGCTCCAAAGTAAGAAACAGAAGAATAATGTAAATTTAGGCAGAGCCAAGTAGTCACTTAATAGGCAAAGCTTCGGTGTTCATTCAGGGTAATACCGTACTTCGTAAGCAGCATACCATTCTGAAGGTAGATGTGAATGCTAAATTTTTGATTTTTTAAAAATTTTATTTATTATTTAAAACATTTTTAAATTTTTAAAAGCATTTGATATACAAAGGAGTTGTTTATATCAGTACTTGGATATACACATCCCTTTTCAAATAGATTTATTTTATGAAATCTGTATAAGAGTGAAGTTTATTCAACTAGGATCCTGTTTGCTCTTATTTACTAAACTTGCACTTGCTTATAAACAGTTTACATTTTTATAGGTTTCCATAAATGGTTTCATTCAAAGAAATTAAAGTGTGATTTAATTAAAAAAATAATTTTTCAATACCCACCTTTTAATTTTTGTATTTGGCTAGCAGAACTTATTAACCAACTTTTCTCTGTAACTTTTAAGATGAACGTTGTGGGAAATGGTGTCAAAGGCTTTATTAAAGTATGTAGACAACATCCACAGCCTTTCTCTCATCCACTAAGCGGGTCACCTTGTTACAAAAGGAGATCAGGTTACTCAACCAGAACCCATGATGGCTGGGCCTGACCCCCAGCTGTCCTGTACGTGCCATGTGATGGCACTCAGGATGATCTGCTCCACAACCTTCCCCAGCACCAAGATCAGGCTGACAGGTCTGTAGATCCCCAGATCCTCCTTCCTGCCCTTCTTGCAGATGGGCATCACACTGGCTAACCCGCAGTCAGCTGGGACCTCCCCCGTTAGCCAGGGCTGCTGATAAATGATTGACAGTGGCTTGGTGAGCACTCCCACCAGCTCCCTCAGCACCTCTGGGTGGATCCCTTCTGGCCCCACAGACTTAAGTGTGTCTGAGTGGTGTAGCAGGTCCCTGACCATTTTCCCTTGGATCATGGGGGCTTCATTCTGCTCCCCATCCCTGTCTTCCAGCTCGGGGGGCTGTGTACCTGGAGAACAACTGGTCTTACTGTTAAACACTGAGGCAAGGAAGGCATTAGGTGCCTCAGCCTTTTCCTCATCCTTTGTCACTGTTTCCCCCTGCATCCAGTAAAGGATGGAGATTTTCCTTAGCTGTCCTTTTGTGGCTTTTTTATAGAAACATTTTTATTGTCTTTTATGGCAGTAGCCAGATTAGTTGGGCTTTGGCCCTTCTAATTTTCTCCCTACATAATCTCAAGGCACCCTTGTTGTCCTGAGTGGCCTGCCCCTTCTTCCAAAGATCATAAGCTCTCTTCTCTTTTCCTGAGTTCCAGCCAAAGCTCTCTGTTCAGCCAGGCCAATTGGCACACTGGGATGGCCTGCTCCTGTGACTTTAAGATTTCTTTCTTGAAGAATCTCCAGCCTTCCTGGACCCCTTGGCCCTTCAGGACTGCATCCCAAGGGACTTTGTCAGGCAGTCTCCTAAACTATTCAGGCAGGCCAAAGTTGGCCCTCTGGAAGTCCAAGGTATCGTTTCTGCTGACCTCCCTCCTTACTTCTCCAAGAATCAAAAAGTCTTATCATTTTCAATTGCTATAATCCAGACGGCCTCCAATCACCACATCACCCACAAGTCCTTCTCTGTTCACAAACAACAATTCCAGTGGGGCACCTTCCCTAGCAGACTCCCTCACTGGCTGGATCAGAAGTTATCTTCCACACACTCCAGGAACCTCCTGGTCTGTTTCTTCTCTGTTGCGTTGCGTTTCCAGCAGACATCTGGTAAGTTCAAGTTCCCTACAAGAACAAGGGCTAGCAATTGTGAGACTTCTCCCAGCTATTACAGAATATTTCATCTGCCTCTTCATCCTGCTTGGGTGGTCTGTAACAGACTCCTGCCATGATATGTGCCTTGCTGGTCTTCCCCCTGATTCATACCCATGAACACTCAACCCTCTCGTCACCACCATCAAGCTCTAGATAGTCAAAACACTCCCTAATATACAGGGCTAACCCACCACATCTCCTTCCTTGCCCAGCCCTTCTGAAGAGTTTATATCCATCCATTGAAGCACTCTAGTTGTGTGAGTCATCCCAGCGTATTTCCATGATGGCAACTATGTCATGGGTTTCCAGCTCCTCCTGTTTGTTGCCCACACTGCGTGCATTGATTGTGCCACCTTTATGTGGGGAGAAGCCCTAATTCCTATGTGACCATTCTCAGGCACTTCCGTGGTTTCTTACACATCAGTAGCCCTTGTATCTTTGCTGTTGCATGGTTCTCTGTCCCCTACCTCCACTGAAACAGCAGATTGAAGGACCTCGCTAGCACACTATTCCTCAAACATTGGCATGCCAGCCCCCAGCTTGATATCTAGTGAGCCTGGTTAGTGAGATGACATTGCTACCACTTTTTTGTTCTATTTTTACTTAAAAGTCTGGGAAAACTTCTTTCTTAATGAGGTCTGCCTTAACTTGAGTTTTCATACTATGCTTTTTATTATAAAGATTGTTTCTGACCTCTAAAAGACCTTCTTTTTTGTTTTCCTTCTAGGCTTCTTTTCATTCCAGGCACCTCTTCTGACAGAAGTATTACTGCTAATTTTTAACTGGTTTTATTACAATTTTTTTGTGGGTATAACCTCCAGTTACCATTTGAGAATGACATTGATCTCCCATACATCCAGTCTCATGTCTGCCTGAATGTCATGCACATTCTAGGAAAATGAAGAGCAATTCAGAGTATACTGAATTCAACATATATTGGGTGACCAGCTGAAATTGCCACTTGAGCTCTCTTAACTCAGGGTCACCCACATAGGCATCTACACTTGAGGTGCCTCATGTTCGAGATTCCAGTCAGCATCTCTCCACTGTGCTTTAACCACATTAACAAACAACTGTGCATTTAACAGTCCTTGCTGTTGATTACAGGAGAAAAAGTTAAATCCAGCAAATTAATCAGTTAAATTCAAATCTTATAGGTGACTGTATTATAGACAATTGGATATTAGCAACATGTAAGTGCTATTACTGTTTCCTTTTAAGTGTGTCTGCTGTGCTGCATATTTACCTTTTGTGTTAACTTTTCCATGCTAGTAGACAGTGCTGCATCACTCGCTCGCATTGCTCTCATGTGTTCTCCATTCATTCCTCCAGCAGATCCTCATGCAATTAGAAATGAGGCAAAACTATAATCGTTAATTTATTAAAACATGAACTTAAAGTTAGCATTCCTGACAGTCTTCATTTACTGAGGTGGCATAGCTTAAGGTATAGAACAGAATTTTCCAGATAACTATAGCTGGTGAGATTTTATGCTGTGCATGACTGATTACTTTGAGGGTAAATTTCAGATGAATTCTGTCAGCAGTGATAAATTGCTCATTGTTCATTGAAGTCTACCAATCAAGTTAAGCTAATGCAACTACAACATGCTGTGGTTTTTTAAGGATAACAGTGGAGGCTTTTGCAGATTAACTTAAATTGTGCCAAAGTCCTGTCAAGATGAATTACAATTCAGTTTTTCTGAAATAGTTAATAAAACCAAAATCTGTGCGGATCTAAACTACCAAAATATTTTAAAATGTGAAGCTTATATTCTGTTCATCAGCTAGACATGCATTTAAATTGTATGCTTGTTTTGTACATTTTCTGATTACCTAAAATATATTCTGCAAAAACTTGTCTGAAGTGAATGGATAAGCAGTGTACTGAAAGTTCATTTAAATATGTGCCTTTATCAGTATACTTTCACATAATTCAACTTTGTGAACTTTTAGAAATTATTTCCACTTTGGCTTTCCTGTATTATAGTAAAAATCCTTTTGTCTTAAAAGTAATGCATATTTTTTATGTTAGTTTGTAAACTTGACCATCAAAACATTCTTACAGCGTATATATGTGTGTGTGTATTTTTTAGGAACTGTGTGTGTATTTTTAAGGAACCTCTAAGAGCAAGGCAGCAAAGAAATGTCCAGGTCACCTGAATATGGTATTTGTTTACCCTTGCAGAAAAAGAATGTAAAGCATTTTATGGCTATTCAGGGATATTTATAGGAATAATTTATTGGACCACCCTCTTCATCCCAGCAGTCTTGTTACCATCTCTCGTGCATCAGAGTTCAGCTGAGTGAGACATCATGTTAAATGAGAGGTTTCTAAAGCTACTTGTTTTAACAGGCAATAGAAAGAAGAAAAACCTTTCTTCTCAGTTTACTTCTTGAATGTCAGTGTTGTCACACATTAATTTACACTTTTCTTACCTTTCTGATAAACATCTTTGGTAAGTAAGAGATACTGTTTCAAGTTGTTGTTAAAACAGACTTCATTAGTGCTGCAGTGCAGATTGATAGGACTATTTCTGTTTCTTGGGAACAGGCAGTCATCTGTAGGAGTTCTAGCTAGTTGTAGCAGAATTTCTATAAAGTTGTAGTTCTATAGAATTTCTATAAAGTTGTTATAATTTGTAGTCCTAGATTTTTTACTTTAGAGAAAGTTATCTCGATATCTTTGTAGAAATTTTTACTTCAAACACTTTTAGGTGAGAGAAAGATTTTGATACTTTGTATTCTTAAAATGGTAGGACTCCGTTCATTGGGCTTTGCTTACTTGCTGTTTCTGTTGGTAGTTGTGTTGCTTCTTCTCATGGATTTTAGCAAGTTAGACTCACTAGGGCATGTTACCATCATACTAGAAGTGAATTCTGGGTTAATTATTTTTCCAGGTTTAAGACACTGCTGTATGTATTTAATAACTTCAAAGTTCTGTCATAGCAGTGGCTCAATAAAGAGTGCTGAATCTTAAGTTTATGTCAGTCATGTATCACTAAATTTAGCACATACTGAAATCTAAGGATTTTCTGCTTGCTCTAATTGACAGCCCTGAGGTTTTGATATCACAGTTTCTGAAAAATTATACCTTCTGCAGCAAAAGTAGAGAAATATTAAAAGTGGTATGCCCTGAGTAACTATAACATGCCAGGGGCAGAATGCAGTCATTACTGAGTTCTCTTGTTGGATTCCTGACAAATTTGTTCAGTTCTGTTACCTATTGAGTTGTACATCAGCATAATCTCCCATTCCCAACTTAAATTTTCCTTAGAGAATTTTTGTGTGTGTGTGAAATCAGCATTCCACTGGTCCCTTGTGATATTTGATAAGGAGGCATTTTCAGGTCAATTCAAACATATCTGGCAAATGGTTTTTTTTATATGTATCTGTTATAAAATACTTATTTATGCAGACATGTAAAATGTAATTCTTCAGCATGAACCTTATTTTCATCTTAAGGAGGCTGTGCCCTTTTCTTTGTTCCTTTTAGGAATTCTCCTGTAACTTCCAATCTTCAGTTAATTTGCTTTTAATGTATTGTGGTATCTGCAGGTTTATAAAAATGCAGTCGTAGTTCTTTATTCTAATATCCAAGATGTTTTTCTTGTCTTAGAAGCTCTCAATGGTACTTAACACATCACTTCAGTCATGGGATTCTTAATTGAAGACCGTAAGCTAAAATAAAATGAGAAATTGTCTCTTCACTGGCAGAACATAGAAATATATATGTACTTGTATTTTTTCAGTATATTTTTTACTGATTGCTGCTTACATTTCTACTTTACTTTCATTCTGGTTTTATATTTATTACTATATATTTATTTTGAGACAGCAAGTTGTAACTAGAGATAGTACTAAAAGTGAGAGGACAGTATGCATAAACCCACAGGTGCATTGAACATGGTAGAAAAAAATGCAAGAAACACAGAAGTAAACAGAAAAACAAATTAATTTATAACCATTTATTGCCTTGATAATAAATATACATTGTTTTGTGTTGCTTTGGGTAAAGAATAGAGGGCACTTCACCTGTGCAAACGAGAAAACATCTGCCTGCCTTTTCCAAATTTCACAGTACATCAGTTGATGTCTTGCTTTTTATTGCTGCAAGGTTGACCCCTTGCTACTGAAGTCTATTATCCTGCATCTGTATAGTTTCCATCCACACATTCCTTTACATACTTCGTGGATTCTGCCTTTTGAATCCAGCATTTTAAGTCAGTTCTGCCAAAAGCACCTCCACAGAAAAGAGAGGAAAGATTACATGTAGCCATAGCTTCTCTGATCTGTTCTAAAGGCATTTGCTGTTTCTCAGTGTCTTCATCTGACAGTGTAAACCAGCAAAGGCCCACGAATCTCATTGATTTCACTGTATAGTGTAATGCATGATAAGATGTACTCACCATTAAGAGGGGTGGCACAGGATCATTTATTGATGTAGCCAAATGACATGTATTTTTTGGAAAAAAAAAGGCAGGTTTTGAAAGATTTTCTTAACAGTAAGGTCTGGGGACTGCTGGGTCCTTGTTGAATATTCAGTATAAATGCCAGGCTCTGAGATAAGACTCTAAGTTGTTTAGGCTGTCAGGCTGACTTTAATTGCCAAGTTGATTTTTTTTTTTTTTTAAGCCCTATTCCAAGCAGTTTTCTGTAGCATTTCTTCTGATTTTGTATCAGTAAGCCTCCTGAAAGAAATTAAAACCTTGAATTCACTCCAAGGCTACTTGTTATATTTAGTAAATTGTATGTCCTTGGACAAGGAAAGGGAAAATTTGACCAAAAGATACATCCAGTCCTCTTTGTACTGATAAAAGCATCTTGACATCCTATTTATAAATTACAGTATTTAGCTTATGTGCAAAGAATTTTAACATCTGTGTTTATTGGTTTATGCTGTAATTTGCATATTGCAGTTTCTTATTAAGTATAACATTTAATGTTTTTAATGTTATGTAAACATTAAAAAACTTCCCTCGCATCTGTATTCTTCTAATGCAAATGCCATGTGCTATATGTTTTCATTTTAACAAAAAAATCAGTCGTTACTTATTCTCTTGGTTTTGCTATAAATGAATCTATAATACCAGAACTAAGAATGAGATAACAAGGGAACAGATTGAACCTTATTCTGAAATTACAGATTTGGGGGAACAGGGTAGAGGGCAATGTTATACAATGTAACTTAAAAACTCATCCTCTGTTTTAAGGGAGTTTTGTTGGTATTTGACTGTTCTTATCCAGCTCTTACTTTTAACTCTCAATTATTATTTTGCCTGTCTTGAAGCAGAGTATGGTGGCAGTATTTGATAATGAAAGGCTGTCAGGTACCACATTAGCTTCTACATGTGCAATCCCCGTCCATGTGATTCGCAGCAGCTTAAAATATGTCCTTCTGAGTCTTTTTGCATGGCTTAATGTTCCTTTCACATGATCAAAAGGAAAGAACCATGATAAATGAGCATTGAATAAATATGTTCAAGATAATTTTTGAGTTTAAAATTCTGTTTCCTGTTTTTCTTTGTTCTCAAGGGGATAGGCCTTCTTTTAATACAAGGGTCAGTAATGTCAGAATTCTTAGGAACTTGCATTTTTTCAGTTCCTAGTTTTACCTGAGTTTTGCATCACACAGTCAGCATAAACTGAATTATTTCATTGTTCTACTAGTTGCACAACATGTGGCATTTAAAGGTCTCTAAAGGTATCGATAACTGTTCTACTTTTCCCTCCACTGAGCTCTGTGATACAGTGTTTTAATTATTTTCTTTTACAGGTTCCTTACAGCCTTTCCTGGAAGCCTGCAGTCATGAATCCTTCTTCCGTGCTTGCTCTGTATTGCTTCGAAGTTCTAAGCTAGATATTCAGATTTTGGAGAAGCTCTGTGTTATACTGCAAAACCTCTCCAAAATAAAGTAATCCTTTATAACCATTATTCTGTTAGTTATTATTAGATTAGCAAACTTGGGGACCTTTATCTTTCTCCTTCTTAAAAACCTCATTTCTGTTTTGCTTTTTATTCACTCCACCGTAGATAATGCTGGACTTTCTCTGTTAGCAGTTAAATTTAAACTGTATGTGTCACAGATTTGTAAGACAAGACTCTCAATTTGCATATAACTCTAGTTCAATTTACAGAGTACAAACTAAAAAAACCCCAGCAAGCAACCTACCCTAAAGAGGAAATGCTCCTTATGTATGCAGATGACAAGAACGTTTAGAAGAGAACCCTTCTTTTCTTTCCTCCTGACCTTCAGTTTTACTCCGGTACCTGGCAGTAATCTCCTTTGGAAATTTAGCTTAATCTGAAACTTGCATTCAAGTTGCTTCAGTTTGCATTTCCTTCAAAAACAAAATTTAAAGTCTTGAGCCATTTAAGCCCTTTTGGGAATGTTAATCTTTATACGTTCCCATTGCTTACTGGTTATTCATTTATTGTAACAAAGGTGTTCATCGTATCACTAGTAATGTGCTGCTGGACTCCACTGGTGCATTACTTAATGCGAGTGTTTCATTTATAAAAGCATATATGAGCTACTTTTTCCATTAGAGTTAAAGCTGGTGGCAAAACAGGTTTTCATTTGACTTTATTAGGAACAAACCTGAACTCTAGGGGAAAAAATATCTTTTCATGTACAATAATCGAATACAAATCATAACTTACATTGGGAATACACTAAAAGTAAAATTTTCTCAGAAATCCTAATTATTTAATCTTTTTATGTGTCTGGAATCTTATGTCACAAGAGTGAAACCCTGTTACAGCCTTTCCTTGAGCTTTCGTTATACTACATGTACATACCACTTAAGTGAAAAGGTAGGTTTTGGTGTTTTTTGCAAGTTTTTTCTCACCATTGATTAATAACCTTCTGCTTAGAGACATTGTATGCAGCATAGAAGGGATGATATGAAACTCCCAATATAATGTACATTTCATTAAAAAAATAATTTTCTGTGGAATCTTTAGTATTTAGATGAAACCTCTCAATTTTCAATTGATAATTATTTTATGCAATTTTTTTTACAGAAGCAATAAGAAGATGTTTGAATTGTTTGCTCTTCACCAAATGATCCAAGAACTGCATAGGGCTACAAATCCAGATCATGCTTTCCTCTGTATAAACCTCAATTCAATTCTGTTGAATTTGGGATTGTTGAGGAGTAACTCTCTTACCTCCAGTCTAAGCACAAGTCACTAGCATTATCTTTCTATCTGCCTGTTGCTCTGCGTAATTTATACCACCTGCATATGTTACTTGAAATTTGGAATTTTTTTTAATACTGTTTTATATAAATAAATTAAGCAGAACCTCAGTACTGTATAAGTTACTTTGTATCTTGTGGAATCTCACTGATACTTGCCTCTTTCATAAAAAGGAAACTGAAAAATTGCATAATATGATAAATCACTTTTCAGTGCTTTTTAAAGTGAACTAATGTTGCTGTTCTGAATGACTCATGCAATCTAAGGAATTGGATCCCTTGAGTAAGCAGATCAGAAATACCAGCCTTTCCTTACAGGTATGAATTTTAGTTACTTTTAACTCTTCAGAGAGTTTTACAAATTCATTTCTTTTTATGGTTGATAAGTAAAAGACAGGTATCTTTTGAGATAATTACACTTTTAATGATTAAAACCAGATTTTGCTTTAATATAACTAGACATGTTGAATGAGAAATTTTGTTTTGATTTCAGAATGTCATAGTGTTTGATCTTTTCCTGTATTTCTGTAGCATTTAGTATTTTGTCCTGCTTCGAATGAATTTCTAGTGTAACTTTGAGATGTAGTATCTCTACAAAAGTAAATAAAAGCTTTTCTTAAAATACCTGGTAATATTGATCCCTGATGTAAAAATTATTGTATTTTATTGTTTCTGCTATATTTTGTCTTAATTTGCAATACAGTCCTCATAGTATCCACATTTCTGAGTGCAATGAATATGTTTTTTGTCTGCCACCGTTCAGTGTTCACAAGTTCTTACTCATAGGAAATAAGATACTTTTTAAAAATTCAACTTAGTCTTCCATTTCTGATTTGTACTGTAATTACTGAAACTCTGTAATTGTAAAATTGAAACGGCAGTTAAAATTTAAAGATCTGTTGTATGTTAGCCTTTGAATAACACTGGCAATCAATATAAAACTTCAGAGGGGTTTACTTCTCATTTTCATACTTTTTTTTTTTTGTTTTCCTTTGGTTTTTTTACCAGAAGTCTTTGAACTGAGTCTTTGAAGTTTAATTCTAACTGCAAATATTTTTCTAGCAATTTGATGTACATTTCTGACACACTTTCCTATGAAAGGCCTCTACACCAGATTTGGCAGAGTATGAAGGGAGAGCAAGCAGTGCATGCTTTTTGGGCAGGAAACCAATTTTAGGTAATTTTTAAATAACACTATTCATAGCTAAAAGCTTTTGCTGACAATGTTTTGGAATAAGTATTTCTTCATCAGTAGTTTTGGTTTTCCGTCAGATTTACCAGCAGTGCAAAATCTTGCATATACCTTTGGCTGGAGACAAAATTCTCATATTTAGGAAGTGTGTTCCCAGTCCTTATGTGCTTCTCCATCTGTTTGGTCATTAAAAATACTAGAAAATTAATAACCAAAAAAAGCTATAGAAAGTTGTTAGGTTTCCTGTATCCACAGGAATGTTGATTGTGCTCTTGGCTTTCAAACTTCATCACTGTTAATCTGCTAATCTTCCTTGTGGTACCAATTTAACACAATGTGTTCATCTAATAATGGCAAAGGTAATGCAATAAAAGAGGTGCATAGAGTATGGTGTAGTTTTTACTATTGGTCCCTTGTGGTTTATATGCAGTAGCATTTACAGCCTGAAAAGATGAATCACTGTTAATTTCAAGTTTTTATCATCTAGAATGTTTCTGTTAAAATGAAAAAAAAAAAAATTTGAATCTGTTAAATATTAATGCAGTTAAATTGATGAACTAAGGATGAGACTAAAAATTTTGATTTTTAAGTGAATTTAACTAAATATTCTTTCTGTGAAGAAAAATACAAGTTCTTGATTTCACATTCATGTTACAGTAAGCACAAACAGAAATAAATTAATTCTACAAATAAATATGAAATGTCTTGTGAGGAATAGTTACTTCTATAAATTAAAAAAGCTATAATAAAGTTCCAAAATGTGTATGTCGATTTTCAACTCAGGTTAATAATTCTTGCACAGAAAATGGAAGTCACAAATACACTTTAGTAGAGTCATACAGAGGCTAGACTTGCAATGGTAGAAGTGATTTATTTTTTTTTTAAGCCAGTTGTTGACAGACAACTTACAGTAGTTCCTTAGGACATTGTCATAAAACTTTCAGTGAATATCTTTAAAGAATATAAACCATGCCATGGTTTTTCCCAGATTTATTACTAATCAATCCTGTTAATGCAGAAATATTTATGAAGCCTCCTAATATCTAGAAAGGTAGAACAGTGATGGATTTGGAATTGGTTTTATTTGCCATCAGGTTTTCAGTTTGCGTTGGATTGCATCTTTAAGTGTGCATGGTTTTATGAGACCTGCAGACTATAAATACAAGTGGAAAGACTGTCTTACAACAACATGATTTCAGGATCCAAGACTTCAACGGAAGTAAAATGCCTGTCTACCAAAAATGGAACTAAAATGACTGGAAATTAGAAACTGAAATAGAGATTTTAGATCTATTCTGTTTAAAGTTGTAATTGATTATCTAGAGTAACTAAGCTAATTAATAATGGTTTCTACATTAAAAGCATAGATAACCTGGCTTGCCTTTGTCATTAACAAGCAGAAGTAGGTACTAGGATAAATACTGTACCAAAACCAGTTATTTCTATATTTCTACTTCTAAATATTTGGTATATCAAGTGTTGTACACACCTGCCTGTTGTACTTGTCTTGAACATCAATCCTGTGGGCCAGCCTACCCCAGCTGTCCACACCGGTCCATGTTGTGGCCTTGCTCAAACACCCCCATCCTGTTACCATTCCCTGAGTAGTCTTGGCAGTCTCCGTGGAGAAGGGGAACGGAGCAAGTTGGTTGCATTCCCTGCTGTCTTGTGGGTTTGGTTTGGTTTTGGTTTTGGAAGGATGGATTTCTGTCAGGCTGGCCACGCTTTGGGCATCTCTTTATATAGTCTTGCCTTCTCAAATGGAATCTAGAATTTCCTGGAGGTTTTTTGGTTTTGTAGCATTTGGGTACTATAATATGAGTATGAATTTCTACTACTTTATCCTTCATTCGGAAGACTGTCTACAAGAGGCATTTGAATAAGTTAACTGTAACTCCAGCTATTTCCCACGGTTCCCAAATCCCTGAGGAAACATGGTTTATGTGATCACTGTTAATCAGCATTCCTGAAAAGGGATACACTATTTTGAGTATGCCAGCCACCTCTGGCCAGATTTGGCAGCAGGCAGGAGTATCAATTTTCAACCATTTTTTTGAGAGAATTTGAGGAGAAAAGAGAGGTCTTATGAATACTTGTGCTTAAAAGAAGGGCAGAGACTCACGCTTTTTGGGAGCAGCCAGCTGGTCAGTCAGAACATGTGTCTTCAGACTTCCTACAGTCTGCCATGTCTTGCTTGAAGGTAGGTCTTCAGAAGTGAGCAACTACCATCACTGGCATGAAACGAAGAAAGTTTCTGGTAGTTGCAACCTACCACTTTAAAGGAAGATAAAGAATTAAGCTGTATTTTTTTGTTGCTGTTTTTTTGGCACAGCTGTGAGAGTCCTCATTAGGAAAGTCAACAAGATGTTGTATCTGCTCATGTTAGTATAGTTTTCATCCCAGAAAAGGCTACTAAATTTGAAGAGAAATAGTTTGGTGTTTTGTTTTTGTTTGTTTTTTTTTTTAACAAACCTATCTGTTGTGGAATTGTAATCACTCTTGCTGTTTATCAAAGGCTTCTTGTCAATAAATGAGCAAGACAGTATTTCAGACCTGATCTACAAAGTCTAGATTTGGCAGATCTGTAAGAAAGGTTGTTCCCTGGATGGGGGACAGTTATATTTGCAGAAACTTGGCAGATCTAAATAAAGAGGGCTAACATTAGCCAGCCTGCACAGTTGTGCTCTGTTCCTTCATATTTGGGATTTTCACCAGCTGATAAAATGTCTGTCTCTTAAAGTGGGATTTCACAGTTATCCTCCAGTTTTCCTGAACATGACTGGCTTGCATCTTTTCTAATGTTATATAACTGAATTTAATATATTATGGGGGAAAATTTCTTGTAGCAGATAAATTAACTTGGAAGGTGAAAGTATGCTGAAGGCAACATATTTTTGAGGAACTTTTATTCACCATCAGCATCAATGTCTAAAATATGATTTAACTTACCAGACCAGATTTTAAAAGGAGCTGTAAGTAGAGCTCATAATTCAGACCTGTGACACTGGATCCTTTAATTATATACTGAGTTTTTCACCTAAAACTTATATGGCTTCAGGGATTTTCTATCATGGTCTGATAGAAAGCGTTTATCTTCAGGGTAACGTATTTAAATGTAGTGCAGAAAGTCTGAAAATTTGATCTATAAAACAATTCAGCAATCTTCCACTTTCCAAATGGTTAGAGGAACTGTGGTGGCAAAGCAGCGACCCCTTTTGCTCCTCTCAATGATATAGTGCTCCCATGTTTTTAAAACTCACACAAATTATTGCAAAAGTAGTAGTGCTGTGCAACGTTGTGATCCTACCCTTGACATCCCCCTGAGAAACGCTGTGATGAGCAAAGGCATCTTTATGTGTTATACTGACTCTTGTAGTGTGATGTGTCAAAACCATCACTATCCATTGCCAAAAATAGATGCATTTTGGGCTGACAGAAGCCTTTAATGCCATCTTCTGAGCATGGTTAGGAGCATTCCTGTTTGTTTTGTTTTTCATGTAATTTTGAAAGCAAGTGTATCATATATTTATGACTACCTGATCACTACTAGAAGAGGTAACTTTGAACAAAACCACTGTTTACTTGTTTGTAGCTACTTTTTTTGAGTGAATGGTCCTGAGTTGAATTTTAACGAGAAGTAACTCACAAGACATTTTGATCTCTAAAGTCACACCTAGAGAATTACCTGAGAAAAAGAGATCTGAGAAGCCCTATTATTTTTTTTTCCAAACTCAATTCTCTCTATACCCATTACTCAAGGATATTTAGACATTTCCCAAGGCATGTGTCCCTGCATATAGGACCTCTCTGACCACTGCAGCTTAATGGTAAGTAACTGCTGTGGTAGACATACTCAAACTAGGGCTGCAAACTCAGTGGCCAGGATGCTGCTAACAACAGTGGCTATGAAAGCTCAGCATAGGATAACATTCATGTTAATAAGTTTGCTTTAAGGTCATCTTCAGCTCCATAAAATGGCATCACCAGTACAGTTAGTTATGGAGAAAAGAAATAAAAATAATCTTTCTAGTTTACAGAAAAAAAAATAATGTGGTAGAGTTTCAAACAGGAGTATAATATTCTACTCACACATCAGCTTTTTGGAAAAGTAGTATGCCCTTGAAGAAGGTAGGAGATAAATAGCGCTGCCAGACTGCTTTTGTCCTTCGGAAGGAACAGTATTCTAGAATGTGGATTCAAGAGCTATTTATATAAGAAATGCAAATAAACAGAATTTCTCTCTTCCAGGGTCCTTCCCACAATGTGGCAGTTTGATGTCCTCCTGGTTTTTCCTACTCCATGTTGAAGTGTGACTACAATTTTTATTTATTTTTTTTCACAGCAGCCTGGCACGCCAAAGCCAAATTCCAGAAATAGACACCTAACTCTGCTTCCTTCCTCTTCCAGTTGTCTTTCTGCTGATCGGTCTTCGGTGTTACTTGCTGCTGATTTTTCATTTACTTCTACATGGTGGATTAAATTGGAAAGTTATCGTGTATTCCTGAATTGTCTTGCAATACTAACTTGAATCCTATTACAAACTTGTTTCTAAAGCAACCTCACCTATTAAAAAAAATGAATTACCTTTTTTTTTTTAAAAAAAAGGTGGTGGTAGACAAGTGAGATGCCTGTGTGTGACCTGTATAACAGCTAATCACTGATGTCTTCTGCAGCAGAGCATGCAAAGGCTTCTTATTGTTCTGTAAGCATTCAGATGGTCTAGTCCCAGAACACTGGCAAAAAGGAATCAACATTTTTCTGTCCTTGAAGAGTGGTTGATAGTGATAATGCCTGAGGTAACAGGTGCTATGCATTACAAATCATAGCACAATAAATAATCAAAAGAGCTTATTTGGATGTGGGGAAATAGAATATATATGCAATATTATGTGTCTAGAACTAGCTATAGACTAAGCCAGTGCATTCTTACCCTGTTTGTGTTAATGTATTTACTGGAATATGCACTAGGAAGCCTATCCAATACATAGTAAGATCATGAGCTCTCTTTGCTTTTCATTATCACAGAGGAGTATTGAGGTTGCTTGCAGAAGACTTGTGCATACAATAGTCATTGTTTTACCTCTGGGTCGTGTTTTTCATCTGCAGCAGCAAGGTTTTTTTCTCTTAAATATGCCCTCCTCATAACAAAGCAGGACTTCTAAACTGATTGAGCCTTTGACTTCAACGGGGAGAGGTTGAACTGGCATGCCTTTTCAGCTCATCCTCCGACCCATACTGCTGGGCATTTATGCACATAATCTTTTTGTTCATGGATAATAGATTATTGATCCCCAATTATAGAATATGGAGGCAGTCAGCTGTTGTTGCTTTATGCTGCAAAGCTGAGACCCATCCTTTTCAGCCCGCCTTACCCCTGTTGTGTTGTTTTATTAATGTCGTCAGGTATCAAAGGCTATGTAGAGGGCAATTCCTGACTGCAGCCTGAGATCAGAGACAGTCTGTGAAGTCCAGCAAGTTTCTCTAAGGAAATACTGGGACGATACTGGTCAGGCTAGGAAGGGATTAGGTGGGAAAGGTCTTGCAAGGTAGTAAGTATTAATCTTGCCTAGGAGGAACTTTCCACAAAGTCACCTAAAAGGCTAGTAACGGAGTTGGGACTAGTTTTATCTGTAGACTTGCAGTTAGGTGCTCTCTCTAGGAGGGCCTGCTGATAGAAAACAAAAGAAAAAAGCCCTAATGCTATTTTTACAGTGTTCATGACATGGGCTGTAGAAGTCCGTGCAGCAAAACCTTGAGTTGACCAGAGCTTTGTATGAGGCTCTTAAGTCTTTTATTTTAAGTAACCATTTCCAAGGACTTACAGGGTCCTTTCAACTTGAAAGCTGGGTTTTATCAGAGTATAAAGAACAATTAGCTTTTTTTTAAAAAAAAAAAAAAAGAAAGAAAAAAAGAAAAATGCACATCAAAAGGAAATGAAAGGTCTTGTTGGTAATTTTCTCCCTGACCCGCTCATTTCCTTAGGGGTTGGGTCTTAATTTTAATTTGAACTCTAATAACTTTCTGTTTGCAGAAAATTCTGTTTGCTTCGTCTAACTCCCAGAAACATTCATCTTTACATCACAGCTGTTTGAGGCCTTGTCCTGTACCTGCCCCTGCCCTTAACAGTCGTCTTCCATTCCCTGCTGTGCTACAGTCTCTTCTTTCCCACTTTGCCTTCTTGAGCCTCCCTCTTCCTGCTGGCATGCTCCTTTGCTCTGAAGGAAGGCACAATTTTTCCTCTGCCCAGAGGAAAAGTCTGAGACAGTTTGTGTCAATTAGGACAAGGTAAAACAGTAGCCTTTCTGCTGTGAAAAGGCAGCCTCTTAAAGGGATATAATACGGTGACTGTGATTTTTTGCTTATCTTCTTTTATTGCTAGGGCACACTTAGGCTGTGTGGCAATTCCTGTGATGAATAAGACATCCAGGGATGGATCAAAGTGGATCTGTAGCTGTGTAAAGATACTTTATGGGTTAGTCAAGTTAAAATCACTATACCTGAGCACATACACTACTGTAAGTAAACATTGTGGGGTCAGGAAGGCCAAGGTGCTGCTGGGGCTGAGCTTGGCAAGGGATGCAAAGAGTGCTAAGGAGGGCTTCTACAGGTAAGTCAGCCAGAAAAGGAAGGTCAAAGAAAGCGTACCCCCTTGATGAACACAACCGTCAAACTGGTAACAAGAGATGAGGAGCACACTGAGGTACTCAACAACTTATTTGCCTCAGTCTTCACTGGCAGCCTCTCCCCCACACCTCTCGAGGGGATGGACTGCAAGACACGGACTGGGGGAGCAAGGTCCTTCCCACTGTAAGAGAAGATCAGGTTCATGACCACCTGAGGAACCTGAACATACACAAGTCTATGGGACCTGACAAGATGCACCCCAGAGTCTTGAGGGAATTAGCTGATGTAGTTGCCAGGCCACCCACCTTGATATTTGAAAAGTCACAGCAGTCAGGTGAAGTCCCTGGTGACTGGAAAAAGGGAAACATTGCACCCTTTTTTTTGAAAAGGGTAGTAAGGAGGACCCTGGGAGTTTACCAAATTTTAAACCCCACCACTATGCCTGGAAAAATCTTGGAACAGATCGTCCTAGAAGCTAGGCTAAGGCACATGGAGGACAGGGAGGTGATTCAAGACAGCTAGCATGGCTTTACCAAGGGCAAGTCCAGCCTGACCAACCTAGTGGCCTTCTATGATGGAGTGACTACATCAGCAGACAAGGGAAGAGCTATGGATGTCATCTATCTGAACTTTGGCAAAGGTCTTTGACATGGTCCCCCACAATAGCCTTCTCTTTAAGTTGGAGATGTGGATTTGATGGGTGGACTGTTTGATGGATGAGGAATTAGTTGGGTGGTTGCATCCAGAGGGTAGTGGTCAATGGCTCAGTGTCCAGATGGAGATCAGTGACAAGTGGTGTCCCTCAGGGGTCTGGGGTCTGCACTGGGACCAGTACTGTTTAATATCTTCATCAATGATATAGTGGGATTGAGCACACCCTCAGCAAGTTTGCAGATGACACAAAGCTGAGTGGTGTGGTTGACATGCCTGAGGGACGTGTTGCCATCCAGAGGGACCTGGACAAGTCAAGAAGTGGACCTGTATGAACCTCACGAGGTTCAGCAAGGTCAAGTGCAAAGTCCTGCATCTGGGTTGCGGCAGCCCCCAGTATCCGTACAGGCTGTGGGATGAAGGAATTGAGAGCAGCCCTGCTGAGAAGGACTTGGGGGTACCGGTGGATGAAAAGCTGGACACGAGCCAGCAATGTGTGCTTGCAGCCCAGAAAGCCAACCGTATCCTGGGCTGCATCAAAAGCAGCGCGGCCAGCAGGCCGAGGGAGGTGATTCTGCCCCTCTGCTCTGGTCCGGTGAGACCCCACCTGCAGTGCTGCATCCAGCTCTGGGGTCCTTGGCACAGGAAAGACATGGACCTGTTGGAGTGGGTCCAGAGGAGGGCCACAAAGATGATCTGAGGGATGGAACACCTCTCCTGTGAGGACAGGCTGAGACAGATGGGGTTGTTCAGCCTTGAGGAGATAAGGCTCTGGGGAGACCTTATAGCAGCCTTTCAGTTCTTCAAGGGGGCTTATAAGAAAGATGAGGACAGGTGGTTTTAGTAAGACCTGTTGTGATAGGACAAGGGCTAATGGTTGTAAACTAAAAGAGGGTACATTTAGAGTAGATATAAGGAAAAAATCTTCTATGGTGAGGGTAGTGAAACACTTGCACAGGTTGTCCGGAGAGGTGGTAGATGCCCCATGCCTGGAAACGTTCGAGGTCAGGCTGGACGGGGCCCTGAGCAACCTGATTTAGTTGAAGATGAACCTCTTAATTTCAGTTGAAGATAAGCCTGCTCATTGCAGGGGTGGTGGACTAGATGACTTCTAAAATCCCTTCCAACCCAAGCAAATCTGATTCTATGATTTTTTTCCCCCCTGTTCAGTCTGGTCTGGGTCAGCATTAGGTTGAAAAGCTCAGACCAAGATAATGAGTGTTTCCTAAAGAAGTGCTGTCAGGAGCTAAAAATAAAAATCTTTTCTAAAAATAAAAATAAAAAGTGGCTTCTCCACACCAAAAGCAGGATTGATATTTTGCTCTGAAGAAGACAGTTTGAAGTTGATCAACTGCTTGCTGGAGAGGAAAAGAGCCACTTCTAAGCAAGAGTGATCCGAACTCTTTCTTTAGAGTTTGGATCGTTGAAGTGAGTTTTATTTGAGATTGTGTGTTAAGAAATGTGCTTACATTTGAGGTAAAGTCACTGTAACAAGTTAAAATCTTTAATGGTCTTACATGAAAACTCAGAAACTTTTGTTTAATTTCTTGTTGGAAATCACTTATCGTCATTAGGATTGGCAGAGTCCCTGGAGGTATTTAAAAGATGTGTAGATGTGGTGTTTCGGGACATGGTTAGTGGTGGCCTTGGCAGTGTTAGGTTAACGGTTGGACTCAATCTTAGAGGTCCTTTCCGACCTAAATGATTCTATGGTTCTATTCTATGATTCTGTAACCTTACATGAGCCAATTTTGCTGTAAATACTAAGAACACTATTACATAATCCCAGAGAAATTAACCTTAAGTACACCTTAAGCATTCATATGATCCAGTAATTCCCCAAAACAGAACATCAATTAACATAATTTGTAATAGGTTCAGGTTCATCGTTATTCTACACTTGCTGACTGCAGCTCTTTCAGCGATGTTACTGAGCTGAAATACAGTCACACACATGAAATTCATTCGTTACCTGGTAAGATTCGACTCTTCTCACGTTTGACACCTGTACAATAAGTGCTTACACCAAAGTTTGTCACTCCAGGTTCTCTTTATAGCCTAGAGACACTACAGCCCATAGTTTGAGGATGCAACCCATCTTACCTTAGATGCCTGCTTTAGCACAAGATGAGCGTCACTGCAAGCACCTCTGTTTGCACAAGTACATCCCGGTGTGCTTGAAGCACTGCACGTGAATGAAAAATTGAAAAAAGAAAGAAGGAAAAATCAAAACAAAGAGAACATCCTACAGAAGCTCTCAGGTGGTTTGATTTTTATGTTTCTGGTTTTTGTTTTATTATTTTGCACAGTGGAAGGACAGGGGTATTTTATCCAGACCCGAGTTTGTGCTTTGTCAAGTTAAACCTGAGAAGGCAAAGTTTCTCCTTTGGGTGGCTGTCCATAAGCACATTAAAACAGAACCCTCAAGCCTTTCAGGCAGTGACGTGTTTAGATGCAGCAATGCCTGCTGGAGTGTGCTTCACACGACGTTAACAGGGAGTAAAAAGACAGTAAAGTGAAACTGAGAACATCAGTTCCTCCCAGCCAGCTGGCAAGCTCAAAGATTTGTTGCAGTTTCTGTAGCCTTTCTCTCATTTAATCTTTGATGGAACAAGAATGTATTCATCATGCTAAAACCAATATATGCGTCTGAATAAACAAAATCCCAAACTGATTTTAAAGTAGGACAGTGTTTCTTACATTTAGAAAAAGTCTGATCTGTATGAAATACTCCACAAGTCTTAGCTTAGCCACCAGGGTCTGGGGGAAATGCAGCTTGGTGCTCTATTTTTCGTAGAAGCGAGCAGTTCTGCTGGCATTCTCACCAGTGCAGCCTCAGATTGGATGAACATAATTATCCTGTCAGGCAGTGAAGGCTTCCAGTTAAGCTCTCTGATAATGTGGTGTAGCACTGCTAATTTAGGAAGGCAAAATGAAATGACGTTAATGAGAGAGCATTGCTACTGTAAGATTAGTCACCAGTCTAACAGTCTGTACCAGCTCTCAATACATAGATAATAATGTAAACGGTTTCTCCAAGGTGTTGCTAGGAGTTTGGCATTTCTGTAGTACCTACAAGGAGAAATATCAAACCCAAACTGTATTGACAAAATGGTTTTTGTTTCAGTTGTTTCCAAGGTGTAATGCAGTGAAGCACTATCCTATGGGAACACAAAGAACCCTTCATGTTATGTCTATGTTACCTAGACGCTCCCATACCACAGGAATGTGCCTGCTAGCCCTTGGCTAACTCATTTAATTGCAGATTTATAAGGCAATATATGATTTAATCAAAGATATGGCTAATGCAACTGTGTTTGACCTCTTTCTTTAATTAGGATATTTTATGTTCATACTTTACAATATAATAAGTTATATATACAGCATTAAACAAAAATCTTAGAAAGTAAGCTTTGGCAAGATCTACAGAAAATTTTTTCATTCCTGTACATCTTTTGTGTAACAATAAAAATACTGTATACTAAATAAAATAATGTTAAATAGTCTGTGTTCACATTGGCACCATCAATTTCAAGACCCTAACTTTTCATGGCCCAATAAACATAAAAAAGAGGATTCCTGTATCTTCTTTTAAACAAATAAATGATGTGTACTATTAAATGACATGTGAAGTATAGGAGGCAGTCCACTGAATAACACTGTAGTTACACACTGGCACAAGAAAAATAGAATCTTCATGTTTTCTTTTTTTTTTTCTTTCCCTTTTTTATTCTACTAGCAATAGTACTAAACTGCGAATTCAGTCTTGAAAATCTTGTTGAAGTTTGCCGAGTTGTCAGCAGATTTAGAACTCTTATTGAAGCCTGTTGAAATCTGTATGAATTTGTCATTGATTTCAAGACAACAGGAATTGCACCCTAAATTAAACATCGGTTCGCTAGTTAAATGTTCAAATAAGTGCAGCTTGCTGCTTCATTAAAAGTAAAAATTCTCAACAAATTTGGCATATCCAAATTAATGAAAAGGGTGTTATATATGAAAGAAATGGTGGAAGAAGAATGAGTGGGTCAGGTTTTATGTTGCAGTATGTACTTACTCTGCTGTACAAATCAAGTGCTGGAAAGGTACTAAATATAGATGTTAAAGGGTGATACTAAATGTTCCACGCAAGTATGATACCATCATAGACAAGATCTGGTTACTAAGTGATGGAATACTGGTTGTTAACTTCAGGGTAATGGTTAATATTTTTTATAGCATTTTGTTCAGTCATGCATTTTGGAATTTAACAAGTATTGCTTTGTAACTGACACGTCTCTTAATTAGTGGTTGCACTTGTTGAAATCCGTCATCACTCATTTTAGCTATAAATCAAGCAAATAGGTTTGGTAACAGCTACTGATTTGTAGTCTGAGCAAGTTTCAGAGAACTTTCAATTGTGAAAATCAGAGATTAGTTAAAAGGAAAAAAAAAAAAAGTTTAATTTCTGTTGTACACAAACTCAAAATAATGCTTTACCTTCCAGAGGATTTCATTTTCACTTGTGGATTCTGTGCTCATGGTCAGTGTTTACAAGAGTATAACATCTAAAAAACACTTTTTCCTCTGCATTTCAAGTGTCTCTAAAGAAATCTACCCTTTTTGCTCTTAGTTTCAAATATGCACTACTGTTGTCTGTAATTCCTCTTTTTGGAATATAATTTGATATGTAGATACCATTACTGGAAAAATACATTTTTCATGGTACTGAACAATCTGGTTTTGTTGCCTTTTTTTTTTTTTTTTGTAATGGTGAAGAGGAGAAAAATTTACTGCTCTCAACTTACAGGGAGTGTCTGCTAACTTTCACTGCCCACTTGCTAACCAGCTTGTCCTCAGCAAGTCAGCAGTTTGAATTTACAGTTTCTGAAATGTCAGTATGGACCAAGAGATCATTTACGTGCATTATGTACAGCGTTTTGAAGCACTTCAATCTGTAGATTATGTTGACTCTTTTTTTTCATATAGTATGGTTAGTTAATCTGAGGACTGTGTATATACACCTATGCACATACTTCTAGATTCAAAAAAACCATAGGAAGTATAGAAAAGGAACCTGGTTACATGTTAAATATGTTAGAGCCAATAGAAATGTGTGTGCCTAATGTGTATTGATACTGTAGCTGTGGTACTGCTTTTGACTGTGACTATTAAACCATTGAATGAAGCTCTAAGAGACAGGAATATTTTCAGAAAGCAATTCCATGCCTTTCTTGAAGGCCAGGTGGGAAGGGTATCAGCAGGGTTATCTGCACTTATACACAGACTGCAAAATGGATGTTTGTGTGTCCGCTTGTTATCAGTAACTGTTTAACGTGATCATTTTGTTTAATGACATGTTTCATACCAAGCTTCTTGCTCTCGTTTTGGTAGATGTGTAACTTCACTTTTTTAAAAAGTCAAAAGAGAAGAGCTTCCCGTTGGTTACTGGGAGCGATTATGTGGAAGAAACATCAATGGTCTTTTGTCCAAAGTCTTTGACATGGTGCTTGCTGGAATCATGGTTCTTGTGGTTGATGTGGAAGCATGGGTCCCAGGCAGGCATGTCAGGATGTCCCTGCTGGCTCAGGAGCAGGCATTGCTTGTGCCCACTCCAGAATATCCGCACACAAGGATTCAACAGCATCCAACCGCTCGATTTGCACCAGTTTGGTTAGCAGTTCTGGGATGCTGTAACCCGCTGTGCTGATGCGATCAAATAGTTGCATGCCATCTGTCATACCACCTATCTCATCCCTCTTCAGTCCAAAGCTCTCGGCAAGGTGGCGCCACGTTTTCACTATGGCTTTTTCTGTGTTGTAGGTTGAGCTGAGCATTCGGCTGGTTTTCTCCAGGCAATCAAATGGCAGCTCCGTAGGGCTCAGACCTGCAAGTGAGATGTTTATTGTCAGATGGCTCTGTGCATGGCTCTTGACTAGTCAAGATATTTATTAAAATACTATGGTATATACTGTTAGCAATAAGTACAGCTAAAATCTTTAAGTGATTGTCCATGATAGGTATGTCTAGCTCCAAAGTTATGGTTGTGTATTACCAAATTAATTCCTCCTAGAGACAATAGGGTACAATAATTAGAGTACATCTGGGAAAAAAGTGTTAGATGGGTCATATGAATTCCCAAGGCATTGCCCCTTCCTTTAACAAGTTGCTAGCCATTAGAAAAAGTATACTGCAACCATATCCCTAGTGAGCATTCCATTAATACACCTCTGCACATCAGGCACAGTGTTTGAGCTCAAGAGACAGGTTTGACCCTTCCCTGAGCCTTCTGTGAGCAGCTGCTGTGACATCTTTCATACTGGAAGTTGCCTCTGTAGGAATGTGAGGAGTGAGGGGAACCAGTGATGCTAGATGCTTGCAAGCATAAAAGTCTCTGCAAGTGCTCAATTGTCATCACTATCACTGAATGTCTAGAGAGGATTTAACATTCAGCCTGTGGGGAAAAAGCTATTTTCCCCCTGGGCATTCTTTCTATATATTCATGGTCACAGAACTGAGGAGAGAATCAGCATTTTCCCCTAACTAGTCTTCTGCTTCGGTAGTTTTCCTGCTTCGTACTCAGCAGCAGTAATTTGCTGGGAGATGGATCTCCCTGAACCACAGAAAACTCCTACACACACATGCACACAGTGTGTGTGTCTTTGGGGGTGGATGGGGTGGCGGAGCAGGGCAGTAAGTGCAGTCACATCTCCTGTTCTGCAGGGAAATTAATTCAGGTCTCTTCTGCCAAAACAGTCTAGGTAGTCAAGTGTTAAAGAGGGTTAAAACAAAACTTAGAAACTCAATTTTTTGTTGTGAGGGGTGGGACAGTATTTAGAGAAGCAGAGTAGGTCAAGACTTGTGTCTTACCTTCAGTTCTGACCCTTCCCAAATCACTACTCTCTGCTATCCAAGGAACTAACCAAATAAATCAAACAGGTTTCCTCTAGACGGGGAATGCCAGAATGCTTCTCTGCAACTTGGTCTGTGTGTGTCTCCCAGCACAACCCAACACTGCCCTTCCCGCTCTCCATGGGAAGGAAGCCCATGCACACGCCTGGAGAGAAGCCGAGGTGTGCTCCAGCCCGGACAGCTCTGGGCTCAGGGCACCACGGGGCTCCCTGCCAAGTGAGTACCAATCTGCCTATAGGAATGTCTTTTCTAGATTGGGACTTTCTACTTTCTGTAGGAAGGTAGAGGCCTTTCTTATTTTACAGCAACCACTTGCGATATAATTTCATGTTGTTAGTATAGGTACAGGTTTTGTACACTCACCTTCTGCAACATCGCATACGTTAGCGTACACATCAAGTATCTTTTTCCTTCGGCTTTGAATCTAAATGAAAAGAGTTTTATTTCATTAATTTTTCAGTCACGGGAGTAAACAATTAGTAGACAGCAGTGGAAATTCTGCTGGAGACCTTCATTTCATGGCACTAGGGGCTATCACATCATGTCCTCAAGGGTCCCTTTTGAAGACTCAAAGAAAAAGGACACAGTAATTATTCCATGAAGCATAAACCTATTTCCAATTTCACTTCCCACTGCTAGAAATCTTCCTTTCCATCTTCTAGTCTTTTTTTAGATCAATAACTTTTCTGTTCCAAGTGTTTGTATATTTTATTTCTCGTTCAGACTGAAGCAAACTCCTGACAATGAGGACAAACCCAATAGCACGCACACAGACAGTTAATGCAGGGATGACCAGGTAAACCAGGACAGGACTGGCTGCAGGGAATTAAATTCAGACTGAAATTGCCTTCTTCCAGTAGTCTTAAGAGGACTGTAGAGGAGGGAATCTTCCTTTCTGTCATTTGACATAGAACTACTTAGTGCATTACTAATTAACTGTATTTTCCTCCATGATATATTGCCTGGATGAATCTGAAACACGTTGCAGATGGATAAAAAAAATAAAAATCTGTGAAGCTTTGGACAGGGTGAGGTCCTGGATGCTCTAGTCATTTTTGACAAGAAAGAAACTCAGACTGAAAGCCTGACATTTTCCAAGCTGAAAATGGACATTTTGATAGAGTTTCATTTAGCAAAAATATTCTCAAGGTTTGGCTTTGGATTCAATGTGGAGTGAAAACAAATGTCAAAATGTCATGAGTTCTCAGGGACTGGAATTATCATCCTTCTGCCAGCTCTCATTAGGACTGAGCTTTCTGAAAAGCTGTCTTTTTGATGGGACGCCACTATTATCTCCACAAATTTGCCACTTTTCACTGCAAACTCAGCTAGGAAAAAAGCTCTGCTTTCAGTATTTTGTTTTGTGGAAAGACTTTCCTCGGTTTATTTGGGCTTTAAAGGGCAAGGCACATCAATGACTTGGATTAATACACAGACTTGCAGCTGGAGACCACAAAGCGGCTGCTCCACCCGAAGCCTGTCTCGCAGGCACAGACACTGTGCAAATGTGTTGTATCGCAGGGCAATGCAATGCAGACACTGACTGTTCACATATTCTTGGTATAATTTACATGTGCTTAATCGGTTGTTTTGCTATTGTAGGCCTGGATTAGCTGTTTTAGAACCTTGGAAAGAAAATTTTCTTTTAATGGGATTTATTAAAATTCCTCTTAAGCAAATTACTGGATGCTGATTTTCCTTCTCTTCTCATTTTTGGGGCAAGAAGGGAGGTTAAAGACTTATGCCCATTATGCATTGTGTAGGATGCTTTTTTTACTGGAGCCAGAAGATGGGGAATTTGTAAAGCTTATGCTGAAAGCAAACAGGTAAAGCTGAGCCTGCTGATCCTCCGTGTGGTAGCTCATTGTATGATGGCTTTTGCTTTAACCAGGAGGGAGCACACTTGGTTAAGAGCAAGCCTCTAACTTTGCTTACCCTTGTCCAATAACTAAATACTCTTTCCTGTACTAGAAATGATACTTATTCCCCAGCCTGAAGCAAATTACTGCTTTTCTAACTTCTTGCAACTGGCTTAATTGTGAGATCTTAGGTATAGGGCAGAGGGTCTTGACACAATCTGCACTTTCATTGCAGTTTGTCTTCAGCCTTGTCAGCAGGCTCCAGTCCATGAAAAGTATGTTGGAACAGAAGGTACGGAAGAAATACTTTGTGCTTCAGGCGTGCTTACGAGCAACCCATCTAAATGACTCTGGAGAATGTATCTATTATACATGGTCTTTAAAAGGTAAGCCGCTTCTTATTACATGTTCCGATTTCATGCCTATCCAGCTTGTATTGTGGAATTTCAAACGGGTGCACACAGAAGGATGATAAAGTGGGATATTTAGAGATATTAAAACTGAGTTTTAAAATAAAAGCATTGGAGGAATAAGTTATTTTCAGATGGTCATAACTGTCTACAAGTACAAAAATATTTCTCTTGTGTGAGACTGTGTGTGACTGGTCTCAGCTGAAAAATGAGCTATTTTAGAAAGTTTGAGCTGAACCATCCCAGCAATTTAAAACATGCAAACATTAAAAGATGCATTTTAAATCTTTTATATTCTTAAAATATCTGATGTTTGATATTAATGATGTGTTTCTATACTAGCTATTGCCATTTAAAAATAATTTTTGAAGAACTAAAACCATCAAAACTATCAGAGTAGACATCTTCATTTTAAGAATAGTTTCATGTTATTGTAAGCTAAAAAGTTGTGTGGATGAGGTGTGGCCTTAGATATGCCTTGAAATACTCCAAGTGAGATAAAACACCCCAAGCAGTACACACTCAACAGGATGAAGTGAAGATTTTCCAGAGCAAAGCAAACAGTGGATTTACCGTGTCTTTCAGAGCACAGGAGTGACCTTCAAAGCACATGTGTGGTTTTCAAAATTATACACAAAGTCCAAGCACAACACCAGATATTATTGAAAACCTGATACCATGGAAATACCAATGCTACTGGATCAAGGTACACAGATGCTGTGCTGTCGTACAAAGCCAGACATGCTGCTGCATTATTTTTCCATCTTGGATTTTCTGTGGTAAGTGTAGCATTGCGGTTAGTTATATTAGCATTAGCTATATTGGGGGGTTGCTGCTTGTTTTTTCTTTCTTTAGGCTATAAAATGTGATAGTCAAAATAGCAACGTTATTGCTCTTGTAGGAAATTTATTTTTTCAGCCCTGAACAGCATCTATGTACATATATGTCACTATGCAAATGAGACTCTATAATAAATTTGTCTGGAGAAGCTCTTGTAAATTAGTCTGGTCTGCACTATAATGCATTTTGAGGGGTGATAGTTTGTATATTGTTTTCTTAAAAAAAAAAAAAAAAAAAGCAATGCAGAAAAATGCTTTTCATTTTTAAATTTCAAAATAGCCTTACCCCAGTTGATTTATTGCTTGTAGAAGATTTATCTCTGGCCAAATGCACTAAGGATAACAAGCATCTCTCTGGAGTCCCTTGCTTGTCAACTGCAGCTTCTTCATCGCTGTCCATGCTACGGCTTAAAAGTCGTTCATTCTCAGAAGATGCATCATTTTCACTGTAAAATGAAGGATACTGTTATCTTAGTGAAGCCTCTCATGGGTTGACTCCAATCATCTTTTTGCTATCCTAGAGTAATGGAATAGAAGCATCTTAATGCCTTTCTTCTGAAATCCTTTGAATGTAACTGCATTCACCTGCTCAGGGCATATATACAAGGCCCACCAAGCTACACAGTCATACATAGCTTTCAAGAATCCTTTTATAGAGGGATTTTCCAGATGAGGACAGTGTTTAGCCCCCCCTAATCATGTTACCCAACCAAGTTTGGCCACCAGGCAGACACAAGGTGAGGAAAACTACCACACCGTGCCACCCAGATGATGCTACGAAGAGTTTCCTTAAGGCCTGGAGCAGCTGTTTTTCCCCCTGCTGCCTAGAGGTGAAAGGGAACCTTACTTAGTGTGTGTATGCAAGAACAGCGCTCAGGTCCCAAAAATGGACCTGTCAAAAGAGGAAATGGAGCTGTAAGAGCTGATCCCAGAGGGAGTGGGGAAGACACAGGTTTCTCTTTGGTAACATCTGTCATCCTTTGTTAGAAATGGAAGGGGAGAAATTCTACTAAGGCATCTAGTCTTTTCCCTGCTGCAGTAAACTACAAGCATACCCATCTAATTTGTTCTTCATGTATTTCTCTGTAACCAGGTTGAATGGTGACTATGTCCCTCCCTCACTTCGGTCAGACTGGAAGTACGTTTGTCTTTTACCCACCTTTTAACAGCCTTAGCTGGAGTTGCTGTGAGTTTTTCAAACTCTTCTTTCTCAGAAAATATCACAACATTATCTGTAGATCAACAATTAAAGAAACTTAAATTGGCAATGAGTTTCCAAAGTAGTGTTTTGTCTCAAGTGCTGGTTCTGCTGGCAACCTTACCGCAAACACAAGTCACTCTGCTACCTTTTTAATTGCTGTCAGAGGATTAAATGACATTCTCAAAGTACAAAAACTATTATACACAATTCTTTAGTAAACTGACATGGATTTTGTACAATTCAAAGAAGAAATTGTAATTATGGTAATTAAGAGTATTTAAGCCCAATGGTGTCTCATACAGAAAAAAACAAAACTAAAGCAATATATACCTTGTACTTCTTTCTTCTCTTCTTGTGTGTTAGCCTGAGCTTCAACATTTTTTACTGAATGGCTCTTGCAACAGGCTAGAATATAAAAATATAATAGCAATTATTCTCAGAAGCTATCTAAAAATAGTGTTTGCAGCTAAAATTTCATTTGCTGAACAATTACCTTGAGCAGAAGGTTTTGTTTTTACAATGTAAAACATGATGATGAGGACAATGGCAATAGCCATTATGAAGATGGTAGACATTGCAATTATAAGAGCTGTAGCCAAATGTCCTTGTCCTGAAAGATCTGCTGGAGTAAACAAAACAAATACTTTCATAAGGGAGCAACTCTTAGCATCAGAGAGCAGTTAACAGATTGTGATCCACTCTACTCTTACATCCTGCATGCTCATTTAGTTGAGTCTTGGTTACTTGTTAAACATTGAAAAACTTATTGTTACATCTCAAAGGCAAACTAGTTAACAGTTTTTCAAAACTGTGACATTTATGCTGTACTGAGCAGTTAACACTATTCATTAAATATATTTGATGGTGTGATCTATCAGATACAAAGATGCAGAAAGTTGTATTATCTGCTAATAATATAGGAAGCTATATGTAAACAAGAGTAGGAGCCTTCCTAACATTTACTTTCTGAAAAGAGAAAAAATAAATAAACAAATGGGATGAGAGCTGAAATGACTGTTGATAACTATGGCTTCCTCAAAAGCTTTGCATTAAAAAGGAAAATGCACTGCACATGTAGAAGAACTGATGTTTTTTTAACAGAGACTTAAAATGCAGCGTGGCTAGAAGGTGAATTTAAAATACGGTATGTGAAAAGGTATTCAGAAGCAGAATTTGGATGCAAAAGACTAGAACTGAAAAGCCACAAAAGGATGCAGAAAATGGCAGATATGTAAAAATGCATGAAACATTAATTTTCCTGAAAACATGATCCTCGTGATCATGTTTCCACACAATACCAGGAAGATCAGCATTGCCAGTACCTCATTAACTGCATCTTTCCTGTTGTGTCTTCTCACGTTCACATATTTTTAAAACCTAATAATCATGCTGGAGAACTGTTTGTGTTAGCTTAATAAAACACTGGCTATATGTGTATTAAATTATTTTCACCAGTCTAAGCTAAGCTTTGCTGAGGTATAGTGCCATTTCCATATGGCTACAAATAAGATCAATTTATTGCTGGCATTACTGACTACAGTTGAAGTCCATTTTAAGTCCACCTGACTAAAACAGTGGTGTTGATTAACCAAGAAATCAAAATTCATTCTGAATTATTTTCAGCAGCAGTATTAGAAATCCAGAAATAGTGGCAATAAAATTCACAATAGATATTTTCAGTTTGGTTGCACTTTGCTGATGCCATTTTCAAAACAGCTGCTAAATTAAATCTGTGAATACATTCTTACCTTTGTGAGCATGCTGGTAAGGCGAGAAAGTGCTTGTGCCAGAGGTACTTGGGAAAATGGCTGAAATACCAGAGGTAGCCCCTGCACCTACAATATAAACAGAAATGACATAAAATTCCACGGTTACTTTATTCAGCCAAAGGAAGATCTTAGCCCAAGTAAACAGAGACTTTACTTAGCTTGATTGCATTTCCCATTCATTAGCAAAGAACCCATGAACTCTTAGCTTTTTGAAATGTTGCTAATCCCAATATGCATTTCTCGCACGTTGAAAATTGTGTTACAGACTACATTTTTGCATAGCATCTAGAGGGAGTGGAAGAAGTCAAAGCTCCTGAATGGTTTTGAACTTAGAAGAAACCCAGGCATCTTCAGACACAGGCAGGGTATACGGTGATTCCTATATAACAGATCTTTCCTGGGTAGCAGAAAGTTTCCCAGCATCCAGCCGATGACTCAAACTGTTTATAACCCCCACTCCACTATTCGCAACTGCAGACCCCAAGTACCAGATGGTAGATTCATCAAAGTAGTGCTTCTCACAAGCATCCTTCATTAGCAGGATCATTGTGAAACTCTGACAGTATGCAAAACCTCATCACCCTACAGGGAAACCTAGGAAAGGTGGCAAATAATAGTGTTGAATGCCTCTTTGTTCCTTGGAGCTTTACTATCATAACAGGGAATACTAGAATTTCCTGCAATCTAGCTGGGCAGTACGTTTCTTATCATGTCCAAATCTGTGTTCTGGGGAGGGGGAAAATCCACCAAAACAGTGAAATGAAGGACTCAGAGGAATACTTCATGCTGGCAGAGGAGTGAGATTGTCCAATAGGAGTTTTCATGTGTAAATTCTACAGTTAAGTTTAAAAGTTAATATAAATTTTTCAGATGGTGTCATCCACCAAGTTTTCAAAGCGGTAGACCAACTCATAAATCAACATATTTTGACAATACCACATAGTATTGGGAATAAGACTTTTGGTGGGAATGCTTTCATACAAGATGCTCTTGGCATAGCATTTCAAAACAGATTAAGAACATGAGGCCTGGGAGAAAACATTCTCTTCATTCTCATATAAACTTTGATATCATTGCTAAGCAGGTAATACAAACAGCTACTATCAACAGACACTGAAAACCACCTTCTGCTTGGAAGGGGTATGAAATCCCTCCTGCTTTGTGTTAGCTGTCTATGGAAAAAGCCCAGTGATAATTAAATTCAGCAGACCTGAAGACAAAAGACTGTCCCAGTCATCTGGTAAGGTGCACACAGCCCACGGCTCCACAAGCTAGTTCGGCAGCTAGAGTAGCTGAGAACTAACCGTGCCGTTCTTTTCACCCAGTAAATATTCTGAGAAATTAGCCCCACCAGGTAAACTTTGCAGGAAATTAAGTGGTCTGGAATGGTCTGAGAAATGTTCCATGGTTAAGAACAAAGCAATATACATGTTCTTCAAATTAAGGGAAATGTTGTTTAAAAAGAAAAAAAAAAGTACTACCTAACATAAAATATGGCTGCATGTAGTGAATGAGAAATGTACACTTAAAGTGGCCACAAAGTATGAGTTGCAGATGTCTTCAAAGGAAATTTCCTTTAACAATGGTAAAACTTCTTTCAAACCTCATTTGTTGGAAGGAAATGGATTCATTTATTATAATTAGGCTTTTTTTTTCAAACTGGAGAAGTGTTTTCATAAAGCTTTAAATACATTATTTTGTTAATTCAGATGCTTTTCATATTACATAAATGACAGGCAGATTCTTGCCTCTGGTCCCTTCTCTGTGACAAACATCCTTCTAAGAAGAGTTAGTTACAAGCTCCAGGAACTGAATACAGCAGTAGGCCATCTAGGTATCATTAGATAAAGATGTCATCTGCATGTAGCAGAGATTAAAGACAGGTAATTTTCTGCAGTTCTTCACAAAACTGAGTGAGTCATCCTTGGTCTCAACCTCTGTATTTACTCATCATGGCTGGACATCAGAGGAAGTTTAGTAAGTGGCCAGTGCTGTAGCCCCATACTTCATGTCTGTAGCTACCAGCTTGTGCCTATTCTTGCAGTCCCCCTGGCAAATGCAATTACAGCCAATTGTAACTCTGTGCAGTCCTTGCAAGCTGCAACAAGTCAACAATAGCTCTTCTTACACTGCCTTTCAGTCGACACGGGCAAGCCATGCTGCTTTGTCTGTGTGGAGTTTATCTAACAAGCTTCAGCTCGTCTCCTCCAGAAGCAAGTTTTATCAAACTCTCCTCTCTCTCTTTTCCTTCATCTGAAATACGTAATCATTGAAGTATTTCCGCCTAATCAATCTTTCTATTGTTTGGTATCTCATGATACCAAAAAACCCATGAAAAACCTCATGTTTTTCACCTGTCTCTAAAAGGGAGTAGAGCCTTCCATAGTGGGAAGTCATGCAGCAGCACACAGCATGGGAAGAGTAAGGAGGAAGATCATCCGTTCTTCATTCGACACCATTGTCATGCTTCAGTCGGCTCTGCCCCACGTGGGGATACGGCATGCTGCCCCAGCCATGTGCACACGCACGTGCACACATGTGCCTCTCCTGTGCACAAGAGTGAGCTCCAGAGCCTACGTGCAGAATTTTCTTTGCATGGGAACGGGCCCACCTTGTTTGTTCTTTAGTGCCTGTCATGGCAAAATCAAGGCTGGTGCTAGAACGTGGTGGCCTTTTACATATGCCTAGGTGGGGGTTACTTGTTATGCATATTTTAAGCCTATTATCAAATTTAATAATTTGGCA